>NC_143585.1:15594449-15962283 GCF_048544385.1 Mastigoproctus giganteus | reverse complement strand
GTTTCTTTTTTTGTTCATTTTGTCGTTCAATTTGCGACAATAAGAAGTTTTAGAAGATCACAAAATTTAAACCAGCAGTTAGAGCCGTCTTTCCAACCTATGAAATTCTGGTAAGCATTGCAGTGCCTTAATTATTTTTTTTTTATGTTTTAGATGGATTCTCAAATATGTTTTAAAAAAATCAGAAAATTTAAATGAATAAGGACCACTCCTGGTCCTTATTTTTTAATATGGGTGGAAATTATTAATTTACATGTGGTTGCATTTACTATTTAATTCTGATCAAAAACGCTGTGTAAAAATCCGAAAAATTTAACAACAAAATGGAGCCGAGGATGTAGAGTTTAAAAGGGTGTGTTTGCGAAAGGAAATTCGTAATAAATAAAAGAACAGATATTAATAAAATTTAAAATTCTAATGTATTTGAGTTTGTGAAATTTTACTTTTTTTTACCGTTACTTACGTAATTCCACGATAAAAGTTATAAGCAAATCTAATTTGAAAGCATAAATTCCCTAGAGTATAGTATCATTTCTTTCAAAAACTGCATGTTTTGTGCCCAAAAGTAACAGCATAAATGTTTTTTGCAATTTCGATATTTTTCTTTTATCTGATTGTCGACAGTATAGTTTTTCTCTCTTTCTTCTTTGATGTATCCGTTGCTTTAAATTATTCCATTTGATCTACCTCCCGATATATAAATCTAAGGAAAACATAATTACTGTAGCCCATCACAGATTCAGAAAACGATATAGCAATTGCAGTTTTCGTTTGGAAGTCGAGCGTTATGCTGAACATAGTTAAATTTTGACTATTTATTTGGTGTAGCAATGGGTTGCTTATAAATAAATAAAATTAAATATAACATGTATTTATCTGTTCTTTCATGTCTTAAAATTAGGAGTGATAATTTGTGAGAATGACAACAGTGGCAAAACTCCGTGTGCGTTGGGAAAAGAAACAAATTACGACAACTGCTACTAGTCGCATTTCGCTATTAGATCTGCGTACCCAAGAAAACCGAAATTGGGAGGATACATTTCTGTTTCTCCCACCGGAAGTTAGTAGATGGCACATACATTTTATTAAATGCTCGTTTTTGATCGCGAAGGCAAATTAAGGTTGATCGTTTAAATCAAAAATTACAATTTATAATTGATTGAATTGAACGTTAAGTTTCCTTCTAAATTTATTAGCTAATGATTTAATTTTAAAAACTTAGGAAAATGTGCAGTCCTGTTTTTTAATATCGCACGGGAAACCAAGATTTGTATAGATCGGCTACTAAGCGATATCCCAAATCCAGCTCGGACCATTGTTTCAAAAAAAGGTCGGCTCTCCAGAGGTATGACTGTGTTGTTTATGCTAGGTTTTGTAACTAATCTCCTCACGGTTAGAACCTAAATGTTTTCAGTAATAGGCCTTAAACGTGAGCTGTTTAGTTAAATAGACGACCACTCAAGTGATTGTAATAGTAATTGATAGATTTCTTCGAGCCTCACAACTATAAAAGGAAAAAAGAACGTAAAGTTTAAACTAATGTTAATCTAAAACGGAGATTTTTTAAGAACACTATTATTTCTGACCTATCTTCCTGTAGGCATAAACTGTCAAGTATTATCCCTACAGGAAGATAGGAATATAAGTAAGTATTAAATTTCTGTTTATGCATACCATGCTTTATCAATAAGGTAACATCATTGGTCCATAATAAAGTGAGACAGAGCGAAATAAACTTTTTAAAGTGAAACCAAAACAGAATTACCAAAGAACAGCTAAAATTTGTATAAAATTCTAGAATTTTTGGTGTTTTACATATCAAAATCATTATAATTGACAATAATAAATACATAATTTTTTTTTTGTAAAATTTTACCAATATAATTTTTTTTTTTAATCAAAGTCGCAAACAAAAGACATTTTATGTTCAATAATAATTAGCCCTGTAATTTTTTGGATATTAAGAGAAGGAAGATAATTTTTCACATTACTCTTGCTCTACTATATTCTGTCACTTTCAGGAATTAAGGTTGTTTCGGAGGCCGGCAACTGCATGCATAATAGAAAAATTACAAAAGTTGGTTCTGCGAGTTGGGAGTAAACGGATGTTGTTGTTGGCGGTCCGTTTTCGAAGAGAGAGCATGCATTATAGACGTCATTTCAGAACAACAGTGCCCCAGGAAGTGAGTGTGTAGAACAGTCATGCACAATATTTTGTAATTCGCGTGTCGTGCACAATATTTTGTAATTCGCGTGTCGTGCACAATATTTTGTAATTCGCGTGTCGTGCACAATATTTTGTAATTCGCGTGTCGTGCACAATATTTTGTAATTCGCGTGTCGTGCACAATATTTTAAACCCTGAATTTCAGACTATTATATAAATATATTTAACAGGCTACTGAAATTTACTCATTACATTCGATAGTTCAATTTAAACAGTTAAAATATAAGGTGACCTTCAAACACACAAAATTCTGCAACTACACTAACAACATTATATTTTATTCAGTAGTCCCCTGAATTCTGGACTATTTCTGTATCAAAGTATTATTGAATAATACTTTGAATAATACTGAATAATACCAGAATTCAGGGGTATTATTGAATAATACCCCTGAATTCTGGACTATTTCTGTATCAAAGTATTATTGAATAATACTTTGAAGAATATAAACCAATGAATAAGCAGAATTTCGTGCGACAACAGCAAAAATAATAGTATTTGGTATTAGTTTGCATTTCAAATGCCATATTTAAAAAAACAAATAATGGATAGAGACGTGATCAACGTGATTGTTCACTTTTTAACCACATTCCTCACAACTTGGACACAACGCGTAATCGTCCGCGAGTAGCAGAAATTTCTCTAATTCGGATTTTGAATGAGATATTCTAAGATTAAGCTCAACTAAAGATTATTAGCTGTTTTATGATTGATAAGCTTTATTACTTATTTTTAATAATTACTACTAATTACGAAAATTTCAAAATAATTAGTAATTTGGAATATTATTTTGAGTTTCTAAGGCGCGAGATAAGTACCCCTCTTCATTTGTCCTGTCATCATTTTTACGTAAAGTAAAATATCATTTGCCCTAGGGGACAATTAATTTACTGAAACAACCACTATGGATGAAAAGTCTTCGTGCAAGAATTAAATGCACGATTGTGGTAAACTTGCCTATCAGCTAAACTGCTAATATTAGCCTCTAACTCAATGATTTGTAATCATTCGGTAAGCAAAGAATGACGAGGCTTAAAACAACTGATTTCTTATTATACTCTCTTCCTTTTCTGGTATTCAATAATCATCAAATGAATGGAGGTGACACGTAGGGAACGTGATTTCATTCGTTAAATTGAAACAACTACTATGGATGGAAAGCTTTCGTGCCAGATTTGAATGCATGATTGCGGTAAACTTGCCCATCAGCTAAATTAGCCAGATTAGCCTCTAACTCAATGATCTGCAACCAATAGGTAAGTTAAAGAATGACGAGGCTTAAAACAGCGGTATTCAATAATCATCGAATGAAACGAGGTGACTCGTAGAGAAAGTGATTTCATTGGTTAAACAGGCTTTGGACTTCGCACACGGGGAATTCCCTATATATATTTTACTTGGAGTTCCAGCAAAATTCTTCTTTCTGTCTTCAGTTCAGCGTTCAACTGCGCTTTTGTGGATTGTAAAAGATATTCCGGTGTATAAATAGACTCTGCCAAGATGTTACAAAATTTTGGCAACGCTATTTCAGCTTGATTTTTGCTTGTTTTGTGCATTGGGAAAATTATCACAGATATTCCTTAAGTTGAATTTTTACCGCCTCTTCCTCCGTGTTAATAATTGTTGCCTGCCGATCCCCTCAATACGAAAATATAGAAAATGGAATTGGAAATAAAGTGTGCTTCTGATTTTGTTGCTAATTTTCTAAAAGTCAGAATTGGAGAAATCGTAAATACTCAACAGATGAAATTGTTTTCTGCGAAACTTTCGCAATTACTCAAAGAACATTACGAACAGCATTGGTTTCCTGATCAACCAAGTAAAGGCCAAGGATACCGATGCCTGAGAAATGGTTTTAAAATTGATCCCATCATTGCAAAGGCTGCCAAAGCGACTTTCTTTGATTACCGCACTCTTCAAGAAAAATTGCCAGCCCAGTTAGCCGTGTGGATTGATCCTGGAGAAGTTGCATACAGGATCGGCGAAGAAGGAAGTATTTGTGTGATCCACGAAAGCCGTCCTTCATTACCGAGAAGTGTCCCACGACTACCAAATCGAAAGAGGCCCGTGTGCATCGGATTATAAATTTTAACAATATGAACCAGGTTGGATGGCTCTGTGTTCATTTACATTACCGGACGGAAAACGAACCCGTCTCTGCAGCACTTTTTCTGAAAAATCAAACTTAATTTGTTTCTGCAGAGGCATCGGGAGATTTCAAAATTATGCGTTTTAATACAGAGAAAAGTACGCTTGGATTTGTCGTATATCCGAAAGAAACTCTCAAAACGGCCCTTTTGAGGGCCAGCCAATTGTTGATAAAGCGATGCCTGATCGTACTACCAATTTAAAGTTCGGATTATATTGTATTTTTCCTATTTCAACAGATAGCTTTGCAGCTGTTTACTTTATTGATAATGGCGTTTCCGTAGTATTATTTGACTAACATAATTTATTAAACAAAGAACCAGTCCGGTCAATTTCAGATTAATTAGTAAATTACGAAATATATATATATTTTTTTTGTTTTTCAATTATATTCCAGTTTGGTCATTTAATTTGTTTAGAAAAAAATCCAAACCACCTTTCACTCAGTGAATGCAAAAATAGTATTTCTACATTTACACTTTGATATATATCGCTAAATTTGAAAGCTATTAACTTTGTAAAGTACTTTAGTGCTATTTCGGCGAAACCTGTTCATTACATTTGCTTAACGCCAATTTTAATATATAAATTAGCTGTATAATTTAAAGAAACCAATCTTTCCTGCATCTCAGAATAATTATGTATGTATTTCTTTCCCAAAGTATCTTCGTCAATTTTCAATGTGAGCATATTTAGTTTCTCTTATTGTTCAATTTGCGACAATAAGAAGTTAAGAAGATCACAAAATTTAAACCAGCAGGTAGAGCCGTCTTTCCAACCTATGAAATTCTATTAAACAATGAGGTGCGTTAAATTTCTTTATCTTTTAGATGGATTCTCACATAAATTAAGAAAAACCAGGTAAATTAAAGAAATGACGACCTCTCCAGGTCTTTATTTATTTTTTTTTTCTTGAATATTGGTGGAAATTTTTAATTTACGGCAGGTTGAATTTATTATTTAATTATGAGCAAAAACACTGTGTAAAAATGCAATAATTAACAAAATGGAGACGACGGTGCAGAGTTTAAAAGGGTTTGTGTACGAAAGGAAATTCGTAATAAATAAAAGGACAGATCTCAATAAAAATTTAAATTCCAATTGTATTTGAATTTGCGAAATTTTATTTTATTTACAGTTACTTATATAATTCCAGGTAAAAATTTATAAGCAATTCTAATTTAAAAGCATAAATTCTCTAGAGTATAGTATCAACTGCATGTTTTGTGCCCAAAACATGCAGTTTTATATAATATTTGCAGTATTCGTTTCGAAGTCGAGCTATATGATGAAAATAGTTAAAATGTTGACTATTTATTTTGTGTGTCAATCGCTTGTTCATAAAATCGATTGTAACATGTATTTATCTTTTCTTTCATGTCTTAAACCTAGGAGCGATAATTTGTGAGATTGGCACCGGATACAATATATCCGTGTGCGTTTGTAAAATAAAAAAAAATTACAACTGCTATCAGATCTGCCTACCCAAGAAAAGAAAACTCGAAGGATACAGCACTCTTTCTCTCACCGGTAGGGAGTAGTTGGGAAATATTTTATTAAATGCTCGTTTTCGATAGCCAAGACAAAATAAGGTTGATCGTTTAAATCAAAAATTACAATTAATAATTGATTGAATTGAACGTTACATTTTCCAAATTTATTAACAAATGATTTACTTTTGATAATTTAAGAAAACGTGTAATGCTTTTTTTATGTAGCACGAGAAACTAGGATTTGTCTAGATCGGTTTCTAAGCGATATTCCAATTCCAGTTCGGATATAAGTTTAAAAAAAAATGTCGACTCTCTACAAGACTGACTCTGTTGTTTATGATAGATGTTGTACCTAATCAGCTCACGTGTAGAACCTAATTTATTTCAGCAATAAGCCTTAAACAACACCCGAAGTTACGTTTGTCTGTCTTAAGTGTGAAATACATTTTAAAAAATGTCGACTCCCTAAAACGAAATAAATAAATGCTTCCCTTTTATTTTTAGCTTCCAATTTGATTGAAGATAAATATTTACAAACAACCTGTTTTATTTGTTCTGTTTTTACTTTTTATCAATTATTGTATATTTGAAAGGTTTGGTACATTTTTCTGTGATACACATAAACATTCTTATCAATTTTTTCGCTTAAAATGGAAGAAATTAAAATTTTCAGAAAAAACAAGTACTATTAGGTGACGTGCCCCCTTTTCATTTATTTATTAACAATACGGTTTTTCCGCCATTCTGCATTAAATCGTATTTGAGATAGTTGTATTTGTTCAAGAGATACGAATAAGGCTTCATATTAATTATATTGCCTAAGACGAATGTAATTAACTGTTTTTTTTTGATGTAATCCCCAAACACGAGAGGTAGTAGAACCTATAGTACTTAGTACCGTTCTTGGGTTGGAGGTTGAGCAGATGAAAGAAAATATTTGTTCAAATTGGATTTGAACTTCAGTCGTGTGTAATTTTCAGGAAATAAGTATGAAGGAAGGTGCAAAGCTGCAAAGAGATTAGTGGATTTCGGAGTACGGTGGGGACAACAGTTGAATTTGACACAACGAAGCAGAGAGATTTTTAGCCAGAGAAGATCAAAGAATGGAGATTCCAAATTGCCAAGTGTCTGCCAGGGAATATCAGAACGGCCGTATGCACAATTACCACATTTGAGGCGAAAGGAATCATACAGAGAATAATTTGGGCAGCTGAGATGGGCAGTAGTTGAATCAACCGATAACTGAGATTCTGTCAGGAAAAGTACGTGGCGTTTGGCTGACTGCATGTGGAAATAGACATCGTTGAGATTATAATTGAGACCACGCATATTTGTGAAATGAATTAAGAAGTGTTTTCTTTACGAAAAAAATATTATGCAACCCGCCTCTTTGAAACTTGTCAATTATATATATCAGTGATATATATATATATATATATACGTTTACAATAGTTCGATTTTCTTAAGTACTGGTGTTTTCTACATATAGGTATTGGCGTTAATACAATACTGGTCTTTAAGTTAGCCTAGCTTAAATTCACATGGCCTATACATTTAGGAACTTATTGCGTATTGCTAAAGAAATTTTCATGATAATTACTGATGAAAATATTTTATGTATCTGTAGCAATATGTAATCATCAATACTATTTTATAACTATATAATAATATTTATACAATTTATACATTTTTGCTTTACATCACGTGGCCGTCAATCCCCTACTTCATCGGGGGCTTTGAGTGGATTAACAGCCCATTCGATGTAATGCTTTTATACTCACCCGTTTCTGTTTGTATCTATCACAGCTTTGCTACTTTATTTTATTTAATTCTGGATACTAAGGACTGATGTTTATATTAATTTTCTTAATTATTGTTAGCTAAACTAGTATTAATTATGAATTAGTTAATTTTTTACAATCTCTTCAGCAACTGTGATAGAATACACAAAGCCCAACGGGTAAGCATTTTATATTGTTATACTACAACTACTTACTTAAATGTGGTCCGGTGGAGGTCGTGGAGTCGAAAAGGGAATTTCCCGCTTTTAATTTGGTTTTATGTATGGTAATTTTTATGGCGCAGTCGCATTAGCATTTCACTGCGTGCTGATGTCGCATTGGCCGAAGTCCCCGATTTTCAAGCCAATGCCTATTATGGTGGTTTGTTGTTGGTTCGATGAAATTCTGTTAAATTTCTGTAGTTTTGTGTTAACTTGTGGTTAATTCCTGTATTTACATGTGTATTTACATTAATTTTTACATTTGTTTTTACATTTGTTTTATGCCTTACCTCGGACTGTGCCGGTACCGCTTTTCCAAGGCGTAACAGCACGTGTATGTCCAGAGGCAAAGCTATATACATATATACAGCCTCTTACTATGAGGTTTTTTTGTTGGTGGGGGGGGGGGTTCAATTTTGGCAAAGGTTGTAGTGCAGTCAGGCGACGAGCCTCGTCTGAGTGCAATAAACCTTATAATCTTGGGGATACTCTTTTGAGTAATTACTATTTTATTTTTAGATGGTTTTTGATGAATGTATGCGGGTCTACATTGGGGTGGTGTTTTCTGATATTAGCGTATATGGCAGTTTTTATATGATATTTACTGTATTGTTTGGGAATTTTATTTATATCCAGTGTTCTGATGAGTTTTTGTATTGCTATCTTTCCGCTATTTATATTGCTGCATATTTTTAATAGTCTGTTTGTTTGGTTTCTTATGGTATTCCCGTGTATATGTTTAGCTATGTTACTATCCCAGTGAGTAAGTTTTATTGTTTCGAAATTAAAATGGTCTCTTTTGTCATAGTGTTGTGTACATATTTTGTCTGTGTTGATGGCAATTTCGCTGTCTAGGTAGACAGCTTTTTGGTTATTATCTGGATTTGTGCATTCAATTTTTAGGTCTGTTGGGTAAGTGTTCTTTGCTACGTTTATAAAGTTGTCATAGTTGATCACGAGTACGTCATCTATGTATCTGTAGAATTTTATTTTGTTGGTAATGTTACTTTCATAATAGTGCAGGTAGAGGTTAGCCATGGCACATGAACTGCTGGAGCCCATAGCTATCCCCCTGCTTTGTATATATGTTCTGCCCCCCATTAGAATGTAATTGCCTTTAACACTGATTTTTGTGAGGTCATTCCAGTATTGTTTTTTGCATTGTAGTATGTTTTGATGTTTTTGGTAGTATATCTGTAGTACTTCTATTAGGTTGTCGTGTGCTATACTTGTGAAGAGGTTTTTGAAGTCATATGTGTTTATACTTTTTATATGATTGCTTTGTTTTTTTAGGTCGTCCAAATATTCTTTGTTGTTGGTGATAATTCTGGTGTTTTCGATTTCTTTGGTGATGCTTTTTAATTTGTCTTCCATAATCTTACTAGTATACTTGATGTAGCTGTTTTTGCCTGAAGTGATGAATCTTTTTCCCGTAGGTATCTTGTGATATTTTGGAATCCAGTAAATGTAGGGGTATTGCATCCTGTCTATTTTAATTTTTAGTTTTTTATGCATGGCCAAAATTTTTTTGCTGATGCTGTTTGGATTGGCGTCTATGTACTTGTATGTTTCATTGTCATGCAATTCTTCTTTAATGGCTTCTATGTAGAATTTCTTGCAAATGATACTGAAATTATTGTTTGCTTTGTCGGTTCTAGTGATAACGAATTTGTTTTGTATTTCTTTAATTTTATTGTTGATGTTTTTTAAATTTAAGTGTTTGTTATTTTTATTATGTTTTTGTTGTGTTATGTTTTCCCTGAAGCATTCTAATATGTTTTCCGTATTGGCGTTTATCCAACATTGGAATGATTCTATGGGTTCATTGTTTTTGTGTGCTGCTTTGAATGCAAATTGTAACAGATCTGTGTATATTGATTTTTTTATATAATCCAACCTAATTGGGGTGTTGGGTCTGAATTTTGTACCCTTTTTCATTGTTTCTCTTAGTGTTTCGTCTTCGATGATATTGAGGTCTCCTGAGGTCTCCTTCGATGATATTGAGGTCTCCATAAAACAAATGTAAAAACAAATGTAAAAATTAATGTAAATACACATGTAAATACAGGAATTAACCACAAGTTAACACAAAACTACAGAAATTTAACAGAATTTCATCGAACCAACAACAAACCACCATAATAGGCATTGGCTTGAAAATCGGGGACTTCGGCCAATGCGACATCAGCACGCAGTGAAATGCTAATGCGACTGCGCCATAAAAATTACTATACATAAAACCAAATTAAAAGCGGGAAATTCCCTTTTCGACTCCACGACCTCCACCGGACCACATTTAAGTAAGTAGTTGTAGTATAACAATATAAAATGCTTACCCGTTGGGCTTTGTGTATTCTATCACAGTTGCTGAAGAGATTGTAAAAAATTAACTAATTCATAATTAATACTAGTTTAGCTAACAATAATTAAGAAAATTAATATAAACATCAGTCCTTAGTATCCAGAATTAAATAAAATAAAGTAGCAAAGCTGTGATAGATACAAACAGAAACGGGTGAGTATAAAAGCATTACATCGAAAGGGCTGTTAATCCACTCAAAGCCCCCGATGAAGTAGGGGATTGACGGCCACGTGATGTAAAGCAAAAATGTATAAATTGTATAAATATTATTATATAGTTATAAAATAGTATTGATGATTACATATTGCTACAGATACATAAAATATTTTCATCAGTAATTATATATATATATATATATATATATATATATATATATATATATATATATATCACTGATATATGAAGCATTGCAGATTTAAAATCGGTCTTTATTCCGGATATTATATGTGCGATTCCCCGTGTCGTGAAGAATATTTTAAACGGGGAATTTGAGACTATTGTTGAGGCTATTTATGAGGCTGATGAAATTTACTCATTACTTTCGACAGTTATATTAGACTAGTTAAAATATTAGGTGTTCTTCAAACATACAAAATTTGGCGACTGACCGGGACGAATCAACTCACAACTTTATATTTTATTCAGTAGTCCACTGAATTTTGGGCTATTTATATATCAAAGAATTCTTTAGCACAAACAATTGAATAGCAAGCCCTTCATGCGACAGTATTCATGACTTCAACCACTATATGAATAACCGTATAATTGTTGTGTGCAATAACACTTCTCTCATTAGGCCATAACCGTAAAAGGTCTGGATGTCACTCTTTTTTTCATGCATTCTTGAAATAGTACATACCATCTTTGAAATTTATGCAGTTTTGGCTACTTATTATCGCTGGATGGTAAAATGTGACACATACCGTACGGTTTCCTCTACTGATTTCTCCTTCCTATCAAAAAAAATTTATATGCGAGAATAGAGCTTCGTTTCTATTGTACTTTATGCGCAGGATGCATTTCAATGAAAATGTTGTTGCGATAGGAATCGGTTATTGCTTATTATGACTACCGCCTTCTCCATAACAACAGCACACAGACACCGACAGTGATTTGCGCTGGTAAATTAGCATGTGGCTTCAGACTTTAATGGAAATGCCCGCTTCATCAATTACATTGATATCTTATTTAATTAGCCTCAATATTTGTGTTCTTTGCATATTTTTCTTACAAACCACTCGATTATTCATCAAATTTTGCAGAGATTGCTGATTGGATCGAGGGCCGTTTAGAATTTTGTTTGTCCTCATTAATACAAACATATGCAGTGTTATCCTGCAATAACTGAATGAATTTTTGACAATACGTTTTTCTGTATCCGCTACAGACATGTATAACTCCAACTGTCTTGAAGAATCCTGGCATTTTGGTTGTTTAAAAGAATGGCACAACTTCCTTTTGTCTGCTTACAGTTCGGACTCTCAAGTTGAAAATCCTTCTGTTGGCAATCATCCAAATTATATGACACAGAGCCACAATGTTCACATGGTCGTTGATGTAGTCTACAGATCCAAGCAGAGTGTGATATCTATTGTCTTGTACAATGCGACAAGCATGACATTATTCCTGAAAGCACATTTTCTATATGTCGTTGAGAAAACTTTTATTTATCACTGTTACTTTGATTTATCACGGTTAAATTCCAATTACCATTTTTCATCCCAACTTCCTAACTTTCCTATTTCTTTTTGCAGTAGCATAGTCTCTTTTCTCTCATCGAATTCTCTTCTGTATCAAGTGTGCAGTGTGAATTTAAGCTAATATGTCTTCATCACTATCATTAATAAATACAGGAAACAACAGTGGGACCAGAATACAGTGTTCACTGCGACCACAAAGAACAATGGCTACTGTTTACCACTATTTACTTATTTCGTTACTTCTCCCTCCCAACAAAACCGATATTCATGGGAGAAACACGATTAATATTTACAAGCCCAGCACGAAACACTGTGGAACGAAAATCACTAGTATACGAAGTGCACAACTCTCCGTATACTACTGACTTCGTATACTTTGTTTCCAATATCCCTAGCAGAAACTTTCCATAGTAGCATATTACTAATATTTGCATCGTCCCTCAACCGTATGAAAAGCGTTACTGAATTCAAAAATATATGATTCCAGTTTTATTTTGTAAATTTCGATAACCTTTCCCCTCTATATATACAGAACATTGCAGATGTAAAATTATTCGTTATTCAGTAACGAATTTTAGCGAATTCGCTTTTCATGCAAATATTTTAGACTATGAATTTCAGAGTACTAAAAAAATATATATATTTATCAGTCTTCTGAAGTATACTGTTTAATTTCTTTAGTTATATTTAACTGATTAAATATCCGAATATTTTAATTAGATTTTAATTAATATTTTCCATATTCATAAAATATGTAATTAATATATATGGAAATTGCATTTAGGCATTAGTATAATTAAGACATCATAATATCATTTGGCAATTCTCATTGCTCGATTGTTTAATATGAAAGCCCAATCCCTGCGTAAATGCATCTGTTCCTGTCATTGGCTGATTGCTTAATCTCCATTTCCTGTTCCGCTAAGGATTTGGGATTTAAATCAAGCCATCAGTATATATTATTCTTTTTATCCAGAGAAGACAGCGTATACTGTAAATATAATTTTTGATTGTAAGGCGTTCGCTAACCTAACCTACTACAATTTTCCTGAAAATATGGCCTTTCAGAATGAGGTAAGTGCTTTTTCTTCTGTATAATTTTCAAATAAAAATATTTATTATTAAGGCAAATTGACATGTTTTATAGATATAATTTAACAAATTCTAATTAAAGTCAGGATTTTCGAAAATAAATGCAGAATTACTTTTTCACTTTAGAACTACTAAAATGCAAATAAAAAAAAAATTAATGCACTAGTTTTTTTTTTTAATTAATGCACCCCTAACATTAATAATTTTAACAGTAGAAATGGCTTTAATTTTATTATTTTAAGTATATTTTTCTAACATTTTTGCCATTACAAGGAAGAACAGAAAAATGTTTAATACTTTTTCGGAAGAAAGTCGGACATTTACTTCATATATGTCTACGTATTCCAATTGTGTAAATTGAAGATAGAGTTTCGTTTGATAATTGCGAATAAACAATGTTCAAGCATTCAGAGTGAGTGAAATTTAGTGGCTGCTGGATTCAAAGGAATGCTAAAATTGTTATCTTCAATTATTCGTTTTTATTGCTAGATATGTGCCGCTTGATGAATTACAGTTAACTCGCAGCTTATTGAATTATTATAGTAGATTTATTATCTAGCAAGAATTTATAAAATATTTTCGAATCTCCGCTGATAATCATTTACCAATCATTTACGCATCCAAAGCTGGAGATACGTGCTTTTTATTAATTTACCGCCTCATATTTAATAATGGCAAAAATGAAATCCGATTAAATTTCTAAATTGAAATTAGCCTTCAATTCATATGTAAGCTCCTTTAGGGTGGTGTAAGCGTTTTTCCGATTGTACATTTCTTAATAATGAAATGCATTATGGAATTGAATTTTATTAATAATTTTTAAATGATAAAATTAACGACAAAGTTAACATTTAGAGGGTCTTCCAAATGAAGCCAAGTTAACAATTGTGCAAAAATCGTTAAATATATATTTTTGTTATCCGACAAATAAAAGTTGATACTTTACCTATCCAAATTAAATTAAATTTACGCACGCGTAACTTTACGGATTATTTGAAAAATTTTCTATGAAGTTGCTTTTAAATTCCCAAAGAAGTAAATAATTATTTGAGCATCGCAATATCCTGTCGATGAACCAGGCTAATAATCATGCGAAGAATAGTCGTTTTATTTTTATTTGAAGAACGTTTAATTATAGCCGCTATATTCTAATTACCTAAGCCTTAATTGCTGTCAGTTTTCATGTATGTTAGCTGTTTTCGATTAAGTATATATATATATATATATATTGGGAAAAATTGCCCATAAACACAGCTTTGATAAGTTTTGATACAATACGTAAATGGAATTACGCTGCATTTCACTAAAGACTATTTCATGAATCCTTTAAATTAATGTATCTGCAGAAACAACCGACTTCATTTTGAACTATGAAATCCTCTCTCTTTCCATGTTCGGGATTTCCACCTACGGAAATCAACTTGTACCACGACTTCCAAACATGAACACATGACTCTTTTTATAGTCAATGTGTTATGTGAACCATCATCAAGAGGAGTGTTTCCATCTACAATGGGTTTCCTCAGCCTACAATTTATTTCTTATTAGGAATTTTTTTCTCTCTCCATAAAGTGCGGTTCAATTTGTTTTGGTCGGTAAAGCCTCGACCTGTCATGCACTCCCGTCGTCCATCGATACATGTCCTCCTAGGTGTCTCTCTTCTCCTTCTTCCAGCCGGTATCCATTCCAGGATATCCTTTGGATATGTTTCCTTGCATCCATTTTACATGTCCATACCATGTTAGCTTTTCTTTGATGGTATTGAAAATAATCGTTTTTCCTTCCATTACGTCTTCATTCCGTTTTCTGTTTCTTCTAGAAGTGCCTGCTGAGCGTCTTCGACAATCCATTCCTGTGGAGGATAATTTGTTTTCCGCTCGCCTATTCAATTTCCAGTTTTCCGCTCCATACAATAGAAGACTTTGTACAATCGTTTGAAATATAAGTTTCTTTGTTTTTTTTAGGATATTTTTGCTCCACCGAACAGGGTTTAACTTGACGATAGCCTTTCTGCCGTCTGTAATTCTCTTATTGATCTCTGCTTGGGATCATCCATCACTTTGTAAGATTGATCGCAAATATTTGAATTTATCAACGTGTTTGGTTTTAAAACCTGCAATATTTAGAACGTGTCCTGGCCCGAAGACAACATTTCAATCTTGCTAAAATTGATTTTTAGACCTCATTGTTTATATTTGACCTCAAACAATTGATGAGAAGCATACTTTTCATCTTGTAAGTCTTGCATTATCATCACCTATTCATCAGAAAAGAGTAAATTGTGGATATAGGTGTACTTATTAATCGGCAATCCCATTTTGTTACATATTTTTTATCAGGATCTTAGGCAGATGTCGATGTAAATTTTGAAAAGTGTGATTTGGTGACATGCAACCTTGTAATAAGCCTTTTGAAGTGTGGAATTCGGGTGAAAAACCTGATCCCACTTTAATTCTGCATCTATTATTCCTGTAAATTGCCTTAACAATGTTAATCAGTTGTCCATCAATATTTGCCTCTTTCCGTTCTTCCCATAACAGTTTTCTTAGAACACTGTCATATGCCTTTTCAAGGTCAATGAAAATGATAAAGATTTTTTTTTCCATTTGATTGGCATTTTTCAAGGATCTGTCTTACTGTTGAAATATGATCTGTACATGACTTCCCAGCTGAAAAACCACTTTGTTCTTCTGATACCTCCATTCGAGCTTCTAAATGGTTCCCGATCCATTTTCCAAGTATCTTTAACAGGGGGTTCGGGACCCGTATTCCTCTGTAATTTAAACAGCTTTTCCGATCGCCCTTCTTAAAAATTGATGTAATATATCCTGTTATATGTATCATAAGATTTTATAATTATTTCTGGTGGTCTTTATTTCACTTTCTTCAATATACATACCTTTAATTTTCTCTTAATAACACCCATCAGTACAGTACATATCTCAATGAGACTGACTGCCCTTAATAGATGACCGATTGCCCAATCTTTTAGTCCAAAATTTCAAACCGTTCTTCTTAGAAGAATGGTTTAGAAACGTATTTATATTCAGTAAATAGAACGTTCCTTTTGCCAAATGCTCTGGCATGACTGCCGAAACATTACGTTATTGTACCATTTTTTTTCTCTATTGTATTTTATAAATCTTATTATAAAAGATTTAAAATAAGTACAGTTAAATTAAAATAAATTTATTTTACTTAAAACATAATGATATTCGAAGAATTTTCTCCAAATCAAAAAACATCGTTCCAAGTGCGACTTATATTACAGATTTAAGACTGATATTATGAATATTGATTACTAAGAACAATTTATTTGATGATGATATCTTGGAAGTATTGATAGGCGAAATAAATGGAGATATTTCAAAGTGAAAAACAAATGTTTATTTATATCATGGAAGTTTTGGAAATATACCAATTGTTCAGCAGTTACGAAGGAGCGCAAATAACATCTGTGCACTTTTATATTGATTAAAATGCAGCAGTGCTTGTGCGTCCAAACTGAAGAAGCAGGATAGCATTTATTGTTTTATTCATTGCAAACGACTTTGTGTAAATTTTGTCAGAGAATATTGAGTGCAGTGAGCGAGTTAATATAAAGGACCCCAAGTTCAGAGAAAAATTCTGTACAATTATCTCGAAGTTTCGATTTTATTGAAGCAAAGGAAGAAATTCGATCGATTTTATCTCTGGCAATGAGAAAAGTTGGAACCTGTAGATTGCACGTTAGAAATAGATGTGTTTTGATAGAGAAATTTCATATTTTTAATAAGTAGTGCTATTTTAAATATTTCTAAAATCGACTTTAAAGTTAACTCTATAAACGAGTTTACAAAGCACTGTGGCAGAGGCTTCACGTTTTACTGAGAATTTTCGAATTTTTACTCTCAAATTCGTTTTTTCTAAGTGTGATCGACCGCTGTACGAACAACCGTATAATTGTTCTCTGTAGTGTCACTTCACCGATTAAGCAATAACGATTTTATTTTATATCACCCTTTTCTGCATGGATTCTCCAAGAGATACCTACCATCATTGAAATTAATGCAGTATTGGCTTCTTATTATTGCTGGAAGGTAAAATGTGCCAGAATCCGTTTTGTATCCTCTAATGATTTCTATTTCACAGCAGTACCAATATCCGAGAATAGAGCTTCTTTTCAAATGTACTTTATGCAAAGCACGCATTTCAAGGAAAGAGAAGTTCAGAGAGCAATCGCTAGTTCCTTATTATCGCTTCCGCTGTCTCCATTTAAAAACAGCATTCGGACACGGGCTTTACATGGAGAGTGAGTTGAGCACATAAATCAACATGTGGCTGCAGACGTTAATGGAAGTGCACTGTGCATCAATTACAATATTATTTAATTACACTTAATATTAGTGTTTCTTTTCAGTTTCGGAAACTTCATATACTTCTTTTGTACCAACCACTAGCTTATTCTGCGAAACATTCAGAGATGGTTCATTGGATCAAAAAAGTGTTTGAGATTTGGTTTCCATCATTAAGACAATGCAGTGTTACCTGCAATCACTGAATGCATTTTTGACAATAAATTTTATTCTGTCCGTTGCAGAGAGGTATACGCGAAAGGACGGGAGTGGCTTCCAACGAAACCAAATTTAAGCAGGTGGGATTTTGTAACTCAGCGGTAATCAAATATAGTTATTTCGACAAAGAGCACCAAACATCCCAAAAGGAAGAAGAAGAATAAAGGAGAAAATATGCTTTCATTGTTAGAGGGAATGGAACCTAAATTTCAGATGCATAATAATGGGAAGCAACAGAAGCCTACATATGACCTACACAATAGCATAATTTGGTACGAACACCGTCAGGTAGATAGGGAATTACAATCCAATTCCCTATCTACATTTAAATTACAATTAAATTTCAATGCAATCACCAAATACCGCTCACTACGGTTAACAAATTTCATCCAAATTTTTGTATTGTAGCTGTGGTGCTATTTTTTTCCTATATATTATTTTTTCATTAAAATCTTTCCAGGTATATAGAATTTATATTTTTTAAGCAAAATAATAGAAGGCAGATTTGAGGAACAATCCTAAAACACTTCTTAAAATTAAAATAATCTGAACTTTTTAAATGGTGTTAACTATTTTTCTGTTTATTCTTAATAATCAATTAATTATTTTTAACTGTATTTACGTTCTTTTTTCCTTTTTATTCTTACTGTAGGATCGTATACAAGCAGGGCTGGATTCGGCCTTTCGAAATACCCTTGTGTGGGATTCTGAAAACGACCAAATGCAAATGGAGCAAGGGACGAACTGGATTGAAGGCGAGCTCATATGGAGAATTCCGTTTCCAGAACGTATTTTCACTTTGCCAATTGACATACGGCCTTTTTTGTGCTCGTGCTACCTGTGGAGACACGTACAAAACCGTAAGTTGCTGATATTTAGACAGTCATTATTTTATCTTCTAAAACTAAATACATGCTTATTCCCTTTTTACTATGAAATTAATGAATTTCATAAAAGATTTTAACATTTTATTAAACGATCCCAATTTTTATGTTTTTATTCAGGTGTTGGTGGCTTCTTAACTGATGCAATGAAAACCGCTATCCATCGAGGCTATCATCTTATGAGCCCTCTTCATATGGCTGTTCTACAAAATGACTTGGATGGTGTGAAAAATCTACTATTGACAGGTGCAGATTTGTCTGCCAGGACGGCAAGATTTGAGACCGCTCTGCACGTTGCTGCAAAATCATGTGGGAAAGGTAAGTAAACCGTGTTATCCTACCCAGATTTTGATATTTTTAATGTCATTTCCTGCAGGTTTTAGCAGACCCCAAATAATACTAGAATATTAGGGCTCTGTAGATTTCAACCAAGTAATAAGACAGAGGAGTGAATTGGAATCACTTGACAAAACACTAATCCTCGGTTTTATTGTCAAGCGCATTTTGAATTTTCAAGCAGTCCTCGTTGTCCTATAAAACTTGGTATGAAAACCTATGATTTAAAAATAAACAGAATATATTTTAAAAAAAAAAACTGCTATTTACATTAGCAATTGTTAAATTTCAATGAACTTAACATGATTTTTTCCCTCTTTCAGAAATAATTAAGTGCCTTCTTGAAGCTGGTAGCGAGATAAATGCTGCGGACGAGGCCGGTCACACACCCCTGATTTTAGCTTGCCTATGGCATACTTTTACAGCCGCCAAATATCTGATTCGTTGTGGAGCTGCAGTTAACAAAGCAGACGGCTGCGACAACACCCCACTATTTTACGTCACAGGATCCTTATGCCCATCGTTTAGAACTGCATCGCTTTTAATATCAAGGGGCGCCGTGGTAAGTTCTGCTTAAGATATATTGTCACTCTTTGGTTATAGGTGCATGTTCGTAACAGTAATTGTAATGTCTATTATTATAAGATGTAAGTTCAACAACAAAGTATCGGAGAATTCAATAGTTTTATTTCTTCATTTTTTTTGCGTTTCCCCTTACCCAATTTATGAAACATGTTAAGATGAAATTATGTTACGACTTTTATGAAACCTTAGTTTTAGCTACGAAAGATAAATTTTCAAACCTGTTTCTTGCAATAACCAATATCTACTCCCAATAATGCAGTACTGCAATGTATTTTTATGTGCGTTTTAATGCACAGAAAATACAGTTGCAGTTTCTGTTGTAATTTCCCCAGGCGAAACTCACACCTTGACATGCGTGTTACCGTTTGCTTTGAAGATGCGTGCAATATTAAATGCTTATTAGTTTTAAAATCAAAATAGTCTATTCGTTCTACATTTACCCATAGTTTTAACGGTTTCTTAGTAAGGAAAATGGAAAACTCTTTTTCCTTTTCAAAATTTGCCGTGTTCTGCGTACCGACGCTAACAGTGAATTCCTTTAAATCCAAAACATATAGGCGAAATATCACTAAACATATTACATCATTCCTTTAAGCACTATTCCAGCCATAATTTGACGGGAGTCATTAAAAATCCATTCAGTCATTCTACTAAATCTCGATCGCCTTTTCTGGTGGGATTACGATGTAATATTTTCTTCTTCTTTCATTAGACATCGTGGAAATTTCATGCTTCCTAGGTTTATATTTAAATCAATCTAAGTTTCATACACATCTCTTGAACACCGTGCATACTAACTGTAATTTAGCAGACACGGAATTCAAGTTTATAATTTCAATCCGCGTTTCGTTCGAAAGTAAACATACATGAACGATATTTCTCTTTCAGAAAATGGTGGGTGCATCGAGCATTAATCTAACGTCTGTAGCATAGATATATAAACCTATGAGTTGATATTCATGGATTTTTGAAAAGAATACTGAGTTTGTGATTAAAATATTAATATCATATCGTTTTTTTATTTATTTTTTTTTTTATTTTCAAACCTTTCTCTGAGATATTCCTTAAAATTTCATTAGATTAACTTACAGCATCTAACATGTATATATCTGTGTGTCAATCCCTAAAGCCACCAAGTGCTACGAGACATAAGCAGGTTAAGTGCTCTGCCTTTGGTTTTTAGGAAATTACACACGAATCATTTTCAATTCCCTTTACCTGGAATTATTTTTCTTTGTTAACATAGGATTTTATCTAACTTTTCATTGTGTCTAAAATATGATCGCGATTTTAGTGTACAAATTGGTTGTCTTTCTCTTAATTTTATCTGCCTCCCGCATAAGTAGTCTGTTCATATAAATTGCATTCAATGATCGGGTTGATCATTTGCACCTGAAACCGCCGAGTTTTCTGTTCTAAAATCTCACTGCGCACGCAATGCAATAATGAACCGCGTCGAGATCAATGAATTCATACCGAAGTTTCTCTCATTCTCAACAGAGAAATTGGACTTCGTAATCGCCTTGACACCTGCCATTCGTCTTCCTCCAAAAACCCATCAAAGTATTGTTATATTTCTTAAAGTACATATCAATTCACCAATGCATCCTATTCTATTTTCAACAAAATTATTTCCACATTTCGTCTCATTCTTAATAGGTTAGAAATTTCATCTCATAACACCAATATCCTTATTCCATGTATTCTGTCTCTTTGTCGCAAAATACCTACAGTCCTCTGACATAAATTTGCAATTTTGGAAACAACCTTATTTAAATATATATTCTAAATTAATAGCTATTAAATAAGAGTCATGTTTGCGTACTCCTAAACGATTACGCCGAATATCTAATTACAATTCTTCTTTACTGTATTATATACTAAATTTCTCTTTTCTTTTTTTTTTTTTTTTTCTTTATAGGTCAATGTTCAAAATCGGCATGGCTGGACTCCTTTCATGGCTTCTATGGTAACTGCCGGGGCGAGAGCATCCAGATCTGTATATAACCACGAGAACCTGATTAAAGTAGCGACCCTGTTAACAGAGCACAAAAGTAATTTGGATTTTCACCCACGCGATGTTTCTCCTGCACTGGTGTTAGCAACAAAACATTCGCTGACGCCTTTAATTGAAATGTTTCTTCGTCGAGGATGCAATCCTAATGTTAAGTGCTATTGTTGTCTGTTAACACCGTTGTATATAGTTGCAAGACATAATCGAAAGGACTTGGTGGATCTGTTATTTTCTGCAAACGTAAAAGCATCAAATGAAGTTTGGGCGAAACACGAGTCCCTCGTTCTCAAGATTCCGGATTCAAACTTACGAAATTACGTCGTTGAAAAATTAAAACAAGTCCCATCCCTGAAACATTTAGCCCGTGTGGACATTCGGGAAATTCTCCAGGATCAGCCAGAAGCCGTTTATGATGAATTAGAAATTCCTCAAACTTTGAAACCATACTTGAAACTACGAAGTGAGTGAAAGCATTCGGTGTTCTACAACATTTGTCATGAAGATTTTTTGAATTGAAGATTTTTAATTTCGACATTTTTTTATACAACATCCCTTTTTAGAATTTACGCATGTTGACTACTGCTCTGTAAAATGCATTGCACGTGAAAGCTTTGTAGGTTCAATAAATATATCTTTTATTTTTATCAATTTTATTTCTTATAAATATTTCAAATCGTTGGCCATAGTAAATTTTTATTATATTCAGTTCCGAATTTCAATTTCAACATTCCTCATTATTCATGCTACTATAAATTATTAAACCTACCATAATTTTTTTTTATGAGAATACCTTCACTAAATGCTTTTAAACTTGGTGGGCGACAACCCCAAAATAAATGGTACCAATCGGAGAGGAGAGATTAAAAACAATAGGGAAAAACGTGATCTTGGAGTTATCTGAACAGAGCAAATTGGCGTACAAGAGAGCCAACGGTGGCTTATCGATGACTTATTAAAAATATTCTATAGATAGAATCAGCTCGTAATCATTACAATTAGGTCAAATGCAAGATGGCATTTTGAATAAGGCATTTCAAATATCGAATTTTTTTTTATTAATTAGGGAAATGCTGGTTATCGAAGCAATTTGCAACCGGAGGAAGTTGGTGTTGTGAAGTGGGACTGCATAATTTGCAATATTTTCACTTTTAATTTTACCGTTACAAAAAATCACTGCCTTCCTTGAACTCTCTAACTGTTACTAAACTTATAAACTTTCTATAATAGTTTCATATTTTTGTTACATTTTGTGCAAAAAAAATTGTAGCCTTTATTATTTCCAAAATTACTACCTGTTGTAAAATTTAACCATTTTTATTTTTAAAATTTTTGGTTTTAATATTGGTGAAAAAAAAGTACAAAGTTAAGTTAATGCAACTCGATTAAATAGAAATGGAATTGCACTGCACTGTTTTTGAGAGGTATAAATTAATGATGCTTAGGCAATATCACCATTACACTGCATCTGTACTTAGGCATTCATTACCCTGCATTTGTACTTACAGTTTCATTACACTGCGTCTGTAATTTTGGGTTCATTACATTGCACCTGTATTTATGGGTTCATAGATGGTATTTACTACTTAATTCTGATCAAAAACTCTGTGTACAAATGCAATAACCTAACAAAATGGAGACGAGGATGCAGAGTTTAAAAGGGTTTCTGTGCGAAAGGAAATTCCTAATAATAAAAGAACAGATTTGAATAAAAATTTAAAATCTATTGTATTTGAATTTGTGAAATTTAAATGGATGTAAATGGACGTTGGCTGGTGGCGGCAAGTGTTCGGTCTGTTTTGAAAGGGAGAGCTGGAGTCATAGAAGGCAATTCAGAAGAACAGTGCCCATGGAAGTATCAGTAGAAGAGGCATGCAGCAGAAACAGGACGGCTATGTGGCAGCGAGTGGAGAGACAGTTAGAGACGAATCATTCATTAACCTAACTGCCACTTCTGAATGGAATCAAGCAGCTGCATATCCCTGTCAATTTCATAACGCTGACACAAACTGAGAGCAAACGTTGACATCAGAAGTTTTGAAACAGTAATGCGACCAAGCAAAAGAAGAAAAGAAATCTCACAGGTCATCCCATTTTGCATTCTCGTAATGGCAAACAACACGAGGTTGGGAATAGCCATTAGATAAAGGGTCCGTTGGAGAAGAGACAGTCACCAAGTTTTGATGTGAAGTGCCCATTGTACCTCTCACTTCCACTGTGTACTTAAAAGGGTTGTTTGTGAGAAACAGATGAAACGTACTGGCCGTATGATAAGGATTGTCCGGTATTCTTGTAGGTAAATTAACAATCTGTGCAAGGTCATTACTAAATGCAAAAGCCTCAGCATCTCGACCAGCTGGGTCGGCGTGACTAGAAATCGGAAGCCAGCTGGAGTAGTACACATTAAAATTACCCTAGAAAATGGGAAAGTTGGACTGGAGAAAGTCAAGAGAGCGGACCTAAAAGGGCTCCAAGAGATTAGTGGAGTTGGGAGTACCGTAAAGATAACAGTTGAATTTGACCCAATGAGGTAGAGAGATTTTAAGCCAGAGTAGATCAAAGAGTGGAGATTCCAAATTTCCAAGTCTCTGACAGGGAATATCAGAACGGACATATGTACATGTACCACATTTGGGGCGAAAGGGATCATACAGAGAATAATTTGGGCATATGAGATGAGGAGTAGTTGAATCAACCGATAACTGAGATTCTGTCAGGGAAAGTACGTGGGGTTGGCAGACTGCAAGTGGAAATAGACATCATTTAGATTAAAATTGAGACCACGTGTATTTGTGAAATGAATTACGAAGTGCTTTCTGTAAGAAAAAATTATTATGCAACCCGCCTCTTTGAAACTTTTCAATTTTGCATGCGGACTAAATAAAGTATTCAGGTGCGTAATATGAAATCATATTTGGAGAGAAAGTCTCTAACCCATCTTCGGTCCCCGTATCCTGTAATCTTTCTTCAATCAGAACGTCTGAAATAAACGCATAATCAGTGGCTACCATAAGTCACATTTCACAAGAAGTAACAAACATAAGAAAAACATATGTACACCACATGTCAATTTGGAAAATACGTTTAAAAATAATTCGCAAATTCCAGACCAGTGGCATTTAGCATGGCAAGCATTTAAACACGATATTTATGAAGAATACATCGAAAACTTATACACATATCATGAAATAGTTAAAAATCTCTGAAACAAATTCCAAACAGCATACCGGTTCGCAGCATCGGAAAAACCACAACAAACGGCAGATTATACAAATTTAGAAACACCAGATATATACATGTAATTTCAAACACGTGAAAGCAACACTTCAAAAGTATCTGTGAAAAAAGCATTCGCTTGTGGCTAACAAATTTTAAAATTTCAAACTATGGACGCTTGTGAAAATTTCACAAGTGGTTCTTTGAGATTGGAGTTGGATTAAACGGATGTTTGTGTTGGTGGCACGTGCACGGACCGTTTTCGAAGAGAGTGCTAGAATTATAGACCTAATTTCAGAAAAAACAGTGACCATGAAGTGTGAGTGTAGAAAATCCATGAACAATATTTTATAATTCGCGTGTCATGCACAATATTTTAAACCGTGAAATTCAGACTATTATATATATAGTTTACGAGACTCCTAAAATTTACTCATTAGTTTCGATAGTTAAATTTAACCAGTTAAAATATAAGTTGGCCTTCAAACACAAAATTCTGAAACTGACCTAGACTATTTTATTCCGTAGGCTACTGAATTCTGGGCTATTTCTTTATCACAGTATCTTTAACACAACCCAATGAATAAGCAGGACTTCATGCGACAACAGCAAAAATAATAGCATTTGCATTTCAAATGCGATATTTAAAAAAAATAAGGTATAGACTTGTTTATCCATTATTGGACTTGTTTTGTGCATTACGAAAATTATCGCAGATATTCCTTAAGTTAAAGAATTTTTGCCGCCTCTTTCTCCGTGTTAATAATTGTTGCCTGCCGATCGACTCAATAAGAAAGGATAGAAAATGGAATTGGAAATAAAGTGTGCTTCTCATTTTGTTGCTAATTTTCTAAAAGTCAGAACTGGAGAAATCTTAAATACTCAACAGATGAAATTGTTTTCTGCGAAACTTGCGCAATTACTCAAAGAACATTAAGAACAGCATTGGTTTCCTGATCAACCAAGTAAAGGCCAAGGATACCGATGGCTGAGAAATGATTTTAAAATTGATCCCATCATTGCATAGGCTGGCAAAGCGACCTTCTTTGATTACCGCACGCTTCAAGAAAAATTGCCTGCCCGGTTAGCCCTGTGGATTGATCCCGCAGAAGTTGCATACAGGATCGGCGAAGAAGGAAGTATTTGTGTGATCCACGAAAGCCGTCCTTCATTACCGAGAACTATCCCACTACGACCAAATCGAAAGAGGCCCGTATGCATCGGATTATAATTTTTAACAATATGAACCAGGTTGGATGGATCTGTGTTCATTTAGATTAGCGGACGGAAAACGAACCCGTCTCTGCAGCACTTTTCTGATAAATGAAATTTAATTTTTTTCTGCAGAGGCATCGGGAGATTTCAAAATTATGCGTTTTACTACAGAGAAAATACGCTTGGATTTGTCGTATATCCAAAAGAAACTGTGAAAACGGCCCGTTTAAGGGCCATTGAAATGTTGATAAAGGGATGCCTGATCGTACTACGAATTTTAAGTTCGAGTTATCTTGTAATGCTTAGTTATTTTTCTTATTTCAACAGATTGGTATGCAGCTCTTTACTTTATTGATAAATGCGTTTCTATAGTATTATTTGACTAACTTAATTTATTAAACAGAGAACCAGTACGGTCACTTTCAGATTAATTTGTAAATTACGAAACGAATTTTTCTCAGTTATATTTCACATCGGCCATATCATAAAATTTGTTTAGAATATATTCCAAAACACCTTTCACTCAGTGTTTGCAACAAAAAAAAAGTATCTCAACCTTTACACTTTGATATATATCGCTAAATTTGAAAGCTATAACTTTGGAAAGTACTTTAGCTATTTCCGAGAAATATCTTCAGCGAAACCTGTTTATTACATTAGCTGTATAATTTAAAGGAACCAATCATTCCTGCATCTCAGAAGAATTGTATATGTATTTCTTTCCCAAAATGTCTTGGTCAATTTTGAATGTGACCACATTTAGTTTCTTTTTTTGTTCATTTTGTCGTTCAATTTGCGACAATAAGAAGTTTTAGAAGATCACAAAATTTAAACCAGCAGTTAGAGCCGTCTTTCCAACCTATGAAATTCTGGTAAGCATTGCAGTGCCTTAATTATTTTTTTTTTATGTTTTAGATGGATTCTCAAATATGTTTTAAAAAAATCAGAAAATTTAAATGAATAAGGACCACTCCTGGTCCTTATTTTTTAATATGGGTGGAAATTATTAATTTACATGTGGTTGCATTTACTATTTAATTCTGATCAAAAACGCTGTGTAAAAATCCGAAAAATTTAACAACAAAATGGAGCCGAGGATGTAGAGTTTAAAAGGGTGTGTTTGCGAAAGGAAATTCGTAATAAATAAAAGAACAGATATTAATAAAATTTTAAATTCTAATGTATTTGAGTTTGTGAAATTTTACTTTTTTTTACCGTTACTTACGTAATTCCACGATAAAAGTTATAAGCAAATCTAATTTGAAAGCATAAATTCCCTAGAGTATAGTATCATTTCTTTCAAAAACTGCATGTTTTGTGCCCAAAAGTAACAGCATAAATTTTTTTTGCAATTTCGATATTTTTCTTTTATCTGATTGTCGACAGTATAGTTTTTCTCTCTTTCTTCTTTGATGTATCCGTTGCTTTAAATTATTCCATTTGATCTACCTCCCGATATATAAATCTAAGGAAAACATAATTACTGTAGCCCATCACAGATTCAGAAAACGATATAGCAATTGCAGTTTTCGTTTGGAAGTCGAGCGTTATGCTGAACATAGTTAAATTTTGACTATTTATTTGGTGTAGCAATGGGTTGCTTATAAATAAATAAAATTAAATATAACATGTATTTATCTGTTCTTTCATGTCTTAAAATTAGGAGTGATAATTTGTGAGAATGACAACAGTGGCAAAACTCCGTGTGCGTTGGGAAAAGAAACAAATTACGACAACTGCTACTAGTCGCATTTCGCTATTAGATCTGCGTACCCAAGAAAACCGAAATTGGGAGGATACATTTCTGTTTCTCCCACCGGAAGTTAGTAGATGGCACATACATTTTATTAAATGCTCGTTTTTGATCGCGAAGGCAAATTAAGGTTGATCGTTTAAATCAAAAATTACAATTTATAATTGATTGAATTGAACGTTAAGTTTCCTTCTAAATTTATTAGCTAATGATTTAATTTTAAAAACTTAGGAAAATGTGCAGTCCTGTTTTTTAATATCGCACGGGAAACCAAGATTTGTATAGATCGGCTACTAAGCGATATCCCAAATCCAGCTCGGACCATTGTTTCAAAAAAAGGTCGGCTCTCCAGAGGTATGACTGTGTTGTTTATGCTAGGTTTTGTAACTAATCTCCTCACGGTTAGAACCTAAATGTTTTCAGTAATAGGCCTTAAACGTGAGCTGTTTAGTTAAATAGACGACCACTCAAGTGATTGTAATAGTAATTGATAGATTTCTTCGAGCCTCACAACTATAAAAGGAAAAAAGAACGTAAAGTTTAAACTAATGTTAATCTAAAACGGAGATTTTTTAAGAACACTATTATTTCTGACCTATCTTCCTGTAGGCATAAACTGTCAAGTATTATCCCTACAGGAAGATAGGAATATAAGTAAGTATTAAATTTCTGTTTATGCATACCATGCTTTATCAATAAGGTAACATCATTGGTCCATAATAAAGTGAGACAGAGCGAAATAAACTTTTTAAAGTGAAACCAAAACAGAATTACCAAAGAACAGCTAAAATTTGTATAAAATTCTAGAATTTTTGGTGTTTTACATATCAAAATCATTATAATTGACAATAATAAATACATAATTTTTTTTTTGTAAAATTTTACCAATATAATTTTTTTTTTTAATCAAAGTCGCAAACAAAAGACATTTTATGTTCAATAATAATTAGCCCTGTAATTTTTTGGATATTAAGAGAAGGAAGATAATTTTTCACATTACTCTTGCTCTACTATATTCTGTCACTTTCAGGAATTAAGGTTGTTTCGGAGGCCGGCAACTGCATGCATAATAGAAAAATTACAAAAGTTGGTTCTGCGAGTTGGGAGTAAACGGATGTTGTTGTTGGCGGTCCGTTTTCGAAGAGAGAGCATGCATTATAGACGTCATTTCAGAACAACAGTGCCCCAGGAAGTGAGTGTGTAGAACAGTCATGCACAATATTTTGTAATTCGCGTGTCGTGCACAATATTTTGTAATTCGCGTGTCGTGCACAATATTTTGTAATTCGCGTGTCGTGCACAATATTTTGTAATTCGCGTGTCGTGCACAATATTTTGTAATTCGCGTGTCGTGCACAATATTTTAAACCCTGAATTTCAGACTATTATATAAATATATTTAACAGGCTACTGAAATTTACTCATTACATTCGATAGTTCAATTTAAACAGTTAAAATATAAGGTGACCTTCAAACACACAAAATTCTGCAACTACACTAACAACATTATATTTTATTCAGTAGTCCCCTGAATTCTGGACTATTTCTGTATCAAAGTATTATTGAATAATACTTTGAATAATACTGAATAATACCAGAATTCAGGGGTATTATTGAATAATACCCCTGAATTCTGGACTATTTCTGTATCAAAGTATTATTGAATAATACTTTGAAGAATATAAACCAATGAATAAGCAGAATTTCGTGCGACAACAGCAAAAATAATAGTATTTGGTATTAGTTTGCATTTCAAATGCCATATTTAAAAAAACAAATAATGGATAGAGACGTGATCAACGTGATTGTTCACTTTTTAACCACATTCCTCACAACTTGGACACAACGCGTAATCGTCCGCGAGTAGCAGAAATTTCTCTAATTCGGATTTTGAATGAGATATTCTAAGATTAAGCTCAACTAAAGATTATTAGCTGTTTTATGATTGATAAGCTTTATTACTTATTTTTAATAATTACTACTAATTACGAAAATTTCAAAATAATTAGTAATTTGGAATATTATTTTGAGTTTCTAAGGCGCGAGATAAGTACCCCTCTTCATTTGTCCTGTCATCATTTTTACGTAAAGTAAAATATCATTTGCCCTAGGGGACAATTAATTTACTGAAACAACCACTATGGATGAAAAGTCTTCGTGCAAGAATTAAATGCACGATTGTGGTAAACTTGCCCATCAGCTAAACTGCTAATATTAGCCTCTAACTCAATGATATGTAATCATTCGGTAAGCAAAGAATGACGAGGCTTAAAACAACTGATTTCTTATTATACTCTCTTCCTTTTCTGGTATTCAATAATCATCAAATGAATGGAGGTGACACGTAGGGAACGTGATTTCATTCGTTAAATTGAAACAACTACTATGGATGGAAAGCTTTCGTGCCAGATTTGAATGCATGATTGCGGTAAACTTGCCCATCAGCTAAATTAGCCAGATTAGCCTCTAACTCAATGATCTGCAACCAATAGGTAAGTTAAAGAATGACGAGGCTTAAAACAGCGGTATTCAATAATCATCGAATGAAACGAGGTGACTCGTAGAGAAAGTGATTTCATTGGTTAAACAGGCTTTGGACTTCGCACACGGGGAATTCCCTATATATATTTTACTTGGAGTTCCAGCAAAATTCTTCTTTCTGTCTTCAGTTCAGCGTTCAACTGCGCTTTTGTGGATTGTAAAAGATATTCCGGTGTATAAATAGACTCTGCCAAGATGTTACAAAATTTTGGCAACGCTATTTCAGCTTGATTTTTGCTTGTTTTGTGCATTGGGAAAATTATCACAGATATTCCTTAAGTTGAAGAATTTTTACCGCCTCTTCCTCCGTGTTAATAATTATTGCCTGCCGATCCCCTCAATACGAAAATATAGAAAATGGAATTGGAAATAAAGTGTGCTTCTGATTTTGTTGCTAATTTTCTAAAAGTCAGAATTGGAGAAATCGTAAATACTCAACAGATGAAATTGTTTTCTGCGAAACTTTCGCAATTACTCAAAGAACATTACGAACAGCATTGGTTTCCTGATCAACCAAGTAAAGGCCAAGGATACCGATGCCTGAGAAATGATTTTAAAATTGATCCCATCATTGCAAAGGCTGGCAAAGCGACTTTCTTTGATTACCGCACTCTTCAAGAAAAATTGCCAGCCCAGTTAGCCGTGTGGATTGATCCTGGAGAAGTTGCATACAGGATCGGCGAAGAAGGAAGTATTTGTGTGATCCACGAAAGCCGTCCTTCATTACCGAGAAGTGTCCCACGACTACCAAATCGAAAGAGGCCCGTGTGCATCGGATTATAAATTTTAACAATATGAACCAGGTTGGATGGCTCTGTGTTCATTTACATTACCGGACGGAAAACGAACCCGTCTCTGCAGCACTTTTTCTGAAAAATCAAACTTAATTTGTTTCTGCAGAGGCATCGGGAGATTTCAAAATTATGCGTTTTAATACAGAGAAAAGTACGCTTGGATTTGTCGTATATCCGAAAGAAACTCTCAAAACGGCCCTTTTGAGGGCCAGCCAATTGTTGATAAAGCGATGCCTGATCGTACTACGAATTTAAAGTTCGGATTATATTGTATTTTTCCTATTTCAACAGATAGCTTTGCAGCTGTTTACTTTATTGATAATGGCGTTTCCGTAGTATTATTTGACTAACATAATTTATTAAACAAAGAACCAGTCCGGTCAATTTCAGATTAATTAGTAAATTACGAAATATATATATATTTTTTTTGTTTTTCAATTATATTCCAGTTTGGTCATTTAATTTGTTTAGAAAAAAATCCAAACCACCTTTCACTCAGTGAATGCAAAAATAGTATTTCTACATTTACACTTTGATATATATCGCTAAATTTGAAAGCTATTAACTTTGTAAAGTACTTTAGTGCTATTTCGGCGAAACCTGTTCATTACATTTGCTTAACGCCAATTTTAATATATAAATTAGCTGTATAATTTAAAGAAACCAATCTTTCCTGCATCTCAGAATAATTATGTATGTATTTCTTTCCCAAAGTATCTTCGTCAATTTTCAATGTGAGCATATTTAGTTTCTCTTATTGTTCAATTTGCGACAATAAGAAGTTAAGAAGATCACAAAATTTAAACCAGCAGGTAGAGCCGTCTTTCCAACCTATGAAATTCTATTAAACAATGAGGTGCGTTAAATTTCTTTATCTTTTAGATGGATTCTCACATAAATTAAGAAAAACCAGGTAAATTAAAGAAATGACGACCTCTCCAGGTCTTTATTTATTTTTTTTTCTTGAATATTGGTGGAAATTTTTAATTTACGGCAGGTTGAATTTATTATTTAATTATGAGCAAAAACACTGTGTAAAAATGCAATAATTAACAAAATGGAGACGACGGTGCAGAGTTTAAAAGGGTTTGTGTACGAAAGGAAATTCGTAATAAATAAAAGGACAGATCTCAATAAAAATTTAAATTCCAATTGTATTTGAATTTGCGAAATTTTATTTTATTTACAGTTACTTATATAATTCCAGGTAAAAATTTATAAGCAATTCTAATTTAAAAGCATAAATTCTCTAGAGTATAGTATCAACTGCATGTTTTGTGCCCAAAACATGCAGTTTTATATAATATTTGCAGTATTCGTTTCGAAGTCAAGCTATATGATGAAAATAGTTAAAATGTTGACTATTTATTTTGTGTGTCAATCGCTTGTTCATAAAATCGATTGTAACATGTATTTATCTTTTCTTTCATGTCTTAAACCTAGGAGCGATAATTTGTGAGATTGGCACCGGATACAATATATCCGTGTGCGTTTGTAAAATAAAAAAAAATTACAACTGCTATCATATCTGCCTACCCAAGAAAAGAAAACTCGAAGGATACAGCACTCTTTCTCTCACCGGTAGGGAGTAGTTGGGAAATATTTTATTAAATGCTCGTTTTCGATAGCCAAGACAAAATAAGGTTGATCGTTTAAATCAAAAATTACAATTAATAATTGATTGAATTGAACGTTACATTTTCCAAATTTATTAACAAATGATTTACTTTTGATAATTTAAGAAAACGTGTAATGCTTTTTTTATGTAGCACGAGAAACTAGGATTTGTCTAGATCGGTTTCTAAGCGATATTCCAATTCCAGTTCGGATATAAGTTTAAAAAAAAATGTCGACTCTCTACAAGACTGACTCTGTTGTTTATGATAGATGTTGTACCTAATCAGCTCACGTGTAGAACCTAATTTATTTCAGCAATAAGCCTTAAACAACACCCGAAGTTACGTTTGTCTGTCTTAAGTGTGAAATACATTTTAAAAAATGTCGACTCCCTAAAACGAAATAAATAAATGCTTCCCTTTTATTTTTAGCTTCCAATTTGATTGAAGATAAATATTTACAAACAACCTGTTTTATTTGTTCTGTTTTTACTTTTTATCAATTATTGTATATTTGAAAGGTTTGGTACATTTTTCTGTGATACACATAAACATTCTTATCAATTTTTTCGCTTAAAATGGAAGAAATTAAAATTTTCAGAAAAAACAAGTACTATTAGGTGACGTGCCCCCTTTTCATTTATTTATTAACAATACGGTTTTTCCGCCATTCTGCATTAAATCGTATTTGAGATAGTTGTATTTGTTCAAGAGATACGAATAAGGCTTCATATTAATTATATTGCCTAAGACGAATGTAATTAACTGTTTTTTTTTGATGTAATCCCCAAACACGAGAGGTAGTAGAACCTATAGTACTTAGTACCGTTCTTGGGTTGGAGGTTGAGCAGATGAAAGAAAATATTTGTTCAAATTGGATTTGAACTTCAGTCGTGTGTAATTTTCAGGAAATAAGTATGAAGGAAGGTGCAAAGCTGCAAAGAGATTAGTGGATTTCGGAGTACGGTGGGGACAACAGTTGAATTTGACACAACGAAGCAGAGAGATTTTTAGCCAGAGAAGATCAAAGAATGGAGATTCCAAATTGCCAAGTGTCTGCCAGGGAATATCAGAACGGCCGTATGCACAATTACCACATTTGAGGCGAAAGGAATCATACAGAGAATAATTTGGGCAGCTGAGATGGGCAGTAGTTGAATCAACCGATAACTGAGATTCTGTCAGGAAAAGTACGTGGCGTTTGGCTGACTGCATGTGGAAATAGACATCGTTGAGATTATAATTGAGACCACGCATATTTGTGAAATGAATTAAGAAGTGTTTTCTTTACGAAAAAAATATTATGCAACCCGCCTCTTTGAAACTTGTCAATTATATATATCAGTGATATATATATATATATATATATACGTTTACAATAGTTCGATTTTCTTAAGTACTGGTGTTTTCTACATATAGGTATTGGCGTTAATACAATACTGGTCTTTAAGTTAGCCTAGCTTAAATTCACATGGCCTATACATTTAGGAACTTATTGCGTATTGCTAAAGAAATTTTCATGATAATTACTGATGAAAATATTTTATGTATCTGTAGCAATATGTAATCATCAATACTATTTTATAACTATATAATAATATTTATACAATTTATACATTTTTGCTTTACATCACGTGGCCGTCAATCCCCTACTTCATCGGGGGCTTTGAGTGGATTAACAGCCCATTCGATGTAATGCTTTTATACTCACCCGTTTCTGTTTGTATCTATCACAGCTTTGCTACTTTATTTTATTTAATTCTGGATACTAAGGACTGATGTTTATATTAATTTTCTTAATTATTGTTAACTAAACTAGTATTAATTATGAATTAGTTAATTTTTTACAATCTCTTCAGCAACTGTGATAGAATACACAAAGCCCAACGGGTAAGCATTTTATATTGTTATACTACAACTACTTACTTAAATGTGGTCCGGTGGAGGTCGTGGAGTCGAAAAGGGAATTTCCCGCTTTTAATTTGGTTTTATGTATGGTAATTTTTATGGCGCAGTCGCATTAGCATTTCACTGCGTGCTGATGTCGCATTGGCCGAAGTCCCCGATTTTCAAGCCAATGCCTATTATGGTGGTTTGTTGTTGGTTCGATGAAATTCTGTTAAATTTCTGTAGTTTTGTGTTAACTTGTGGTTAATTCCTGTATTTACATGTGTATTTACATTAATTTTTACATTTGTTTTTACATTTGTTTTATGCCTTACCTCGGACTGTGCCGGTACCGCTTTTCCAAGGCGTAACAGCACGTGTATGTCCAGAGGCAAAGCTATATACATATATACAGCCTCTTACTATGAGGTTTTTTTGTTGGTGGGGGGGGGGGGGTTCAATTTTGGCAAAGGTTGTAGTGCAGTCAGGCGACGAGCCTCGTCTGAGTGCAATAAACCTTATAATCTTGGGGATACTCTTTTGAGTAATTACTATTTTATTTTTAGATGGTTTTTGATGAATGTATGCGGGTCTACATTGGGGTGGTGTTTTCTGATATTAGCGTATATGGCAGTTTTTATATGATATTTACTGTATTGTTTGGGAATTTTATTTATATCCAGTGTTCTGATGAGTTTTTGTATTGCTATCTTTCCGCTATTTATATTGCTGCATATTTTTAATAGTCTGTTTGTTTGGTTTCTTATGGTATTCCCGTGTATATGTTTAGCTATGTTACTATCCCAGTGAGTAAGTTTTATTGTTTCGAAATTAAAATGGTCTCTTTTGTCATAGTGTTGTGTACATATTTTGTCTGTGTTGATGGCAATTTCGCTGTCTAGGTAGACAGCTTTTTGGTTATTATCTGGATTTGTGCATTCAATTTTTAGGTCTGTTGGGTAAGTGTTCTTTGCTACGTTTATAAAGTTGTCATAGTTGATCACGAGTACGTCATCTATGTATCTGTAGAATTTTATTTTGTTGGTAATGTTACTTTCATAATAGTGCAGGTAGAGGTTAGCCATGGCACATGAACTGCTGGAGCCCATAGCTATCCCCCTGCTTTGTATATATGTTCTGCCCCCCATTAGAATGTAATTGCCTTTAACACTGATTTTTGTGAGGTCATTCCAGTATTGTTTTTTGCATTGTAGTATGTTTTGATGTTTTTGGTAGTATATCTGTAGTACTTCTATTAGGTTGTCGTGTGCTATACTTGTGAAGAGGTTTTTGAAGTCATATGTGTTTATACTTTTTATATGATTGCTTTGTTTTTTTAGGTCGTCCAAATATTCTTTGTTGTTGGTGATAATTCTGGTGTTTTCGATTTCTTTGGTGATGCTTTTTAATTTGTCTTCCATAATCTTACTAGTATACTTGATGTAGCTATTTTTGCCTGAAGTGATGAATCTTTTTCCCGTAGGTATCTTGTGATATTTTGGAATCCAGTAAATGTAGGGGTATTGCATCCTGTCTATTTTAATTTTTAGTTTTTTATGCATGGCCAAAATTTTTTTGCTGATGCTGTTTGGATTGGCGTCTATGTACTTGTATGTTTCATTGTCATGCAATTCTTCTTTAATGGCTTCTATGTAGAATTTCTTGCAAATGATACTGAAATTATTGTTTGCTTTGTCGGTTCTAGTGATAACGAATTTGTTTTGTATTTCTTTAATTTTATTGTTGATGTTTTTTAAATTTAAGTGTTTGTTATTTTTATTATGTTTTTGTTGTGTTATGTTTTCCCTGAAGCATTCTAATATGTTTTCCGTATTGGCGTTTATCCAACATTGGAATGATTCTATGGGTTCATTGTTTTTGTGTGCTGCTTTGAATGCAAATTGTAACAGATCTGTGTATATTGATTTTTTTATATAATCCAACCTAATTGGGGTGTTGGGTCTGAATTTTGTACCCTTTTTCATTGTTTCTCTTAGTGTTTCGTCTTCGATGATATTGAGGTCTCCTGAGGTCTCCTTCGATGATATTGAGGTCTCCATAAAACAAATGTAAAAACAAATGTAAAAATTAATGTAAATACACATGTAAATACAGGAATTAACCACAAGTTAACACAAAACTACAGAAATTTAACAGAATTTCATCGAACCAACAACAAACCACCATAATAGGCATTGGCTTGAAAATCGGGGACTTCGGCCAATGCGACATCAGCACGCAGTGAAATGCTAATGCGACTGCGCCATAAAAATTACCATACATAAAACCAAATTAAAAGCGGGAAATTCCCTTTTCGACTCCACGACCTCCACCGGACCACATTTAAGTAAGTAGTTGTAGTATAACAATATAAAATGCTTACCCGTTGGGCTTTGTGTATTCTATCACAGTTGCTGAAGAGATTGTAAAAAATTAACTAATTCATAATTAATACTAGTTTAGCTAACAATAATTAAGAAAATTAATATAAACATCAGTCCTTAGTATCCAGAATTAAATAAAATAAAGTAGCAAAGCTGTGATAGATACAAACAGAAACGGGTGAGTATAAAAGCATTACATCGAAAGGGCTGTTAATCCACTCAAAGCCCCCGATGAAGTAGGGGATTGACGGCCACGTGATGTAAAGCAAAAATGTATAAATTGTATAAATATTATTATATAGTTATAAAATAGTATTGATGATTACATATTGCTACAGATACATAAAATATTTTCATCAGTAATTATATATATATATATATATATATATATATATATATATATATATATATATATATATATATATATATATATATATATATATATATATCACTGATATATGAAGCATTGCAGATTTAAAATCGGTCTTTATTCCGGATATTATATGTGCGATTCCCCGTGTCGTGAAGAATATTTTAAACGGAGAATTTGAGACTATTGTTGAGGCTATTTATGAGGCTGATGAAATTTACTCATTACTTTCGACAGTTATATTAGACTAGTTAAAATATTAGGTGTTCTTCAAACATACAAAATTTGGCGACTGACCGGGACGAATCAACTCACAACTTTATATTTTATTCAGTAGTCCACTGAATTTTGGGCTATTTATATATCAAAGAATTCTTTAGCACAAACAATTGAATAGCAAGCCCTTCATGCGACAGTATTCATGACTTCAACCACTATATGAATAACCGTATAATTGTTGTGTGCAATAACACTTCTCTCATTAGGCCATAACCGTAAAAGGTCTGGATGTCACTCTTTTTTTCATGCATTCTTGAAATAGTACATACCATCTTTGAAATTTATGCAGTTTTGGCTACTTATTATCGCTGGATGGTAAAATGTGACACATACCGTACGGTTTCCTCTACTGATTTCTCCTTCCTATCAAAAAAAATTTATATGCGAGAATAGAGCTTCGTTTCTATTGTACTTTATGCGCAGGATGCATTTCAATGAAAATGTTGTTGCGATAGGAATCGGTTATTGCTTATTATGACTACCGCCTTCTCCATAACAACAGCACACAGACACCGACAGTGATTTGCGCTGGTAAATTAGCATGTGGCTTCAGACTTTAATGGAAATGCCCGCTTCATCAATTACATTGATATCTTATTTAATTAGCCTCAATATTTGTGTTCTTTGCATATTTTTCTTACAAACCACTCGATTATTCATCAAATTTTGCAGAGATTGCTGATTGGATCGAGGGCCGTTTAGAATTTTGTTTGTCCTCATTAATACAAACATATGCAGTGTTATCCTGCAATAACTGAATGAATTTTTGACAATACGTTTTTCTGTATCCGCTACAGACATGTATAACTCCAACTGTCTTGAAGAATCCTGGCATTTTGGTTGTTTAAAAGAATGGCACAACTTCCTTTTGTCTGCTTACAGTTCGGACTCTCAAGTTGAAAATCCTTCTGTTGGCAATCATCCAAATTATATGACACAGAGCCACAATGTTCACATGGTCGTTGATGTAGTCTACAGATCCAAGCAGAGTGTGATATCTATTGTCTTGTACAATGCGACAAGCATGACATTATTCCTGAAAGCACATTTTCTATATGTCGTTGAGAAAACTTTTATTTATCACTGTTACTTTGATTTATCACGGTTAAATTCCAATTACCATTTTTCATCCCAACTTCCTAAATTTCCTATTTCTTTTTGCAGTAGCATAGTCTCTTTTCTCTCATCGAATTCTCTTCTGTATCAAGTGTGCAGTGTGAATTTAAGCTAATATGTCTTCATCACTATCATTAATAAATACAGGAAACAACAGTGGGACCAGAATACAGTGTTCACTGCGACCACAAAGAACAATGGCTACTGTTTACCACTATTTACTTATTTCGTTACTTCTCCCTCCCAACAAAACCGATATTCATGGGAGAAACACGATTAATATTTACAAGCCCAGCACGAAACACTGTGGAACGAAAATCACTAGTATACGAAGTGCACAACTCTCCGTATACTACTGACTTCGTATACTTTGTTTCCAATATCCCTAGCAGAAACTTTCCATAGTAGCATATTACTAATATTTGCATCGTCCCTCAACCGTATGAAAAGCGTTACTGAATTCAAAAATATATGATTCCAGTTTTATTTTGTAAATTTCGATAACCTTTCCCCTCTATATATACAGAACATTGCAGATGTAAAATTATTCGTTATTCAGTAACGAATTTTAGCGAATTCGCTTTTCATGCAAATATTTTAGACTATGAATTTCAGAGTACTAAAAAAATATATATATTTATCAGTCTTCTGAAGTATACTGTTTAATTTCTTTAGTTATATTTAACTGATTAAATATCCGAATATTTTAATTAGATTTTAATTAATATTTTCCATATTCATAAAATATGTAATTAATATATATGGAAATTGCATTTAGGCATTAGTATAATTAAGACATCATAATATCATTTGGCAATTCTCATTGCTCGATTGTTTAATATGAAAGCCCAATCCCTGCGTAAATGCATCTGTTCCTGTCATTGGCTGATTGCTTAATCTCCATTTCCTGTTCCGCTAAGGATTTTGGGATTTAAATCCCAAATTGTCATTGGCTGATTGCTTAATCTCCATTTCCTGTTCCGCTAAGGATTTGGGATTTAAATCAAGCCATCAGTATATATTATTCTTTTTATCCAGAGAAGACAGCGTATACTGTAAATATAATTTTTGATTGTAAGGCGTTCGCTAACCTAACCTACTACAATTTTCCTGAAAATATGGCCTTTCAGAATGAGGTAAGTGCTTTTTCTTCTGTATAATTTTCAAATAAAAATATTTATTATTAAGGCAAATTGACATGTTTTATAGATATAATTTAACAAATTCTAATTAAAGTCAGGATTTTCGAAAATAAATGCAGAATTACTTTTTCACTTTAGAACTACTAAAATGCAAATAAAAAAAAAATTAATGCACTAGTTTTTTTTTTTAATTAATGCACCCCTAACATTAATAATTTTAACAGTAGAAATGGCTTTAATTTTATTATTTTAAGTATATTTTTCTAACATTTTTGCCATTACAAGGAAGAACAGAAAAATGTTTAATACTTTTTCGGAAGAAAGTCGGACATTTACTTCATATATGTCTACGTATTCCAATTGTGTAAATTGAAGATAGAGTTTCGTTTGATAATTGCGAATAAACAATGTTCAAGCATTCAGAGTGAGTGAAATTTAGTGGCTGCTGGATTCAAAGGAATGCTAAAATTGTTATCTTCAATTATTCGTTTTTATTGCTAGATATGTGCCGCTTGATGAATTACAGTTAACTCGCAGCTTATTGAATTATTATAGTAGATTTATTATCTAGCAAGAATTTATAAAATATTTTCGAATCTCCGCTGATAATCATTTACCAATCATTTACGCATCCAAAGCTGGAGATACGTGCTTTTTATTAATTTACCGCCTCATATTTAATAATGGCAAAAATGAAATCCGATTAAATTTCTAAATTGAAATTAGCCTTCAATTCATATGTAAGCTCCTTTAGGGTGGTGTAAGCGTTTTTCCGATTGTACATTTCTTAATAATGAAATGCATTATGGAATTGAATTTTATTAATAATTTTTAAATGATAAAATTAACGACAAAGTTAACATTTAGAGGGTCTTCCAAATGAAGCCAAGTTAACAATTGTGCAAAAATCGTTAAATATATATTTTTGTTATCCGACAAATAAAAGTTGATACTTTACCTATCCAAATTAAATTAAATTTACGCACGCGTAACTTTACGGATTATTTGAAAAATTTTCTATGAAGTTGCTTTTAAATTCCCAAAGAAGTAAATAATTATTTGAGCATCGCAATATCCTGTCGATGAACCAGGCTAATAATCATGCGAAGAATAGTCGTTTTATTTTTATTTGAAGAACGTTTAATTATAGCCGCTATATTCTAATTACCTAAGCCTTAATTGCTGTCAGTTTTCATGTATGTTAGCTGTTTTCGATTAAGTATATATATATATATATATATTGGGAAAAATTGCCCATAAACACAGCTTTGATAAGTTTTGATACAATACGTAAATGGAATTACGCTGCATTTCACTAAAGACTATTTCATGAATCCTTTAAATTAATGTATCTGCAGAAACAACCGACTTCATTTTGAACTATGAAATCCTCTCTCTTTCCATGTTCGGGATTTCCACCTACGGAAATCAACTTGTACCACGACTTCCAAACATGAACACATGACTCTTTTTATAGTCAATGTGTTATGTGAACCATCATCAAGAGGAGTGTTTCCATCTACAATGGGTTTCCTCAGCCTACAATTTATTTCTTATTAGGAATTTTTTTCTCTCTCCATAAAGTGCGGTTCAATTTGTTTTGGTCGGTAAAGCCTCGACCTGTCATGCACTCCCGTCGTCCATCGATACATGTCCTCCTAGGTGTCTCTCTTCTCCTTCTTCCAGCCGGTATCCATTCCAGGATATCCTTTGGATATGTTTCCTTGCATCCATTTTACATGTCCATACCATGTTAGCTTTTCTTTGATGGTATTGAAAATAATCGTTTTTCCTTCCATTACGTCTTCATTCCGTTTTCTGTTTCTTCTAGAAGTGCCTGCTGAGCGTCTTCGACAATCCATTCCTGTGGAGGATAATTTGTTTTCCGCTCGCCTATTCAATTTCCAGTTTTCCGCTCCATACAATAGAAGACTTTGTACAATCGTTTGAAATATAAGTTTCTTTGTTTTTTTTAGGATATTTTTGCTCCACCGAACAGGGTTTAACTTGACGATAGCCTTTCTGCCGTCTGTAATTCTCTTATTGATCTCTGCTTGGGATCATCCATCACTTTGTAAGATTGATCGCAAATATTTGAATTTATCAACGTGTTTGGTTTTAAAACCTGCAATATTTAGAACGTGTCCTGGCCCGAAGACAACATTTCAATCTTGCTAAAATTGATTTTTAGACCTCATTGTTTATATTTGACCTCAAACAATTGATGACAAGCATACTTTTCATCTTGTAAGTCTTGCATTATCATCACCTATTCATCAGAAAAGAGTAAATTGTGGATATAGGTGTACTTATTAATCGGCAATCCCATTTTGTTACATATTTTTTATCAGGATCTTAGGCAGATGTCGATGTAAATTTTGAAAAGTGTGATTTGGTGACATGCAACCTTGTAATAAGCCTTTTGAAGTGTGGAATTCGGGTGAAAAACCTGATCCCACTTTAATTCTGCATCTATTATTCCTGTAAATTGCCTTAACAATGTTAATCAGTTGTCCATCAATATTTGCCTCTTTCCGTTCTTCCCATAACAGTTTTCTTAGAACACTGTCATATGCCTTTTCAAGGTCAATGAAAATGATAAAGAATTTTTTTTTCCATTTGATTGGCATTTTTCAAGGATCTGTCTTACTGTTGAAATATGATCTGTACATGACTTCCCAGCTGAAAAACCACTTTGTTCTTCTGATACCTCCATTCGAGCTTCTAAATGGTTCCCGATCCATTTTCCAAGTATCTTTAACAGGGGGTTCGGGACCCGTATTCCTCTGTAATTTAAACAGCTTTTCCGATCGCCCTTCTTAAAAATTGATGTAATATATCCTGTTATATGTATCATAAGATTTTATAATTATTTCTGGTGGTCTTTATTTCACTTTCTTCAATATACATACCTTTAATTTTCTCTTAATAACACCCATCAGTACAGTACATATCTCAATGAGACTGACTGCCCTTAATAGATGACCGATTGCCCAATCTTTTAGTCCAAAATTTCAAACCGTTCTTCTTAGAAGAATGGTTTAGAAACGTATTTATATTCAGTAAATAGAACGTTCCTTTTGCCAAATGCTCTGGCATGACTGCCGAAACATTACGTTATTGTACCATTTTTTTTCTCTATTGTATTTTATAAATCTTATTATAAAAGATTTAAAATAAGTACAGTTAAATTAAAATAAATTTATTTTACTTAAAACATAATGATATTCGAAGAATTTTCTCCAAATCAAAAAACATCGTTCCAAGTGCGACTTATATTACAGATTTAAGACTGATATTATGAATATTGATTACTAAGAACAATTTATTTGATGATGATATCTTGGAAGTATTGATAGGCGAAATAAATGGAGATATTTCAAAGTGAAAAACAAATGTTTATTTATATTATGGAAGTTTTGGAAATATACCAATTGTTCAGCAGTTACGAAGGAGCGCAAATAACATCTGTGCACTTTTATATTGATTAAAATGCAGCAGTGCTTGTGCGTCCAAACTGAAGAAGCAGGATAGCATTTATTGTTTTATTCATTGCAAACGAGTTTGTGTAAATTTTGTCAGAGAATATTGAGTGCAGTGAGCGAGTTAATATAAAGGACCCCAAGTTCAGAGAAAAATTCTGTACAATTATCTCGAAGTTTCGATTTTATTGAAGCAAAGGAAGAAATTCGATCGATTTTATCTCTGGCAATGAGAAAAGTTGGAACCTGTAGATTGCACGTTAGAAATAGATGTGTTTTGATAGAGAAATTTCATATTTTTAATAAGTAGTGCTATTTTAAATATTTCTAAAATCGACTTTAAAGTTAACTCTATAAACGAGTTTACAAAGCACTGTGGCAGAGGCTTCACGTTTTACTGAGAATTTTCGAATTTTTACTCTCAAATTCGTTTTTTCTAAGTGTGATCGACCGCTGTACGAACAACCGTATAATTGTTCTCTGTAGTGTCACTTCACCGATTAAGCAATAACGATTTTAATTTATATCACCCTTTTCTGCATGGATTCTCCAAGAGATACCTACCATCATTGAAATTAATGCAGTATTGGCTTCTTATTATTGCTGGAAGGTAAAATGTGCCAGAATCCGTTTTGTATCCTCTAATGATTTCTATTTCACAGCAGTACCAATATCCGAGAATAGAGCTTCTTTTCAAATGTACTTTATGCAAAGCACGCATTTCAAGGAAAGAGAAGTTCAGAGAGCAATCGCTAGTTCCTTATTATCGCTTCCGCTGTCTCCATTTAAAAACAGCATTCGGACACGGGCTTTACATGGAGAGTGAGTTGAGCACATAAATCAACATGTGGCTGCAGACGTTAATGGAAGTGCACTGTGCATCAATTACAATATTATTTAATTACACTTAATATTAGTGTTTCTTTTCAGTTTCGGAAACTTCATATACTTCTTTTGTACCAACCACTAGCTTATTCTGCGAAACATTCAGAGATGGTTCATTGGATCAAAAAAGTGTTTGAGATTTGGTTTCCATCATTAAGACAATGCAGTGTTACCTGCAATCACTGAATGCATTTTTGACAATAAATTTTATTCTGTCCGTTGCAGAGAGGTATACGCGAAAGGACGGGAGTGGCTTCCAACGAAACCAAATTTAAGCAGGTGGGATTTTGTAACTCAGCGGTAATCAAATATAGTTATTTCGACAAAGAGCACCAAACATCCCAAAAGGAAGAAGAAGAATAAAGGAGAAAATATGCTTTCATTGTTAGAGGGAATGGAACCTAAATTTCAGATGCATAATAATGGGAAGCAACAGAAGCCTACATATGACCTACACAATAGCATAATTTGGTACGAACACCGTCAGGTAGATAGGGAATTACAATCCAATTCCCTATCTACATTTAAATTACAATTAAATTTCAATGCAATCACCAAATACCGCTCACTACGGTTAACAAATTTCATCCAAATTTTTGTATTGTAGCTGTGGTGCTATTTTTTTCCTATATATTATTTTTTCATTAAAATCTTTCCAGGTATATAGAATTTATATTTTTTAAGCAAAATAATAGAAGGCAGATTTGAGGAACAATCCTAAAACACTTCTTAAAATTAAAATAATCTGAACTTTTTAAATGGTGTTAACTATTTTTCTGTTTATTCTTAATAACCAATTAATTATTTTTAACTGTATTTACGTTCTTTTTTCCTTTTTATTCTTACTGTAGGATCGTATACAAGCAGGGCTGGATTCGGCCTTTCGAAATACCCTTGTGTGGGATTCTGAAAACGACCAAATGCAAATGGAGCAAGGGACGAACTGGATTGAAGGCGAGCTCATATGGAGAATTCCGTTTCCAGAACGTATTTTCACTTTGCCAATTGACATACGGCCTTTTTTGTGCTCGTGCTACCTGTGGAGACACGTACAAAACCGTAAGTTGCTGATATTTAGACAGTCATTATTTTATCTTCTAAAACTAAATACATGCTTATTCCCTTTTTACTATGAAATTAATGAATTTCATAAAAGATTTTAACATTTTATTAAACGATCCCAATTTTTATGTTTTTATTCAGGTGTTGGTGGCTTCTTAACTGATGCAATGAAAACCGCTATCCATCGAGGCTATCATCTTATGAGCCCTCTTCATATGGCTGTTCTACAAAATGACTTGGATGGTGTGAAAAATCTACTATTGACAGGTGCAGATTTGTCTGCCAGGACGGCAAGATTTGAGACCGCTCTGCACGTTGCTGCAAAATCATGTGGGAAAGGTAAGTAAACCGTGTTATCCTACCCAGATTTTGATATTTTTAATGTCATTTCCTGCAGGTTTTAGCAGACCCCAAATAATACTAGAATATTAGGGCTCTGTAGATTTCAACCAAGTAATAAGACAGAGGAGTGAATTGGAATCACTTGACAAAACACTAATCCTCGGTTTTATTGTCAAGCGCATTTTGAATTTTCAAGCAGTCCTCGTTGTCCTATAAAACTTGGTATGAAAACCTATGATTTAAAAATAAACAGAATATATTTTAAAAAAAAAAACTGCTATTTACATTAGCAATTGTTAAATTTCAATGAACTTAACATGATTTTTTCCCTCTTTCAGAAATAATTAAGTGCCTTCTTGAAGCTGGTAGCGAGATAAATGCTGCGGACGAGGCCGGTCACACACCCCTGATTTTAGCTTGCCTATGGCATAATTTTACAGCCGCCAAATATCTGATTCGTTGTGGAGCTGCAGTTAACAAAGCAGACGGCTGCGACAACACCCCACTATTTTACGTCACAGGATCCTTATGCCCATCGTTTAGAACTGCATCGCTTTTAATATCAAGGGGCGCCGTGGTAAGTTCTGCTTAAGATATATTGTCACTCTTTGGTTATAGGTGCATGTTCGTAACAGTAATTGTAATGTCTATTATTATAAGATGTAAGTTCAACAACAAAGTATCGGAGAATTCAATAGTTTTATTTCTTCATTTTTTTTGCGTTTCCCCTTACCCAATTTATGAAACATGTTAAGATGAAATTATGTTACGACTTTTATGAAACCTTAGTTTTAGCTACGAAAGATAAATTTTCAAACCTGTTTCTTGCAATAACCAATATCTACTCCCAATAATGCAGTACTGCAATGTATTTTTATGTGCGTTTTAATGCACAGAAAATACAGTTGCAGTTTCTGTTGTAATTTCCCCAGGCGAAACTCACACCTTGACATGCGTGTTACCGTTTGCTTTGAAGATGCGTGCAATATTAAATGCTTATTAGTTTTAAAATCAAAATAGTCTATTCGTTCTACATTTACCCATAGTTTTAACGGTTTCTTAGTAAGGAAAATGGAAAACTCTTTTTCCTTTTCAAAATTTGCCGTGTTCTGCGTACCGACGCTAACAGTGAATTCCTTTAAATCCAAAACATATAGGCGAAATATCACTAAACATATTACATCATTCCTTTAAGCACTATTCCAGCCATAATTTGACGGGAGTCATTAAAAATCCATTCAGTCATTCTACTAAATCTCGATCGCCTTTTCTGGTGGGATTACGATGTAATATTTTCTTCTTCTTTCATTAGACATCGTGGAAATTTCATGCTTCCTAGGTTTATATTTAAATCAATCTAAGTTTCATACACATCTCTTGAACACCGTGCATACTAACTGTAATTTAGCAGACACGGAATTCAAGTTTATAATTTCAATCCGCGTTTCGTTCGAAAGTAAACATACATGAACGATATTTCTCTTTCAGAAAATGGTGGGTGCATCGAGCATTAATCTAACGTCTGTAGCATAGATATATAAACCTATGAGTTGATATTCATGGATTTTTGAAAAGAATACTGAGTTTGTGATTAAAATATTAATATCATATCGTTTTTTTATTTATTTTTTTTTTTATTTTCAAACCTTTCTCTGAGATATTCCTTAAAATTTCATTAGATTAACTTACAGCATCTAACATGTATATATCTGTGTGTCAATCCCTAAAGCCACCAAGTGCTACGAGACATAAGCAGGTTAAGTGCTCTGCCTTTGGTTTTTAGGAAATTACACACGAATCATTTTCAATTCCCTTTACCTGGAATTATTTTTCTTTGTTAACATAGGATTTTATCTAACTTTTCATTGTGTCTAAAATATGATCGCGATTTTAGTGTACAAATTGGTTGTCTTTCTCTTAATTTTATCTGCCTCCCGCATAAGTAGTCTGTTCATATAAATTGCATTCAATGATCGGGTTGATCATTTGCACCTGAAACCGCCGAGTTTTCTGTTCTAAAATCTCACTGCGCACGCAATGCAATAATGAACCGCGTCGAGATCAATGAATTCATACCGAAGTTTCTCTCATTCTCAACAGAGAAATTGGACTTCGTAATCGCCTTGACACCTGCCATTCGTCTTCCTCCAAAAACCCATCAAAGTATTGTTATATTTCTTAAAGTACATATCAATTCACCAATGCATCCTATTCTATTTTCAACAAAATTATTTCCACATTTCGTCTCATTCTTAATAGGTTAGAAATTTCATCTCATAACACCAGTATCCTTATTCCATGTATTCTGTCTCTTTGTCGCAAAATACCTACAGTCCTCTGACATAAATTTGCAATTTTGGAAACAACCTTATTTAAATATATATTCTAAATTAATAGCTATTAAATAAGAGTCATGTTTGCGTACTCCTAAACGATTACGCCGAATATCTAATTACAATTCTTCTTTACTGTATTATATACTAAATTTCTCTTTTCTTTTTTTTTTTTTTTTTCTTTATAGGTCAATGTTCAAAATCGGCATGGCTGGACTCCTTTCATGGCTTCTATGGTAACTGCCGGGGCGAGAGCATCCAGATCTGTATATAACCACGAGAACCTGATTAAAGTAGCGACCCTGTTAACAGAGCACAAAAGTAATTTGGATTTTCACCCACGCGATGTTTCTCCTGCACTGGTGTTAGCAACAAAACATTCGCTGACGCCTTTAATTGAAATGTTTCTTCGTCGAGGATGCAATCCTAATGTTAAGTGCTATTGTTGTCTGTTAACACCGTTGTATATAGTTGCAAGACATAATCGAAAGGACTTGGTGGATCTGTTATTTTCTGCAAACGTAAAAGCATCAAATGAAGTTTGGGCGAAACACGAGTCCCTCGTTCTCAAGATTCCGGATTCAAACTTACGAAATTACGTCGTTGAAAAATTAAAACAAGTCCCATCCCTGAAACATTTAGCCCGTGTGGACATTCGGGAAATTCTCCAGGATCAGCCAGAAGCCGTTTATGATGAATTAGAAATTCCTCAAACTTTGAAACCATACTTGAAACTACGAAGTGAGTGAAAGCATTCGGTGTTCTACAACATTTGTCATGAAGATTTTTTGAATTGAAGATTTTTAATTTCGACATTTTTTTATACAACATCCCTTTTTAGAATTTACGCATGTTGACTACTGCTCTGTAAAATGCATTGCACGTGAAAGCTTTGTAGGTTCAATAAATATATCTTTTATTTTTATCAATTTTATTTCTTATAAATATTTCAAATCGTTGGCCATAGTAAATTTTTATTATATTCAGTTCCGAATTTCAATTTCAACATTCCTCATTATTCATGCTACTATAAATTATTAAACCTACCATAATTTTTTTTTATGAGAATACCTTCACTAAATGCTTTTAAACTTGGTGGGCGACAACCCCAAAATAAATGGTACCAATCGGAGAGGAGAGATTAAAAACAATAGGGAAAAACGTGATCTTGGAGTTATCTGAACAGAGCAAATTGGCGTACAAGAGAGCCAACGGTGGCTTATCGATGACTTATTAAAAATATTCTATAGATAGAATCAGCTCGTAATCATTACAATTAGGTCAAATGCAAGATGGCATTTTGAATAAGGCATTTCAAATATCGAATTTTTTTTTATTAATTAGGGAAATGCTGGTTATTGAAGCAATTTGCAACCGGAGGAAGTTGGTGTTGTGAAGTGGGACTGCATAATTTGCAATATTTTCACTTTTAATTTTACCGTTACAAAAAATCACTGCCTTCCTTGAACTCTCTAACTGTTACTAAACTTATAAACTTTCTATAATAGTTTCATATTTTTGTTACATTTTGTGCAAAAAAAATTGTAGCCTTTATTATTTCCAAAATTACTACCTGTTGTAAAATTTAACCATTTTTATTTTTAAAATTTTTGGTTTTAATATTGGTGAAAAAAAAGTACAAAGTTAAGTTAATGCAACTCGATTAAATAGAAATGGAATTGCACTGCACTGTTTTTGAGAGGTATAAATTAATGATGCTTAGGCAATATCACCATTACACTGCATCTGTACTTAGGCATTCATTACCCTGCATTTGTACTTACAGTTTCATTACACTGCGTCTGTAATTTTGGGTTCATTACATTGCACCTGTATTTATGGGTTCGTAGATGGTATTTACTACTTAATTCTGATCAAAAACTCTGTGTACAAATGCAATAACCTAACAAAATGGAGACGAGGATGCAGAGTTTAAAAGGGTTTCTGTGCGAAAGGAAATTCCTAATAATAAAAGAACAGATTTGAATAAAAATTTAAAATCTATTGTATTTGAATTTGTGAAATTTAAATGGATGTAAATGGACGTTGGCTGGTGGCGGCAAGTGTTCGGTCTGTTTTGAAAGGGAGAGCTGGAGTCATAGAAGGCAATTCAGAAGAACAGTGCCCATGGAAGTATCAGTAGAAGAGGCATGCAGCAGAAACAGGACGTCTATGTGGCAGCGAGTGGAGAGACAGTTAGAGACGAATCATTCATTAACCTAACTGCCACTTCTGAATGGAATCAAGCAGCTGCATATCCCTGTCAATTTCATAACGCTGACACAAACTGAGAGCAAACGTTGACATCAGAAGTTTTGAAACAGTAATGCGACCAAGCAAAAGAAGAAAAGAAATCTCACAGGTCATCCCATTTTGCATTCTCGTAATGGCAAACAACACGAGGTTGGGAATAGCCATTAGATAAAGGGTCCGTTGGAGAAGAGACAGTCACCAAGTTTTGATGTGAAGTGCCCATTGTACCTCTCACTTCCACTGTGTACTTAAAAGGGTTGTTTGTGAGAAACAGATGAAACGTACTGGCCGTATGATAAGGATTGTCCGGTATTCTTGTAGGTAAATTAACAATCTGTGCAAGGTCATTACTAAATGCAAAAGCCTCAGCATCTCGACCAGCTGGGTCGGCGTGACTAGAAATCGGAAGCCAGCTGGAGTAGTACACATTAAAATTACCCTAGAAAATGGGAAAGTTGGACTGGAGAAAGTCAAGAGAGCGGAACTAAAAGGGCTCCAAGAGATTAGTGGAGTTGGGAGTACCGTAAAGATAACAGTTGAATTTGACCCAATGAGGTAGAGAGATTTTAAGCCAGAGTAGATCAAAGAGTGGAGATTCCAAATTTCCAAGTCTCTGACAGGGAATATCAGAACGGACATATGTACATGTACCACATTTGGGGCGAAAGGGATCATACAGAGAATAATTTGGGCATATGAGATGAGGAGTAGTTGAATCAACCGATAACTGAGATTCTGTCAGGGAAAGTACGTGGGGTTGGCAGACTGCAAGTGGAAATAGACATCATTTAGATTAAAATTGAGACCACGTGTATTTGTGAAATGAATTACGAAGTGCTTTCTGTAAGAAAAAATTATTATGCAACCCGCCTCTTTGAAACTTTTCAATTTTGCATGCGGACTAAATAAAGTATTCAGGTGCGTAATATGAAATCATATTTGGAGAGAAAGTCTCTAACCCATCTTCGGTCCCCGTATCCTGTAATCTTTCTTCAATCAGAACGTCTGAAATAAACGCATAATCAGTGGCTACCATAAGTCACATTTCACAAGAAGTAACAAACATAAGAAAAACATATGTACACCACATGTCAATTTGGAAAATACGTTTAAAAATAATTCGCAAATTCCAGACCAGTGGCATTTAGCATGGCAAGCATTTAAACACGATATTTATGAAGAATACATCGAAAACTTATACACATATCATGAAATAGTTAAAAATCTCTGAAACAAATTCCAAACAGCATACCGGTTCGCAGCATCGGAAAAACCACAACAAACGGCAGATTATACAAATTTAGAAACACCAGGTATATACATGTAATTTCAAACACGTGAAAGCAACACTTCAAAAGTATCTGTGAAAAAAGCATTCGCTTGTGGCTAACAAATTTTAAAATTTCAAACTATGGACGCTTGTGAAAATTTCACAAGTGGTTCTTTGAGATTGGAGTTGGATTAAACGGATGTTTGTGTTGGTGGCACGTGCACGGACCGTTTTCGAAGAGAGTGCTAGAATTATAGACCTAATTTCAGAAAAAACAGTGACCATGAAGTGTGAGTGTAGAAAATCCATGAACAATATTTTATAATTCGCGTGTCATGCACAATATTTTAAACCGTGAAATTCAGACTATTATATATATAGTTTACGAGACTCCTAAAATTTACTCATTAGTTTCGATAGTTAAATTTAACCAGTTAAAATATAAGTTGGCCTTCAAACACAAAATTCTGAAACTGACCTAGACTATTTTATTCCGTAGGCTACTGAATTCTGGGCTATTTCTTTATCACAGTATCTTTAACACAACCCAATGAATAAGCAGGACTTCATGCGACAACAGCAAAAATAATAGCATTTGCATTTCAAATGCGATATTTAAAAAAAATAAGGTATAGACTTGTTTATCCATTATTGGACTTGTTTTGTGCATTACGAAAATTATCGCAGATATTCCTTAAGTTAAAGAATTTTTGCCGCCTCTTTCTCCGTGTTAATAATTGTTGCCTGCCGATCGACTCAATAAGAAAGGATAGAAAATGGAATTGGAAATAAAGTGTGCTTCTCATTTTGTTGCTAATTTTCTAAAAGTCAGAACTGGAGAAATCTTAAATACTCAACAGATGAAATTGTTTTCTGCGAAACTTGCGCAATTACTCAAAGAACATTAAGAACAGCATTGGTTTCCTGATCAACCAAGTAAAGGCCAAGGATACCGATGCCTGAGAAATGATTTTAAAATTGATCCCATCATTGCATAGGCTGGCAAAGCGACCTTCTTTGATTACCGCACGCTTCAAGAAAAATTGCCTGCCCGGTTAGCCCTGTGGATTGATCCCGCAGAAGTTGCATACAGGATCGGCGAAGAAGGAAGTATTTGTGTGATCCACGAAAGCCGTCCTTCATTACCGAGAACTATCCCACTACGACCAAATCGAAAGAGGCCCGTATGCATCGGATTATAATTTTTAACAATATGAACCAGGTTGGATGGATCTGTGTTCATTTAGATTAGCGGACGGAAAACGAACCCGTCTCTGCAGCACTTTTCTGATAAATGAAATTTAATTTTTTTCTGCAGAGGCATCGGGAGATTTCAAAATTATGCGTTTTACTACAGAGAAAAGTACGCTTGGATTTGTCGTATATCCAAAAGAAACTGTGAAAACGGCCCGTTTAAGGGCCATTGAAATGTTGATAAAGGGATGCCTGATCGTACTACGAATTTTAAGTTCGAGTTATCTTGTAATGCTTAGTTATTTTTCTTATTTCAACAGATTGGTATGCAGCTCTTTACTTTATTGATAAATGCGTTTCTATAGTATTATTTGACTAACTTAATTTATTAAACAGAGAACCAGTACGGTCACTTTCAGATTAATTTGTAAATTACGAAACGAATTTTTCTCAGTTATATTTCACATCGGCCATATCATAAAATTTGTTTAGAATATATTCCAAAACACCTTTCACTCAGTGTTTGCAACAAAAAAAAAGTATCTCAACCTTTACACTTTGATATATATCGCTAAATTTGAAAGCTATAACTTTGGAAAGTACTTTAGCTATTTCCGAGAAATATCTTCAGCGAAACCTGTTTATTACATTAGCTGTATAATTTAAAGGAACCAATCATTCCTGCATCTCAGAAGAATTGTATATGTATTTCTTTCCCAAAATGTCTTGGTCAATTTTGAATGTGACCACATTTAGTTTCTTTTTTTGTTCATTTTGTCGTTCAATTTGCGACAATAAGAAGTTTTAGAAGATCACAAAATTTAAACCAGCAGTTAGAGCCGTCTTTCCAACCTATGAAATTCTGGTAAGCATTGCAGTGCCTTAATTATTTTTTTTTTATGTTTTAGATGGATTCTCAAATATGTTTTAAAAAAATCAGAAAATTTAAATGAATAAGGACCACTCCTGGTCCTTATTTTTTAATATGGGTGGAAATTATTAATTTACATGTGGTTGCATTTACTATTTAATTCTGATCAAAAACGCTGTGTAAAAATCCGAAAAATTTAACAACAAAATGGAGCCGAGGATGTAGAGTTTAAAAGGGTGTGTTTGCGAAAGGAAATTCGTAATAAATAAAAGAACAGATATTAATAAAATTTTAAATTCTAATGTATTTGAGTTTGTGAAATTTTACTTTTTTTTACCGTTACTTACGTAATTCCACGATAAAAGTTATAAGCAAATCTAATTTGAAAGCATAAATTCCCTAGAGTATAGTATCATTTCTTTCAAAAACTGCATGTTTTGTGCCCAAAAGTAACAGCATAAATTCTTTTTGCAATTTCGATATTTTTCTTTTATCTGATTGTCGACAGTATAGTTTTTCTCTCTTTCTTCTTTGATGTATCCGTTGCTTTAAATTATTCCATTTGATCTACCTCCCGATATATAAATCTAAGGAAAACATAATTACTGTAGCCCATCACAGATTCAGAAAACGATATAGCAATTGCAGTTTTCGTTTGGAAGTCGAGCGTTATGCTGAACATAGTTAAATTTTGACTATTTATTTGGTGTAGCAATGGGTTGCTTATAAATAAATAAAATTAAATATAACATGTATTTATCTGTTCTTTCATGTCTTAAAATTAGGAGTGATAATTTGTGAGAATGACAACAGTGGCAAAACTCCGTGTGCGTTGGGAAAAGAAACAAATTACGACAACTGCTACTAGTCGCATTTCGCTATTAGATCTGCGTACCCAAGAAAACCGAAATTGGGAGGATACATTTCTGTTTCTCCCACCGGAAGTTAGTAGATGGCACATACATTTTATTAAATGCTCGTTTTTGATCGCGAAGGCAAATTAAGGTTGATCGTTTAAATCAAAAATTACAATTTATAATTGATTGAATTGAACGTTAAGTTTCCTTCTAAATTTATTAGCTAATGATTTAATTTTAAAAACTTAGGAAAATGTGCAGTCCTGTTTTTTAATATCGCACGGGAAACCAAGATTTGTATAGATCGGCTACTAAGCGATATCCCAAATCCAGCTCGGACCATTGTTTCAAAAAAAGGTCGGCTCTCCAGAGGTATGACTGTGTTGTTTATGCTAGGTTTTGTAACTAATCTCCTCACGGTTAGAACCTAAATGTTTTCAGTAATAGGCCTTAAACGTGAGCTGTTTAGTTAAATAGACGACCACTCAAGTGATTGTAATAGTAATTGATAGATTTCTTCGAGCCTCACAACTATAAAAGGAAAAAAGAACGTAAAGTTTAAACTAATGTTAATCTAAAACGGAGATTTTTTAAGAACACTATTATTTCTGACCTATCTTCCTGTAGGCATAAACTGTCAAGTATTATCCCTACAGGAAGATAGGAATATAAGTAAGTATTAAATTTCTGTTTATGCATACCATGCTTTATCAATAAGGTAACATCATTGGTCCATAATAAAGTGAGACAGAGCGAAATAAACTTTTTAAAGTGAAACCAAAACAGAATTACCAAAGAACAGCTAAAATTTGTATAAAATTCTAGAATTTTTGGTGTTTTACATATCAAAATCATTATAATTGACAATAATAAATACATAATTTTTTTTTTGTAAAATTTTACCAATATAATTTTTTTTTTTAATCAAAGTCGCAAACAAAAGACATTTTATGTTCAATAATAATTAGCCCTGTAATTTTTTGGATATTAAGAGAAGGAAGATAATTTTTCACATTACTCTTGCTCTACTATATTCTGTCACTTTCAGGAATTAAGATTGTTTCGGAGGCCGGCAACTGCATGCATAATAGAAAAATTACAAAAGTTGGTTCTGCGAGTTGGGAGTAAACGGATGTTGTTGTTGGCGGTCCGTTTTCGAAGAGAGAGCATGCATTATAGACGTCATTTCAGAACAACAGTGCCCCAGGAAGTGAGTGTGTAGAACAGTCATGCACAATATTTTGTAATTCGCGTGTCGTGCACAATATTTTGTAATTCGCGTGTCGTGCACAATATTTTGTAATTCGCGTGTCGTGCACAATATTTTGTAATTCGCGTGTCGTGCACAATATTTTGTAATTCGCGTGTCGTGCACAATATTTTGTAATTCGCGTGACGTGCACAATATTTTGTAATTCGCGTGTCGTGCACAATATTTTGTAATTCGCGTGTCGTGCACAATATTTTAAACCCTGAATTTCAGACTATTATATAAATATATTTAACAGGCTACTGAAATTTACTCATTACATTCGATAGTTCAATTTAAACAGTTAAAATATAAGGTGACCTTCAAACACACAAAATTCTGCAACTACACTAACAACATTATATTTTATTCAGTAGTCCCCTGAATTCTGGACTATTTCTGTATCAAAGTATTATTGAATAATACTTTGAATAATACTGAATAATACCAGAATTCAGGGGTATTATTGAATAATACCCCTGAATTCTGGACTATTTCTGTATCAAAGTATTATTGAATAATACTTTGAAGAATATAAACCAATGAATAAGCAGAATTTCGTGCGACAACAGCAAAAATAATAGTATTTGGTATTAGTTTGCATTTCAAATGCCATATTTAAAAAAACAAATAATGGATAGAGACGTGATCAACGTGATTGTTCACTTTTTAACCACATTCCTCACAACTTGGACACAACGCGTAATCGTCCGCGAGTAGCAGAAATTTCTCTAATTCGGATTTTGAATGAGATATTCTAAGATTAAGCTCAACTAAAGATTATTAGCTGTTTTATGATTGATAAGCTTTATTACTTATTTTTAATAATTACTACTAATTACGAAAATTTCAAAATAATTAGTAATTTGGAATATTATTTTGAGTTTCTAAGGCGCGAGATAAGTACCCCTCTTCATTTGTCCTGTCATCATTTTTACGTAAAGTAAAATATCATTTGCCCTAGGGGACAATTAATTTACTGAAACAACCACTATGGATGAAAAGTCTTCGTGCAAGAATTAAATGCACGATTGTGGTAAACTTGCCTATCAGCTAAACTGCTAATATTAGCCTCTAACTCAATGATTTGTAATCATTCGGTAAGCAAAGAATGACGAGGCTTAAAACAACTGATTTCTTATTATACTCTCTTCCTTTTCTGGTATTCAATAATCATCAAATGAATGGAGGTGACACGTAGGGAACGTGATTTCATTCGTTAAATTGAAACAACTACTATGGATGGAAAGCTTTCGTGCCAGATTTGAATGCATGATTGCGGTAAACTTGCCCATCAGCTAAATTAGCCAGATTAGCCTCTAACTCAATGATCTGCAACCAATAGGTAAGTTAAAGAATGACGAGGCTTAAAACAGCGGTATTCAATAATCATCGAATGAAACGAGGTGACTCGTAGAGAAAGTGATTTCATTGGTTAAACAGGCTTTGGACTTCGCACACGGGGAATTCCCTATATATATTTTACTTGGAGTTCCAGCAAAATTCTTCTTTCTGTCTTCAGTTCAGCGTTCAACTGCGCTTTTGTGGATTGTAAAAGATATTCCGGTGTATAAATAGACTCTGCCAAGATGTTACAAAATTTTGGCAACGCTATTTCAGCTTGATTTTTGCTTGTTTTGTGCATTGGGAAAATTATCACAGATATTCCTTAAGTTGAAGAATTTTTACCGCCTCTTCCTCCGTGTTAATAATTGTTGCCTGCCGATCCCCTCAATACGAAAATATAGAAAATGGAATTGGAAATAAAGTGTGCTTCTGATTTTGTTGCTAATTTTCTAAAAGTCAGAATTGGAGAAATCGTAAATACTCAACAGATGAAATTGTTTTCTGCGAAACTTTCGCAATTACTCAAAGAACATTACGAACAGCATTGGTTTCCTGATCAACCAAGTAAAGGCCAAGGATACCGATGCCTGAGAAATGGTTTTAAAATTGATCCCATCATTGCAAAGGCTGCCAAAGCGACTTTCTTTGATTACCGCACTCTTCAAGAAAAATTGCCAGCCCAGTTAGCCGTGTGGATTGATCCTGGAGAAGTTGCATACAGGATCGGCGAAGAAGGAAGTATTTGTGTGATCCACGAAAGCCGTCCTTCATTACCGAGAAGTGTCCCACGACTACCAAATCGAAAGAGGCCCGTGTGCATCGGATTATAAATTTTAACAATATGAACCAGGTTGGATGGCTCTGTGTTCATTTACATTACCGGTCGGAAAACGAACCCGTCTCTGCAGCACTTTTTCTGAAAAATCAAACTTAATTTGTTTCTGCAGAGGCATCGGGAGATTTCAAAATTATGCGTTTTAATACAGAGAAAAGTACGCTTGGATTTGTCGTATATCCGAAAGAAACTCTCAAAACGGCCCTTTTGAGGGCCAGCCAATTGTTGATAAAGCGATGCCTGATCGTACTACCAATTTAAAGTTCGGATTATATTGTATTTTTCCTATTTCAACAGATAGCTTTGCAGCTGTTTACTTTATTGATAATGGCGTTTCCGTAGTATTATTTGACTAACATAATTTATTAAACAAAGAACCAGTCCGGTCAATTTCAGATTAATTAGTAAATTACGAAATATATATATATTTTTTTTGTTTTTCAATTATATTCCAGTTTGGTCATTTAATTTGTTTAGAAAAAAATCCAAACCACCTTTCACTCAGTGAATGCAAAAATAGTATTTCTACATTTACACTTTGATATATATCGCTAAATTTGAAAGCTATTAACTTTGTAAAGTACTTTAGTGCTATTTCGGCGAAACCTGTTCATTACATTTGCTTAACGCCAATTTTAATATATAAATTAGCTGTATAATTTAAAGAAACCAATCTTTCCTGCATCTCAGAATAATTATGTATGTATTTCTTTCCCAAAGTATCTTCGTCAATTTTCAATGTGAGCATATTTAGTTTCTCTTATTGTTCAATTTGCGACAATAAGAAGTTAAGAAGATCACAAAATTTAAACCAGCAGGTAGAGCCGTCTTTCCAACCTATGAAATTCTATTAAACAATGAGGTGCGTTAAATTTCTTTATCTTTTAGATGGATTCTCACATAAATTAAGAAAAACCAGGTAAATTAAAGAAATGACGACCTCTCCAGGTCTTTATTTATTTTTTTTTCTTGAATATTGGTGGAAATTTTTAATTTACGGCAGGTTGAATTTATTATTTAATTATGAGCAAAAACACTGTGTAAAAATGCAATAATTAACAAAATGGAGACGACGGTGCAGAGTTTAAAAGGGTTTGTGTACGAAAGGAAATTCGTAATAAATAAAAGGACAGATCTCAATAAAAATTTAAATTCCAATTGTATTTGAATTTGCGAAATTTTATTTTATTTACAGTTACTTATATAATTCCAGGTAAAAATTTATAAGCAATTCTAATTTAAAAGCATAAATTCTCTAGAGTATAGTATCAACTGCATGTTTTGTGCCCAAAACATGCAGTTTTATATAATATTTGCAGTATTCGTTTCGAAGTCGAGCTATATGATGAAAATAGTTAAAATGTTGACTATTTATTTTGTGTGTCAATCGCTTGTTCATAAAGTCGATTGTAACATGTATTTATCTTTTCTTTCATGTCTTAAACCTAGGAGCGATAATTTGTGAGATTGGCACCGGATACAATATATCCGTGTGCGTTTGTAAAATAAAAAAAAATTACAACTGCTATCAGATCTGCCTACCCAAGAAAAGAAAACTCGAAGGATACAGCACTCTTTCTCTCACCGGTAGGGAGTAGTTGGGAAATATTTTATTAAATGCTCGTTTTCGATAGCCAAGACAAAATAAGGTTGATCGTTTAAATCAAAAATTACAATTAATAATTGATTGAATTGAACGTTACATTTTCCAAATTTATTAACAAATGATTTACTTTTGATAATTTAAGAAAACGTGTAATGCTTTTTTTATGTAGCACGAGAAACTAGGATTTGTCTAGATCGGTTTCTAAGCGATATTCCAATTCCAGTTCGGATATAAGTTTAAAAAAAAATGTCGACTCTCTACAAGACTGACTCTGTTGTTTATGATAGATGTTGTACCTAATCAGCTCACGTGTAGAACCTAATTTATTTCAGCAATAAGCCTTAAACAACACCCGAAGTTACGTTTGTCTGTCTTAAGTGTGAAATACATTTTAAAAAATGTCGACTCCCTAAAACGAAATAAATAAATGCTTCCCTTTTATTTTTAGCTTCCAATTTGATTGAAGATAAATATTTACAAACAACCTGTTTTATTTGTTCTGTTTTTACTTTTTATCAATTATTGTATATTTGAAAGGTTTGGTACATTTTTCTGTGATACACATAAACATTCTTATCAATTTTTTCGCTTAAAATGGAAGAAATTAAAATTTTCAGAAAAAACAAGTACTATTAGGTGACGTGCCCCCTTTTCATTTATTTATTAACAATACGGTTTTTCCGCCATTCTGCATTAAATCGTATTTGAGATAGTTGTATTTGTTCAAGAGATACGAATAAGGCTTCATATTAATTATATTGCCTAAGACGAATATAATTAACTGTTTTTTTTTGATGTAATCCCCAAACACGAGAGGTAGTAGAACCTATAGTACTTAGTACCGTTCTTGGGTTGGAGGTTGAGCAGATGAAAGAAAATATTTGTTCAAATTGGATTTGAACTTCAGTCGTGTGTAATTTTCAGGAAATAAGTATGAAGGAAGGTGCAAAGCTGCAAAGAGATTAGTGGATTTCGGAGTACGGTGGGGACAACAGTTGAATTTGACACAACGAAGCAGAGAGATTTTTAGCCAGAGAAGATCAAAGAATGGAGATTCCAAATTGCCAAGTGTCTGCCAGGGAATATCAGAACGGCCGTATGCACAATTACCACATTTGAGGCGAAAGGAATCATACAGAGAATAATTTGGGCAGCTGAGATGGGCAGTAGTTGAATCAACCGATAACTGAGATTCTGTCAGGAAAAGTACGTGGCGTTTGGCTGACTGCATGTGGAAATAGACATCGTTGAGATTATAATTGAGACCACGCATATTTGTGAAATGAATTAAGAAGTGTTTTCTTTACGAAAAAAATATTATGCAACCCGCCTCTTTGAAACTTGTCAATTATATATATCAGTGATATATATATATATATATATATATATATATATATATATATATATATATATATATATATATATATATATATATATATATATATATATATATATATATATCACTGATATATGAAGCATTGCAGATTTAAAATCGGTCTTTATTCCGGATATTATATGTGCGATTCCCCGTGTCGTGAAGAATATTTTAAACGGGGAATTTGAGACTATTGTTGAGGCTATTTATGAGGCTGATGAAATTTACTCATTACTTTCGACAGTTATATTAGACGTTAAAATATTAGGTGTTCTTCAAACATACAAAATTTGGCGACTGACCGGGACGAATCAACTCACAACTTTATATTTTATTCAGTAGTCCACTGAATTTTGGGCTATTTATATATCAAAGAATTCTTTAGCACAAACAATTGAATAGCAAGCCCTTCATGCGACAGTATTCATGACTTCAACCACTATATGAATAACCGTATAATTGTTGTGTGCAATAACACTTCTCTCATTAGGCCATAACCGTAAAAGGTCTGGATGTCACTCTTTTTTTCATGCATTCTTGAAATAGTACATACCATCTTTGAAATTTATGCAGTTTTGGCTACTTATTATCGCTGGATGGTAAAATGTGACACATACCGTACGGTTTCCTCTACTGATTTCTCCTTCCTATCAAAAAAAATTTATATGCGAGAATAGAGCTTCGTTTCTATTGTACTTTATGCGCAGGATGCATTTCAATGAAAATGTTGTTGCGATAGGAATCGGTTATTGCTTATTATGACTACCGCCTTCTCCATAACAACAGCACACAGACACCGACAGTGATTTGCGCTGGTAAATTAGCATGTGGCTTCAGACTTTAATGGAAATGCCCGCTTCATCAATTACATTGATATCTTATTTAATTAGCCTCAATATTTGTGTTCTTTGCATATTTTTCTTACAAACCACTCGATTATTCATCAAATTTTGCAGAGATTGCTGATTGGATCGAGGGCCGTTTAGAATTTTGTTTGTCCTCATTAATACAAACATATGCAGTGTTATCCTGCAATAACTGAATGAATTTTTGACAATACGTTTTTCTGTATCCGCTACAGACATGTATAACTCCAACTGTCTTGAAGAATCCTGGCATTTTGGTTGTTTAAAAGAATGGCACAACTTCCTTTTGTCTGCTTACAGTTCGGACTCTCAAGTTGAAAATCCTTCTGTTGGCAATCATCCAAATTATATGACACAGAGCCACAATGTTCACATGGTCGTTGATGTAGTCTACAGATCCAAGCAGAGTGTGATATCTATTGTCTTGTACAATGCGACAAGCATGACATTATTCCTGAAAGCACATTTTCTATATGTCGTTGAGAAAACTTTTATTTATCACTGTTACTTTGATTTATCACGGTTAAATTCCAATTACCATTTTTCATCCCAACTTCCTAACTTTCCTATTTCTTTTTGCAGTAGCATAGTCTCTTTTCTCTCATCGAATTCTCTTCTGTATCAAGTGTGCAGTGTGAATTTAAGCTAATATGTCTTCATCACTATCATTAATAAATACAGGAAACAACAGTGGGACCAGAATGCAGTGTTCACTGCGACCACAAAGAATAATGGCTACTGTTTACCACTATTTACTTATTTCGTTACTTCTCCCTCCCAACAAAACCGATATTCATGGGAGAAACACGATTAATATTTACAAGCCCAGCACGAAACACTGTGGAACGAAAATCACTAGTATACGAAGTGCACAACTCTCCGTATACTACTGACTTCGTATACTTTGTTTCCAATATCCCTAGCAGAAACTTTCCATAGTAGCATATTACTAATATTTGCATCGTCCCTCAACCGTATGAAAAGCGTTACTGAATTCAAAAATATATGATTCCAGTTTTATTTTGTAAATTTCGATAACCTTTCCCCTCTATATATACAGAACATTGCAGATGTAAAATTATTCGTTATTCAGTAACGAATTTTAGCGAATTCGCTTTTCATGCAAATATTTTAGACTATGAATTTCAGAGTACTAAAAAAATATATATATTTATCAGTCTTCTGAAGTATACTGTTTAATTTCTTTAGTTATATTTAACTGATTAAATATCCGAATATTTTAATTAGATTTTAATTAATATTTTCCATATTCATAAAATATGTAATTAATATATATGGAAATTGCATTTAGGCATTAGTATAATTAAGACATCATAATATCATTTGGCAATTCTCATTGCTCGATTGTTTAATATGAAAGCCCAATCCCTGCGTAAATGCATCTGTTCCTGTCATTGGCTGATTGCTTAATCTCCATTTCCTGTTCCGCTAAGGATTTTGGGATTTAAATCCCAAATTGTCATTGGCTGATTGCTTAATCTCCATTTCCTGTTCCGCTAAGGATTTGGGATTTAAATCAAGCCATCAGTATATATTATTCTTTTTATCCAGAGAAGACAGCGTATACTGTAAATATAATTTTTGATTGTAAGGCGTTCGCTAACCTAACCTACTACAATTTTCCTGAAAATATGGCCTTTCAGAATGAGGTAAGTGCTTTTTCTTCTGTATAATTTTCAAATAAAAATATTTATTATTAAGGCAAATTGACATGTTTTATAGATATAATTTAACAAATTCTAATTAAAGTCAGGATTTTCGAAAATAAATGCAGAATTACTTTTTCACTTTAGAACTACTAAAATGCAAATAAAAAAAAATTAATGCACTAGTTTTTTTTTTTAATTAATGCACCCCTAACATTAATAATTTTAACAGTAGAAATGGCTTTAATTTTATTATTTTAAGTATATTTTTCTAACATTTTTGCCATTACAAGGAAGAACAGAAAAATGTTTAATACTTTTTCGGAAGAAAGTCGGACATTTACTTCATATATGTCTACGTATTCCAATTGTGTAAATTGAAGATAGAGTTTCGTTTGATAATTGCGAATAAACAATGTTCAAGCATTCAGAGTGAGTGAAATTTAGTGGCTGCTGGATTCAAAGGAATGCTAAAATTGTTATCTTCAATTATTCGTTTTTATTGCTAGATATGTGCCGCTTGATGAATTACAGTTAACTCGCAGCTTATTGAATTATTATAGTAGATTTATTATCTAGCAAGAATTTATAAAATATTTTCGAATCTCCGCTGATAATCATTTACCAATCATTTACGCATCCAAAGCTGGAGATACGTGCTTTTTATTAATTTACCGCCTCATATTTAATAATGGCAAAAATGAAATCCGATTAAATTTCTAAATTGAAATTAGCCTTCAATTCATATGTAAGCTCCTTTAGGGTGGTGTAAGCGTTTTTCCGATTGTACATTTCTTAATAATGAAATGCATTATGGAATTGAATTTTATTAATAATTTTTAAATGATAAAATTAACGACAAAGTTAACATTTAGAGGGTCTTCCAAATGTAGCCAAGTTAACAATTGTGCAAAAATCGTTAAATATATATTTTTTTTATCCGACAAATAAAAGTTGATCCTTTACCTATCCAAATTAAATTAAATTTACGCACGCGTAACTTTACGGATTATTTGAAAAATTTTCTATGAAGTTTCTTTTAAATTCCCAAAGAAGTAAATAATTATTTGAGCATCGCAATATCCTGTCGATGAACCAGGCTAATAATCATGCGAAGAATAGTCGTTTTATTTTTATTTGAAGAACGTTTAATTATAGCCGCTATATTCTAATTACCTAAGCCTTAATTGCTGTCAGTTTTCATGTATGTTAGCTGTTTTCGATTAAGTATATATATATATATATATATATATATATTGGGAAAAATTGCCCATAAACACAGCTTTGATAAGTTTTGATACAATACGTAAATGGAATTACGCTGCATTTCACTAAAGACTACTTCATGAATCCTTTAAATTAATGTATCTGCAGAAACAACCGACTTCATTTTGAACTATGAAATCCTCTCTCTTTCCATGTTCGGGATTTCCACCTACGGAAATCAACTTGTACCACGACTTCCAAACATGAACACATGACTCTTTTTATAGTCAATGTGTTATGTGAACCATCATCAAGAGGAGTGTTTCCATCTACAATGGGTTTCCTCAGCCTACAATTTATTTCTTATTAGGAATTTTTTTCTCTCTCCATAAAGTGCGGTTCAATTTGTTTTGGTCGGTAAAGCCTCGACCTGTCATGCACTCCCGTCGTCCATCGATACATGTCCTCCTAGGTGTCTCTCTTCTCCTTCTTCCAGCCGGTATCCATTCCAGGATATCCTTTGGATATGTTTCCTTGCATCCATTTTACATGTCCATACCATGTTAGCTTTTCTTTGATGGTATTGAAAATAATCGTTTTTCCTTCCATTACGTCTTCATTCCGTTTTCTGTTTCTTCTAGAAGTGCCTGCTGAGCGTCTTCGACAATCCATTCCTGTGGAGGATAATTTGTTTTCCGCTCGCCTATTCAATTTCCAGTTTTCCGCTCCATACAATAGAAGACTTTGTACAATCGTTTGAAATATAAGTTTCTTTGTTTTTTTTAGGATATTTTTGCTCCACCGAACAGGGTTTAACTTGACGATAGCCTTTCTGCCGTCTGTAATTCTCTTATTGATCTCTGCTTGGGATCATCCATCACTTTGTAAGATTGATCGCAAATATTTGAATTTATCAACGTGTTTGGTTTTAAAACCTGCAATATTTAGAACGTGTCCTGGCCCGAAGACAACATTTCAATCTTGCTAAAATTGATTTTTAGACCTCATTGTTTATATTTGACCTCAAACAATTGATGACAAGCATACTTTTCATCTTGTAAGTCTTGCATTATCATCACCTATTCATCAGAAAAGAGTAAATTGTGGATATAGGTGTACTTATTAATCGGCAATCCCATTTTGTTACATATTTTTTATCAGGATCTTAGGCAGATGTCGATATAAATTTTGAAAAGTGTGATTTGGTGACATGCAACAACCTTGTAATAAGCCTTTTGAAGTGTGGAATTCGGGTGAAAAACCTGATCCCACTTTAATTCTGCATCTATTATTCCTGTAAATTGCCTTAACAATGTTAATCAGTTGTCCATCAATATTTGCCTCTTTCCGTTCTTCCCATAACAGTTTTCTTAGAACACTGTCATATGCCTTTTCAAGGTCAATGAAAATGATAAAGGATTTTTTTTTCCATTTGATTGGCATTTTTCAAGGATCTGTCTTACTGTTGAAATATGATCTGTACATGACTTCCCAGCTGAAAAACCACTTTGTTCTTCTGATACCTCCATTCGAGCTTCTAAATGGTTCCCGATCCATTTTCCAAGTATCTTTAACAGGGGGTTCGGGACCCGTATTCCTCTGTAATTTAAACAGCTTTTCCGATCGCCCTTCTTAAAAATTGATGTAATATATCCTGTTATATGTATCATAAGATTTTATAATTATTTCTGGTGGTCTTTATTTCACTTTCTTCAATATACATACCTTTAATTTTCTCTTAATAACACCCATCAGTACAGTACATATCTCAATGAGACTGACTGCCCTTAATAGATGACCGATTGCCCAATCTTTTAGTCCAAAATTTCAAACCGTTCTTCTTAGAAGAATGGTTTAGAAACGTATTTATATTCAGTAAATAGAACGTTCCTTTTGCCAAATGCTCTGGCATGACTGCCGAAACATTACGTTATTGTACCATTTTTTTTCTCTATTGTATTTTATAAATCTTATTATAAAAGATTTAAAATAAGTACAGTTAAATTAAAATAAATTTATTTTACTTAAAACATAATGATATTCGAAGAATTTTCTCCAAATCAAAAAACATCGTTCCAAGTGCGACTTATATTACAGATTTAAGACTGATATTATGAATATTGATTACTAAGAACAATTTATTTGATGATGATATCTTGGAAGTATTGATAGGCGAAATAAATGGAGATATTTCAAAGTGAAAAACAAATGTTTATTTATATCATGGAAGTTTTGGAAATATACCAATTGTTCAGCAGTTACGAAGGAGCGCAAATAACATCTGTGCACTTTTATATTGATTAAAATGCAGCAGTGCTTGTGCGTCCAAACTGAAGAAGCAGGATAGCATTTATTGTTTTATTCATTGCAAACGACTTTGTGTAAATTTTGTCAGAGAATATTGAGTGCAGTGAGCGAGTTAATATAAAGGACCCCAAGTTCAGAGAAAAATTCTGTACAATTATCTCGAAGTTTCGATTTTATTGAAGCAAAGGAAGAAATTCGATCGATTTTATCTCTGGCAATGAGAAAAGTTGGAACCTGTAGATTGCACGTTAGAAATAGATGTGTTTTGATAGAGAAATTTCATATTTTTAATAAGTAGTGCTATTTTAAATATTTCTAAAATCGACTTTAAAGTTAACTCTATAAACGAGTTTACAAAGCACTGTGGCAGAGGCTTCACGTTTTACTGAGAATTTTCGAATTTTTACTCTCAAATTCGTTTTTTCTAAGTGTGATCGACCGCTGTACGAACAACCGTATAATTGTTCTCTGTAGTGTCACTTCACCGATTAAGCAATAACGATTTTATTTTATATCACCCTTTTCTGCATGGATTCTCCAAGAGATACCTACCATCATTGAAATTAATGCAGTATTGGCTTCTTATTATTGCTGGAAGGTAAAATGTGCCAGAATCCGTTTTGTATCCTCTAATGATTTCTATTTCACAGCAGTACCAATATCCGAGAATAGAGCTTCTTTTCAAATGTACTTTATGCAAAGCACGCATTTCAAGGAAAGAGAAGTTCAGAGAGCAATCGCTAGTTCCTTATTATCGCTTCCGCTGTCTCCATTTAAAAACAGCATTCGGACACGGGCTTTACATGGAGAGTGAGTTGAGCACATAAATCAACATGTGGCTGCAGACGTTAATGGAAGTGCACTGTGCATCAATTACAATATTATTTAATTACACTTAATATTAGTGTTTCTTTTCAGTTTCGGAAACTTCATATACTTCTTTTGTACCAACCACTAGCTTATTCTGCGAAACATTCAGAGATGGTTCATTGGATCAAAAAAGTGTTTGAGATTTGGTTTCCATCATTAAGACAATGCAGTGTTACCTGCAATCACTGAATGCATTTTTGACAATAAATTTTATTCTGTCCGTTGCAGAGAGGTATACGCGAAAGGACGGGAGTGGCTTCCAACGAAACCAAATTTAAGCAGGTGGGATTTTGTAACTCAGCGGTAATCAAATATAGTTATTTCGACAAAGAGCACCAAACATCCCAAAAGGAAGAAGAAGAATAAAGGAGAAAATATGCTTTCATTGTTAGAGGGAATGGAACCTAAATTTCAGATGCATAATAATGGGAAGCAACAGAAGCCTACATATGACCTACACAATAGCATAATTTGGTACGAACACCGTCAGGTAGATAGGGAATTACAATCCAATTCCCTATCTACATTTAAATTACAATTAAATTTCAATGCAATCACCAAATACCGCTCACTACGGTTAACAAATTTCATCCAAATTTTTGTATTGTAGCTGTGGTGCTATTTTTTTCCTATATATTATTTTTTCATTAAAATCTTTCCAGGTATATAGAATTTATATTTTTTAAGCAAAATAATAGAAGGCAGATTTGAGGAACAATCCTAAAACACTTCTTAAAATTAAAATAATCTGAACTTTTTAAATGGTGTTAACTATTTTTCTGTTTATTCTTAATAATCAATTAATTATTTTTAACTGTATTTACGTTCTTTTTTCCTTTTTATTCTTACTGTAGGATCGTATACAAGCAGGGCTGGATTCGGCCTTTCGAAATACCCTTGTGTGGGATTCTGAAAACGACCAAATGCAAATGGAGCAAGGGACGAACTGGATTGAAGGCGAGCTCATATGGAGAATTCCGTTTCCAGAACGTATTTTCACTTTGCCAATTGACATACGGCCTTTTTTGTGCTCGTGCTACCTGTGGAGACACGTACAAAACCGTAAGTTGCTGATATTTAGACAGTCATTATTTTATCTTCTAAAACTAAATACATGCTTATTCCCTTTTTCTATGAAATTAATGAATTTCATAAAAGATTTTAACATTTTATTAAACGATCCCAATTTTTATGTTTTTATTCAGGTGTTGGTGGCTTCTTAACTGATGCAATGAAAACCGCTATCCATCGAGGCTATCATCTTATGAGCCCTCTTCATATGGCTGTTCTACAAAATGACTTGGATGGTGTGAAAAATCTACTATTGACAGGTGCAGATTTGTCTGCCAGGACGGCAAGATTTGAGACCGCTCTGCACGTTGCTGCAAAATCATGTGGGAAAGGTAAGTACACCGTGTTATCCTACCCAGATTTTGATATTTTTAATGTCATTTCCTGCAGGTTTTAGCAGACCCCAAATAATACTAGAATATTAGGGCTCTGTAGATTTCAACCAAGTAATAAGACAGAGGAGTGAATTGGAATCACTTGACAAAACACTAATCCTCGGTTTTATTGTCAAGCGCATTTTGAATTTTCAAGCAGTCCTCGTTGTCCTATAAAACTTGGTATGAAAACCTATGATTTAAAAATAAACAGAATATATTTTAAAAAAAAAAACTGCTATTTACATTAGCAATTGTTAAATTTCAATGAACTTAACATGATTTTTTCCCTCTTTCAGAAATAATTAAGTGCCTTCTTGAAGCTGGTAGCGAGATAAATGCTGCGGACGAGGCCGGTCACACACCCCTGATTTTAGCTTGCCTATGGCATAATTTTACAGCCGCCAAATATCTGATTCGTTGTGGAGCTGCAGTTAACAAAGCAGACGGCTGCGACAACACCCCACTATTTTACGTCACAGGATCCTTATGCCCATCGTTTAGAACTGCATCGCTTTTAATATCAAGGGGCGCCGTGGTAAGTTCTGCTTAAGATATATTGTCACTCTTTGGTTATAGGTGCATGTTCGTAACAGTAATTGTAATGTCTATTATTATAAGATGTAAGTTCAACAACAAAGTATCGGAGAATTCAATAGTTTTATTTCTTCATTTTTTTTGCGTTTCCCCTTACCCAATTTATGAAACATGTTAAGATGAAATTATGTTACGACTTTTATGAAACCTTAGTTTTAGCTACGAAAGATAAATTTTCAAACCTGTTTCTTGCAATAACCAATATCTACTCCCAATAATGCAGTACTGCAATGTATTTTTATGTGCGTTTTAATGCACAGAAAATACAGTTGCAGTTTCTGTTGTAATTTCCCCAGGCGAAACTCACACCTTGACATGCGTGTTACCGTTTGCTTTGAAGATGCGTGCAATATTAAATGCTTATTAGTTTTAAAATCAAAATAGTCTATTCGTTCTACATTTACCCATAGTTTTAACGGTTTCTTAGTAAGGAAAATGGAAAACTCTTTTTCCTTTTCAAAATTTGCCGTGTTCTGCGTACCGACGCTAACAGTGAATTCCTTTAAATCCAAAACATATAGGCGAAATATCACTAAACATATTACATCATTCCTTTAAGCACTATTCCAGCCATAATTTGACGGGAGTCATTAAAAATCCATTCAGTCATTCTACTAAATCTCGATCGCCTTTTCTGGTGGGATTACGATGTAATATTTTCTTCTTCTTTCATTAGACATCGTGGAAATTTCATGCTTCCTAGGTTTATATTTAAATCAATCTAAGTTTCATACACATCTCTTGAACACCGTGCATACTAACTGTAATTTAGCAGACACGGAATTCAAGTTTATAATTTCAATCCGCGTTTCGTTCGAAAGTAAACATACATGAACGATATTTCTCTTTCAGAAAATGGTGGGTGCATCGAGCATTAATCTAACGTCTGTAGCATAGATATATAAACATATGAGTTGATATTCATGGATTTTTGAAAAGAATACTGAGTTTGTGATTAAAATATTAATATCATATCGTTTTTTTATTTATTTTTTTTTTTATTTTCAAACCTTTCTCTGAGATATTCCTTAAAATTTCATTAAATTAACTTACAGCATCTAACATGTATATATCTGTGTGTCAATCCCTAAAGCCACCAAGTGCTACGAGACATAAGCAGGTTAAGTGCTCTGCCTTTGGTTTTTAGGAAATTACACACGAATCATTTTCAATTCCCTTTACCTGGAATTATTTTTCTTTGTTAACATAGGATTTTATCTAACTTTTCATTGTGTCTAAAATATGATCGCGATTTTAGTGTACAAATTGGTTGTCTTTCTCTTAATTTTATCTGCCTCCCGCATAAGTAGTCTGTTCATATAAATTGCATTCAATGATCGGGTTGATCATTTGCACCTGAAACCGCCGAGTTTTCTGTTCTAAAATCTCACTGCGCACGCAATGCAATAATGAACCGCGTCGAGATCAATGAATTCATACCGAAGTTTCTCTCATTCTCAACAGAGAAATTGGACTTCGTAATCGCCTTGACACCTGCCATTCGTCTTCCTCCAAAAACCCATCAAAGTATTGTTATATTTCTTAAAGTACATATCAATTCACCAATGCATCCTATTCTATTTTCAACAAAATTATTTCCACATTTCGTCTCATTCTTAATAGGTTAGAAATTTCATCTCATAACACCAATATCCTTATTCCATGTATTCTGTCTCTTTGTCGCAAAATACCTACAGTCCTCTGACATAAATTTGCAATTTTGGAAACAACCTTATTTAAATATATATTCTAAATTAATAGCTATTAAATAAGAGTCATGTTTGCGTACTCCTAAACGATTACGCCGAATATCTAATTACAATTCTTCTTTACTGTATTATATACTAAATTTCTCTTTTCTTTTTTTTTTTTTTTTTCTTTATAGGTCAATGTTCAAAATCGGCATGGCTGGACTCCTTTCATGGCTTCTATGGTAACTGCCGGGGCGAGAGCATCCAGATCTGTATATAACCACGAGAACCTGATTAAAGTAGCGACCCTGTTAACAGAGCACAAACGTAATTTGGATTTTCACCCACGCGATGTTTCTCCTGCACTGGTGTTAGCAACAAAACATTCGCTGACGCCTTTAATTGAAATGTTTCTTCGTCGAGGATGCAATCCTAATGTTAAGTGCTATTGTTGTCTGTTAACACCGTTGTATATAGTTGCAAGACATAATCGAAAGGACTTGGTGGATCTGTTATTTTCTGCAAACGTAAAAGCATCAAATGAAGTTTGGGCGAAACACGAGTCCCTCGTTCTCAAGATTCCGGATTCAAACTTACGAAATTACGTCGTTGAAAAATTAAAACAAGTCCCGTCCCTGAAACATTTAGCCCGTGTGGACATTCGGGAAATTCTCCAGGATCAGCCAGAAGCCGTTTATGATGAATTAGAAATTCCTCAAACTTTGAAACCATACTTGAAACTACGAAGTGAGTGAAAGCATTCGGTGTTCTACAACATTTGTCATGAAGATTTTTTGAATTGAAGATTTTTAATTTCGACATTTTTTTATACAACATCCCTTTTTAGAATTTACGCATGTTGACTACTGCTCTGTAAAATGCATTGCACGTGAAAGCTTTGTAGGTTCAATAAATATATCTTTTATTTTTATCAATTTTATTTCTTATAAATATTTCAAATCGTTGGCCATAGTAAATTTTTATTATATTCAGTTCCGAATTTCAATTTCAACATTCCTCATTATTCATGCTACTATAAATTATTAAACCTACCATAATTTTTTTTTATGAGAATACCTTCACTAAATGCTTTTAAACTTGGTGGGCGACAACCCCAAAATAAATGGTACCAATCGGAGAGGAGAGATTAAAAACAATAGGGAAAAACGTGATCTTGGAGTTATCTGAACAGAGCAAATTGGCATACAAGAGAGCCAACGGTGGCTTATCGATGACTTATTAAAAATATTCTATAGATAGAATCAGCTCGTAATCATTACAATTAGGTCAAATGCAAGATGGCATTTTGAATAAGGCATTTCAAATATCGAATTTTTTTTTATTAATTAGGGAAATGCTGGTTATTGAAGCAATTTGCAACCGGAGGAAGTTGGTGTTGTGAAGTGGGACTGCATAATTTGCAATATTTTCACTTTTAATTTTACCGTTACAAAAAATCACTGCCTTCCTTGAACTCTCTAACTGTTACTAAACTTATAAACTTTCTATAATAGTTTCATATTTTTGTTACATTTTGTGCAAAAAAAATTGTAGCCTTTATTATTTCCAAAATTACTACCTGTTGTAAAATTTAACCATTTTTATTTTTAAAATTTTTGGTTTTAATATTGGTGAAAAAAAAGTACAAAGTTAAGTTAATGCAACTCGATTAAATAGAAATGGAATTGCACTGCACTGTTTTTGAGAGGTATAAATTAATGATGCTTAGGCAATATCACCATTACACTGCATCTGTACTTAGGCATTCATTACCCTGCATTTGTACTTACAGTTTCATTACACTGCGTCTGTAATTTTGGGTTCATTACATTGCACCTGTATTTATGGGTTCATAGATGGTATTTACTACTTAATTCTGATCAAAAACTCTGTGTACAAATGCAATAACCTAACAAAATGGAGACGAGGATGCAGAGTTTAAAAGGGTTTCTGTGCGAAAGGAAATTCCTAATAATAAAAGAACAGATTTGAATAAAAATTTAAAATCTATTGTATTTGAATTTGTGAAATTTAAATGGATGTAAATGGACGTTGGCTGGTGGCGGCAAGTGTTCGGTCTGTTTTGAAAGGGAGAGCTGGAGTCATAGAAGGCAATTCAGAAGAACAGTGCCCATGGAAGTATCAGTAGAAGAGGCATGCAGCAGAAACAGGACGTCTATGTGGCAGCGAGTGGAGAGACAGTTAGAGACGAATCATTCATTAACCTAACTGCCACTTCTGAATGGAATCAAGCAGCTGCATATCCCTGTCAATTTCATAACGCTGACACAAACTGAGAGCAAACGTTGACATCAGAAGTTTTGAAACAGTAATGCGACCAAGCAAAAGAAGAAAAGAAATCTCACAGGTCATCCCATTTTGCATTCTCGTAATGGCAAACAACACGAGGTTGGGAATAGCCATTAGATAAAGGGTCCGTTGGAGAAGAGACAGTCACCAAGTTTTGATGTGAAGTGCCCATTGTACCTCTCACTTCCACTGTGTACTTAAAAGGGTTGTTTGTGAGAAACAGATGAAACGTACTGGCCGTATGATAAGGATTGTCCGGTATTCTTGTAGGTAAATTAACAATCTGTGCAAGGTCATTACTAAATGCAAAAGCCTCAGCATCTCGACCAGCTGGGTCGGCGTGACTAGAAATCGGAAGCCAGCTGGAGTAGTACACATTAAAATTACCCTAGAAAATGGGAAAGTTGGACTGGAGAAAGTCAAGAGAGCGGAACTAAAAGGGCTCCAAGAGATTAGTGGAGTTGGGAGTACCGTAAAGATAACAGTTGAATTTGACCCAATGAGGTAGAGAGATTTTAAGCCAGAGTAGATCAAAGAGTGGAGATTCCAAATTTCCAAGTCTCTGACAGGGAATATCAGAACGGACATATGTACATGTACCACATTTGGGGCGAAAGGGATCATACAGAGAATAATTTGGGCATATGAGATGAGGAGTAGTTGAATCAACCGATAACTGAGATTCTGTCAGGGAAAGTACGTGGGGTTGGCAGACTGCAAGTGGAAATAGACATCATTTAGATTAAAATTGAGACCACGTGTATTTGTGAAATGAATTACGAAGTGCTTTCTGTAAGAAAAAATTATTATGCAACCCGCCTCTTTGAAACTTTTCAATTTTGCATGCGGACTAAATAAAGTATTCAGGTGCGTAATATGAAATCATATTTGGAGAGAAAGTCTCTAACCCATCTTCGGTCCCCGTATCCTGTAATCTTTCTTCAATCAGAACGTCTGAAATAAACGCATAATCAGTGGCTACCATAAGTCACATTTCACAAGAAGTAACAAACATAAGAAAAACATATGTACACCACATGTCAATTTGGAAAATACGTTTAAAAATAATTCGCAAATTCCAGACCAGTGGCATTTAGCATGGCAAGCATTTAAACACGATATTTATGAAGAATACATCGAAAACTTATACACATATCATGAAATAGTTAAAAATCTCTGAAACAAATTCCAAACAGCATACCGGTTCGCAGCATCGGAAAAACCACCTCAAACGGCAGATTATACAAATTTAGAAACACCAGATATATACATGTAATTTCAAACACGTGAAAGCAACACTTCAAAAGTATCTGTGAAAAAAGCATTCGCTTGTGGCTAACAAATTTTAAAATTTCAAACTATGGACGCTTGTGAAAATTTCACAAGTGGTTCTTTGAGATTGGAGTTGGATTAAACGGATGTTTGTGTTGGTGGCACGTGCACGGACCGTTTTCGAAGAGAGTGCTAGAATTATAGACCTAATTTCAGAAAAAACAGTGACCATGAAGTGTGAGTGTAGAAAATCCATGAACAATATTTTATAATTCGCGTGTCATGCACAATATTTTAAACCGTGAAATTCAGACTATTATATATATAGTTTACGAGACTCCTAAAATTTACTCATTAGTTTCGATAGTTAAATTTAACCAGTTAAAATATAAGTTGGCCTTCAAACACAAAATTCTGAAACTGACCTAGACTATTTTATTCCGTAGGCTACTGAATTCTGGGCTATTTCTTTATCACAGTATCTTTAACACAACCCAATGAATAAGCAGGACTTCATGCGACAACAGCAAAAATAATAGCATTTGCATTTCAAATGCGATATTTAAAAAAAATAAGGTATAGACTTGTTTATCCATTATTGGACTTGTTTTGTGCATTACGAAAATTATCGCAGATATTCCTTAAGTTAAAGAATTTTTGCCGCCTCTTTCTCCGTGTTAATAATTGTTGCCTGCCGATCGACTCAATAAGAAAGGATAGAAAATGGAATTGGAAATAAAGTGTGCTTCTCATTTTGTTGCTAATTTTCTAAAAGTCAGAACTGGAGAAATCTTAAATACTCAACAGATGAAATTGTTTTCTGCGAAACTTGCGCAATTACTCAAAGAACATTAAGAACAGCATTGGTTTCCTGATCAACCAAGTAAAGGCCAAGGATACCGATGGCTGAGAAATGATTTTAAAATTGATCCCATCATTGCATAGGCTGGCAAAGCGACCTTCTTTGATTACCGCACGCTTCAAGAAAAATTGCCTGCCCGGTTAGCCCTGTGGATTGATCCCGCAGAAGTTGCATACAGGATCGGCGAAGAAGGAAGTATTTGTGTGATCCACGAAAGCCGTCCTTCATTACCGAGAACTATCCCACTACGACCAAATCGAAAGAGGCCCGTATGCATCGGATTATAATTTTTAACAATATGAACCAGGTTGGATGGATCTGTGTTCATTTAGATTAGCGGACGGAAAACGAACCCGTCTCTGCAGCACTTTTCTGATAAATGAAATTTAATTTTTTTCTGCAGAGGCATCGGGAGATTTCAAAATTATGCGTTTTACTACAGAGAAAAGTACGCTTGGATTTGTCGTATATCCAAAAGAAACTGTGAAAACGGCCCGTTTAAGGGCCATTGAAATGTTGATAAAGGGATGCCTGATCGTACTACGAATTTTAAGTTCGAGTTATCTTGTAATGCTTAGTTATTTTTCTTATTTCAACAGATTGGTATGCAGCTCTTTACTTTATTGATAAATGCGTTTCTATAGTATTATTTGACTAACTTAATTTATTAAACAGAGAACCAGTACGGTCACTTTCAGATTAATTTGTAAATTACGAAACGAATTTTTCTCAGTTATATTTCACATCGGCCATATCATAAAATTTGTTTAGAATATATTCCAAAACACCTTTCACTCAGTGTTTGCAACAAAAAAAAAGTATCTCAACCTTTACACTTTGATATATATCGCTAAATTTGAAAGCTATAACTTTGGAAAGTACTTTAGCTATTTCCGAGAAATATCTTCAGCGAAACCTGTTTATTACATTAGCTGTATAATTTAAAGGAACCAATCATTCCTGCATCTCAGAAGAATTGTATATGTATTTCTTTCCCAAAATGTCTTGGTCAATTTTGAATGTGACCACATTTAGTTTCTTTTTTTGTTCATTTTGTCGTTCAATTTGCGACAATAAGAAGTTTTAGAAGATCACAAAATTTAAACCAGCAGTTAGAGCCGTCTTTCCAACCTATGAAATTCTGGTAAGCATTGCAGTGCCTTAATTATTTTTTTTTTATGTTTTAGATGGATTCTCAAATATGTTTTAAAAAAATCAGAAAATTTAAATGAATAAGGACCACTCCTGGTCCTTATTTTTTAATATGGGTGGAAATTATTAATTTACATGTGGTTGCATTTACTATTTAATTCTGATCAAAAACGCTGTGTAAAAATCCGAAAAATTTAACAACAAAATGGAGCCGAGGATGTAGAGTTTAAAAGGGTGTGTTTGCGAAAGGAAATTCGTAATAAATAAAAGAACAGATATTAATAAAATTTTAAATTCTAATGTATTTGAGTTTGTGAAATTTTACTTTTTTTTACCGTTACTTACGTAATTCCACGATAAAAGTTATAAGCAAATCTAATTTGAAAGCATAAATTCCCTAGAGTATAGTATCATTTCTTTCAAAAACTGCATGTTTTGTGCCCAAAAGTAACAGCATAAATTTTTTTTGCAATTTCGATATTTTTCTTTTATCTGATTGTCGACAGTATAGTTTTTCTCTCTTTCTTCTTTGATGTATCCGTTGCTTTAAATTATTCCATTTGATCTACCTCCCGATATATAAATCTAAGGAAAACATAATTACTGTAGCCCATCACAGATTCAGAAAACGATATAGCAATTGCAGTTTTCGTTTGGAAGTCGAGCGTTATGCTGAACATAGTTAAATTTTGACTATTTATTTGGTGTAGCAATGGGTTGCTTATAAATAAATAAAATTAAATATAACATGTATTTATCTGTTCTTTCATGTCTTAAAATTAGGAGTGATAATTTGTGAGAATGACAACAGTGGCAAAACTCCGTGTGCGTTGGGAAAAGAAACAAATTACGACAACTGCTACTAGTCGCATTTCGCTATTAGATCTGCGTACCCAAGAAAACCGAAATTGGGAGGATACATTTCTGTTTCTCCCACCGGAAGTTAGTAGATGGCACATACATTTTATTAAATGCTCGTTTTTGATCGCGAAGGCAAATTAAGGTTGATCGTTTAAATCAAAAATTACAATTTATAATTGATTGAATTGAACGTTAAGTTTCCTTCTAAATTTATTAGCTAATGATTTAATTTTAAAAACTTAGGAAAATGTGCAGTCCTGTTTTTTAATATCGCACGGGAAACCAAGATTTGTATAGATCGGCTACTAAGCGATATCCCAAATCCAGCTCGGACCATTGTTTCAAAAAAAGGTCGGCTCTCCAGAGGTATGACTGTGTTGTTTATGCTAGGTTTTGTAACTAATCTCCTCACGGTTAGAACCTAAATGTTTTCAGTAATAGGCCTTAAACGTGAGCTGTTTAGTTAAATAGACGACCACTCAAGTGATTGTAATAGTAATTGATAGATTTCTTCGAGCCTCACAACTATAAAAGGAAAAAAGAACGTAAAGTTTAAACTAATGTTAATCTAAAACGGAGATTTTTTAAGAACACTATTATTTCTGACCTATCTTCCTGTAGGCATAAACTGTCAAGAATTATCCCTACAGGAAGATAGGAATATAAGTAAGTATTAAATTTCTGTTTATGCATACCATGCTTTATCAATAAGGTAACATCATTGGTCCATAATAAAGTGAGACAGAGCGAAATAAACTTTTTAAAGTGAAACCAAAACAGAATTACCAAAGAACAGCTAAAATTTGTATAAAATTCTAGAATTTTTGGTGTTTTACATATCAAAATCATTATAATTGACAATAATAAATACATAATTTTTTTTTTGTAAAATTTTACCAATATAATTTTTTTTTTTTAATCAAAGTCGCAAACAAAAGACATTTTATGTTCAATAATAATTAGCCCTGTAATTTTTTGGATATTAAGAGAAGGAAGATAATTTTTCACATTACTCTTGCTCTACTATATTCTGTCACTTTCAGGAATTAAGGTTGTTTCGGAGGCCGGCAACTGCATGCATAATAGAAAAATTACAAAAGTTGGTTCTGCGAGTTGGGAGTAAACGGATGTTGTTGTTGGCGGTCCGTTTTCGAAGAGAGAGCATGCATTATAGACGTCATTTCAGAACAACAGTGCCCCAGGAAGTGAGTGTGTAGAACAGTCATGCACAATATTTTGTAATTCGCGTGTCGTGCACAATATTTTGTAATTCGCGTGTCGTGCACAATATTTTGTAATTCGCGTGTCGTGCACAATATTTTGTAATTCGCGTGTCGTGCACAATATTTTGTAATTCGCGTGTCGTGCACAATATTTTGTAATTCGCGTGACGTGCACAATATTTTGTAATTCGCGTGTCGTGCACAATATTTTGTAATTCGCGTGTCGTGCACAATATTTTAAACCCTGAATTTCAGACTATTATATAAATATATTTAACAGGCTACTGAAATTTACTCATTACATTCGATAGTTCAATTTAAACAGTTAAAATATAAGGTGACCTTCAAACACACAAAATTCTGCAACTACACTAACAACATTATATTTTATTCAGTAGTCCCCTGAATTCTGGACTATTTCTGTATCAAAGTATTATTGAATAATACTTTGAATAATACTGAATAATACCAGAATTCAGGGGTATTATTGAATAATACCCCTGAATTCTGGACTATTTCTGTATCAAAGTATTATTGAATAATACTTTGAAGAATATAAACCAATGAATAAGCAGAATTTCGTGCGACAACAGCAAAAATAATAGTATTTGGTATTAGTTTGCATTTCAAATGCCATATTTAAAAAAACAAATAATGGATAGAGACGTGATCAACGTGATTGTTCACTTTTTAACCACATTCCTCACAACTTGGACACAACGCGTAATCGTCCGCGAGTAGCAGAAATTTCTCTAATTCGGATTTTGAATGAGATATTCTAAGATTAAGCTCAACTAAAGATTATTAGCTGTTTTATGATTGATAAGCTTTATTACTTATTTTTAATAATTACTACTAATTACGAAAATTTCAAAATAATTAGTAATTTGGAATATTATTTTGAGTTTCTAAGGCGCGAGATAAGTACCCCTCTTCATTTGTCCTGTCATCATTTTTACGTAAAGTAAAATATCATTTGCCCTAGGGGACAATTAATTTACTGAAACAACCACTATGGATGAAAAGTCTTCGTGCAAGAATTAAATGCACGATTGTGGTAAACTTGCCTATCAGCTAAACTGCTAATATTAGCCTCTAACTCAATGATTTGTAATCATTCGGTAAGCAAAGAATGACGAGGCTTAAAACAACTGATTTCTTATTATACTCTCTTCCTTTTCTGGTATTCAATAATCATCAAATGAATGGAGGTGACACGTAGGGAACGTGATTTCATTCGTTAAATTGAAACAACTACTATGGATGGAAAGCTTTCGTGCCAGATTTGAATGCATGATTGCGGTAAACTTGCCCATCAGCTAAATTAGCCAGATTAGCCTCTAACTCAATGATCTGCAACCAATAGGTAAGTTAAAGAATGACGAGGCTTAAAACAGCGGTATTCAATAATCATCGAATGAAACGAGGTGACTCGTAGAGAAAGTGATTTCATTGGTTAAACAGGCTTTGGACTTCGCACACGGGGAATTCCCTATATATATTTTACTTGGAGTTCCAGCAAAATTCTTCTTTCTGTCTTCAGTTCAGCGTTCAACTGCGCTTTTGTGGATTGTAAAAGATATTCCGGTGTATAAATAGACTCTGCCAAGATGTTACAAAATTTTGGCAACGCTATTTCAGCTTGATTTTTGCTTGTTTTGTGCATTGGGAAAATTATCACAGATATTCCTTAAGTTGAAGAATTTTTACCGCCTCTTCCTCCGTGTTAATAATTGTTGCCTGCCGATCCCCTCAATACGAAAATATAGAAAATGGAATTGGAAATAAAGTGTGCTTCTGATTTTGTTGCTAATTTTCTAAAAGTCAGAATTGGAGAAATCGTAAATACTCAACAGATGAAATTGTTTTCTGCGAAACTTTCGCAATTACTCAAAGAACATTACGAACAGCATTGGTTTCCTGATCAACCAAGTAAAGGCCAAGGATACCGATGCCTGAGAAATGGTTTTAAAATTGATCCCATCATTGCAAAGGCTGCCAAAGCGACTTTCTTTGATTACCGCACTCTTCAAGAAAAATTGCCAGCCCAGTTAGCCGTGTGGATTGATCCTGGAGAAGTTGCATACAGGATCGGCGAAGAAGGAAGTATTTGTGTGATCCACGAAAGCCGTCCTTCATTACCGAGAAGTGTCCCACGACTACCAAATCGAAAGAGGCCCGTGTGCATCGGATTATAAATTTTAACAATATGAACCAGGTTGGATGGCTCTGTGTTCATTTACATTACCGGACGGAAAACGAACCCGTCTCTGCAGCACTTTTTCTGAAAAATCAAACTTAATTTGTTTCTGCAGAGGCATCGGGAGATTTCAAAATTATGCGTTTTAATACAGAGAAAAGTACGCTTGGATTTGTCGTATATCCGAAAGAAACTCTCAAAACGGCCCTTTTGAGGGCCAGCCAATTGTTGATAAAGCGATGCCTGATCGTACTACCAATTTAAAGTTCGGATTATATTGTATTTTTCCTATTTCAACAGATAGCTTTGCAGCTGTTTACTTTATTGATAATGGCGTTTCCGTAGTATTATTTGACTAACATAATTTATTAAACAAAGAACCAGTCCGGTCAATTTCAGATTAATTAGTAAATTACGAAATATATATATATTTTTTTTGTTTTTCAATTATATTCCAGTTTGGTCATTTAATTTGTTTAGAAAAAAATCCAAACCACCTTTCACTCAGTGAATGCAAAAATAGTATTTCTACATTTACACTTTGATATATATCGCTAAATTTGAAAGCTATTAACTTTGTAAAGTACTTTAGTGCTATTTCGGCGAAACCTGTTCATTACATTTGCTTAACGCCAATTTTAATATATAAATTAGCTGTATAATTTAAAGAAACCAATCTTTCCTGCATCTCAGAATAATTATGTATGTATTTCTTTCCCAAAGTATCTTCGTCAATTTTCAATGTGAGCATATTTAGTTTCTCTTATTGTTCAATTTGCGACAATAAGAAGTTAAGAAGATCACAAAATTTAAACCAGCAGGTAGAGCCGTCTTTCCAACCTATGAAATTCTATTAAACAATGAGGTGCGTTAAATTTCTTTATCTTTTAGATGGATTCTCACATAAATTAAGAAAAACCAGGTAAATTAAAGAAATGACGACCTCTCCAGGTCTTTATTTATTTTTTTTTTCTTGAATATTGGTGGAAATTTTTAATTTACGGCAGGTTGAATTTATTATTTAATTATGAGCAAAAACACTGTGTAAAAATGCAATAATTAACAAAATGGAGACGACGGTGCAGAGTTTAAAAGGGTTTGTGTACGAAAGGAAATTCGTAATAAATAAAAGGACAGATCTCAATAAAAATTTAAATTCCAATTGTATTTGAATTTGCGAAATTTTATTTTATTTACAGTTACTTATATAATTCCAGGTAAAAATTTATAAGCAATTCTAATTTAAAAGCATAAATTCTCTAGAGTATAGTATCAACTGCATGTTTTGTGCCCAAAACATGCAGTTTTATATAATATTTGCAGTATTCGTTTCGAAGTCGAGCTATATGATGAAAATAGTTAAAATGTTGACTATTTATTTTGTGTGTCAATCGCTTGTTCATAAAATCGATTGTAACATGTATTTATCTTTTCTTTCATGTCTTAAACCTAGGAGCGATAATTTGTGAGATTGGCACCGGATACAATATATCCGTGTGCGTTTGTAAAATAAAAAAAAATTACAACTGCTATCAGATCTGCCTACCCAAGAAAAGAAAACTCGAAGGATACAGCACTCTTTCTCTCACCGGTAGGGAGTAGTTGGGAAATATTTTATTAAATGCTCGTTTTCGATAGCCAAGACAAAATAAGGTTGATCGTTTAAATCAAAAATTACAATTAATAATTGATTGAATTGAACGTTACATTTTCCAAATTTATTAACAAATGATTTACTTTTGATAATTTAAGAAAACGTGTAATGCTTTTTTTATGTAGCACGAGAAACTAGGATTTGTCTAGATCGGTTTCTAAGCGATATTCCAATTCCAGTTCGGATATAAGTTTAAAAAAAAATGTCGACTCTCTACAAGACTGACTCTGTTGTTTATGATAGATGTTGTACCTAATCAGCTCACGTGTAGAACCTAATTTATTTCAGCAATAAGCCTTAAACAACACCCGAAGTTACGTTTGTCTGTCTTAAGTGTGAAATACATTTTAAAAAATGTCGACTCCCTAAAACGAAATAAATAAATGCTTCCCTTTTATTTTTAGCTTCCAATTTGATTGAAGATAAATATTTACAAACAACCTGTTTTATTTGTTCTGTTTTTACTTTTTATCAATTATTGTATATTTGAAAGGTTTGGTACATTTTTCTGTGATACACATAAACATTCTTATCAATTTTTTCGCTTAAAATGGAAGAAATTAAAATTTTCAGAAAAAACAAGTACTATTAGGTGACGTGCCCCCTTTTCATTTATTTATTAACAATACGGTTTTTCCGCCATTCTGCATTAAATCGTATTTGAGATAGTTGTATTTGTTCAAGAGATACGAATAAGGCTTCATATTAATTATATTGCCTAAGACGAATGTAATTAACTGTTTTTTTTTGATGTAATCCCCAAACACGAGAGGTAGTAGAACCTATAGTACTTAGTACCGTTCTTGGGTTGGAGGTTGAGCAGATGAAAGAAAATATTTGTTCAAATTGGATTTGAACTTCAGTCGTGTGTAATTTTCAGGAAATAAGTATGAAGGAAGGTGCAAAGCTGCAAAGAGATTAGTGGATTTCGGAGTACGGTGGGGACAACAGTTGAATTTGACACAACGAAGCAGAGAGATTTTTAGCCAGAGAAGATCAAAGAATGGAGATTCCAAATTGCCAAGTGTCTGCCAGGGAATATCAGAACGGCCGTATGCACAATTACCACATTTGAGGCGAAAGGAATCATACAGAGAATAATTTGGGCAGCTGAGATGGGCAGTAGTTGAATCAACCGATAACTGAGATTCTGTCAGGAAAAGTACGTGGCGTTTGGCTGACTGCATGTGGAAATAGACATCGTTGAGATTATAATTGAGACCACGCATATTTGTGAAATGAATTAAGAAGTGTTTTCTTTACGAAAAAAATATTATGCAACCCGCCTCTTTGAAACTTGTCAATTATATATATCAGTGATATATATATATATATATATATATATATATATATATCACTGATATATGAAGCATTGCAGATTTAAAATCGGTCTTTATTCCGGATATTATATGTGCGATTCCCCGTGTCGTGAAGAATATTTTAAACGGGGAATTTGAGACTATTGTTGAGGCTATTTATGAGGCTGATGAAATTTACTCATTACTTTCGACAGTTATATTAGACGTTAAAATATTAGGTGTTCTTCAAACATACAAAATTTGGCGACTGACCGGGACGAATCAACTCACAACTTTATATTTTATTCAGTAGTCCACTGAATTTTGGGCTATTTATATATCAAAGAATTCTTTAGCACAAACAATTGAATAGCAAGCCCTTCATGCGACAGTATTCATGACTTCAACCACTATATGAATAACCGTATAATTGTTGTGTGCAATAACACTTCTCTCATTAGGCCATAACCGTAAAAGGTCTGGATGTCACTCTTTTTTTCATGCATTCTTGAAATAGTACATACCATCTTTGAAATTTATGCAGTTTTGGCTACTTATTATCGCTGGATGGTAAAATGTGACACATACCGTACGGTTTCCTCTACTGATTTCTCCTTCCTATCAAAAAAAATTTATATGCGAGAATAGAGCTTCGTTTCTATTGTACTTTATGCGCAGGATGCATTTCAATGAAAATGTTGTTGCGATAGGAATCGGTTATTGCTTATTATGACTACCGCCTTCTCCATAACAACAGCACACAGACACCGACAGTGATTTGCGCTGGTAAATTAGCATGTGGCTTCAGACTTTAATGGAAATGCCCGCTTCATCAATTACATTGATATCTTATTTAATTAGCCTCAATATTTGTGTTCTTTGCATATTTTTCTTACAAACCACTCGATTATTCATCAAATTTTGCAGAGATTGCTGATTGGATCGAGGGCCGTTTAGAATTTTGTTTGTCCTCATTAATACAAACATATGCAGTGTTATCCTGCAATAACTGAATGAATTTTTGACAATACGTTTTTCTGTATCCGCTACAGACATGTATAACTCCAACTGTCTTGAAGAATCCTGGCATTTTGGTTGTTTAAAAGAATGGCACAACTTCCTTTTGTCTGCTTACAGTTCGGACTCTCAAGTTGAAAATCCTTCTGTTGGCAATCATCCAAATTATATGACACAGAGCCACAATGTTCACATGGTCGTTGATGTAGTCTACAGATCCAAGCAGAGTGTGATATCTATTGTCTTGTACAATGCGACAAGCATGACATTATTCCTGAAAGCACATTTTCTATATGTCGTTGAGAAAACTTTTATTTATCACTGTTACTTTGATTTATCACGGTTAAATTCCAATTACCATTTTTCATCCCAACTTCCTAACTTTCCTATTTCTTTTTGCAGTAGCATAGTCTCTTTTCTCTCATCGAATTCTCTTCTGTATCAAGTGTGCAGTGTGAATTTAAGCTAATATGTCTTCATCACTATCATTAATAAATACAGGAAACAACAGTGGGACCAGAATACAGTGTTCACTGCGACCACAAAGAACAATGGCTACTGTTTACCACTATTTACTTATTTCGTTACTTCTCCCTCCCAACAAAACCGATATTCATGGGAGAAACACGATTAATATTTACAAGCCCAGCACGAAACACTGTGGAACGAAAATCACTAGTATACGAAGTGCACAACTCTCCGTATACTACTGACTTCGTATACTTTGTTTCCAATATCCCTAGCAGAAACTTTCCATAGTAGCATATTACTAATATTTGCATCGTCCCTCAACCGTATGAAAAGCGTTACTGAATTCAAAAATATATGATTCCAGTTTTATTTTGTAAATTTCGATAACCTTTCCCCTCTATATATACAGAACATTGCAGATGTAAAATTATTCGTTATTCAGTAACGAATTTTAGCGAAAATTCGCTTTTCATGCAAATATTTTAGACTATGAATTTCAGAGTACTAAAAAAATATATATATTTATCAGTCTTCTGAAGTATACTGTTTAATTTCTTTAGTTATATTTAACTGATTAAATATCCGAATATTTTAATTAGATTTTAATTAATATTTTCCATATTCATAAAATATGTAATTAATATATATGGAAATTGCATTTAGGCATTAGTATAATTAAGACACATCATAATATCATTTGGCAATTCTCATTGCTCGATTGTTTAATATGAAAGCCCAATCCCTGCGTAAATGCATCTGTTCCTGTCATTGGCTGATTGCTTAATCTCCATTTCCTGTTCCGCTAAGGATTTTGGGATTTAAATCCCAAATTGTCATTGGCTGATTGCTTAATCTCCATTTCCTGTTCCGCTAAGGATTTGGGATTTAAATCAAGCCATCAGTATATATTATTCTTTTTATCCAGAGAAGACAGCGTATACTGTAAATATAATTTTTGATTGTAAGGCGTTCGCTAACCTAACCTACTACAATTTTCCTGAAAATATGGCCTTTCAGAATGAGGTAAGTGCTTTTTCTTCTGTATAATTTTCAAATAAAAATATTTATTATTAAGGCAAATTGACATGTTTTATAGATATAATTTAACAAATTCTAATTAAAGTCAGGATTTTCGAAAATAAATGCAGAATTACTTTTTCACTTTAGAACTACTAAAATGCAAATAAAAAAAAATTAATGCACTAGTTTTTTTTTTTAATTAATGCACCCCTAACATTAATAATTTTAACAGTAGAAATGGCTTTAATTTTATTATTTTAAGTATATTTTTCTAACATTTTTGCCATTACAAGGAAGAACAGAAAAATGTTTAATACTTTTTCGGAAGAAAGTCGGACATTTACTTCATATATGTCTACGTATTCCAATTGTGTAAATTGAAGATAGAGTTTCGTTTGATAATTGCGAATAAACAATGTTCAAGCATTCAGAGTGAGTGAAATTTAGTGGCTGCTGGATTCAAAGGAATGCTAAAATTGTTATCTTCAATTATTCGTTTTTATTGCTAGATATGTGCCGCTTGATGAATTACAGTTAACTCGCAGCTTATTGAATTATTATAGTAGATTTATTATCTAGCAAGAATTTATAAAATATTTTCGAATCTCCGCTGATAATCATTTACCAATCATTTACGCATCCAAAGCTGGAGATACGTGCTTTTTATTAATTTACCGCCTCATATTTAATAATGGCAAAAATGAAATCCGATTAAATTTCTAAATTGAAATTAGCCTTCAATTCATATGTAAGCTCCTTTAGGGTGGTGTAAGCGTTTTTCCGATTGTACATTTCTTAATAATGAAATGCATTATGGAATTGAATTTTATTAATAATTTTTAAATGATAAAATTAACGACAAAGTTAACATTTAGAGGGTCTTCCAAATGAAGCCAAGTTAACAATTGTGGAAAAATCGTTAAATATATATTTTTGTTATCCGACAAATAAAAGTTGATCCTTTACCTATCCAAATTAAATTAAATTTACGCACGCGTAACTTTACGGATTATTTGAAAAATTTTCTATGAAGTTTCTTTTAAATTCCCAAAGAAGTAAATAATTATTTGAGCATCGCAATATCCTGTCGATGAACCAGGCTAATAATCATGCGAAGAATAGTCGTTTTATTTTTATTTGAAGAACGTTTAATTATAGCCGCTATATTCTAATTACCTAAGCCTTAATTGCTGTCAGTTTTCATGTATGTTAGCTGTTTTCGATTAAGTATATATATATATATATATATATATATATATATATATATATATTGGGAAAAATTGCCCATAAACACAGCTTTGATAAGTTTTGATACAATACGTAAATGGAATTACGCTGCATTTCACTAAAGACTATTTCATGAATCCTTTAAATTAATGTTTCTGCAGAAACAACCGACTTCATTTTGAACTATGAAATCCTCTCTCTTTCCATGTTCGGGATTTCCACCTACGGAAATCAACTTGTACCACGACTTCCAAACATGAACACATGACTCTTTTTATAGTCAATGTGTTATGTGAACCATCATCAAGAGGAGTGTTTCCATCTACAATGGGTTTCCTCAGCCTACAATTTATTTCTTATTAGGAATTTTTTTCTCTCTCCATAAAGTGCGGTTCAATTTGTTTTGGTCGGTAAAGCCTCGACCTGTCATGCACTCCCGTCGTCCATCGATACATGTCCTCCTAGGTGTCTCTCTTCTCCTTCTTCCAGCCGGTATCCATTCCAGGATATCCTTTGGATATGTTTCCTTGCATCCATTTTACATGTCCATACCATGTTAGCTTTTCTTTGATGGTATTGAAAATAATCGTTTTTCCTTCCATTACGTCTTCATTCCGTTTTCTGTTTCTTCTAGAAGTGCCTGCTGAGCGTCTTCGACAATCCATTCCTGTGGAGGATAATTTGTTTTCCGCTCGCCTATTCAATTTCCAGTTTTCCGCTCCATACAATAGAAGACTTTGTACAATCGTTTGAAATATAAGTTTCTTTGTTTTTTTTAGGATATTTTTGCTCCACCGAACAGGGTTTAACTTGACGATAGCCTTTCTGCCGTCTGTAATTCTCTTATTGATCTCTGCTTGGGATCATCCATCACTTTGTAAGATTGATCGCAAATATTTGAATTTATCAACGTGTTTGGTTTTAAAACCTGCAATATTTAGAACGTGTCCTGGCCCGAAGACAACATTTCAATCTTGCTAAAATTGATTTTTAGACCTCATTGTTTATATTTGACCTCAAACAATTGATGACAAGCATACTTTTCATCTTGTAAGTCTTGCATTATCATCACCTATTCATCAGAAAAGAGTAAATTGTGGATATAGGTGTACTTATTAATCGGCAATCCCATTTTGTTACATATTTTTTATCAGGATCTTAGGCAGATGTCGATATAAATTTTGAAAAGTGTGATTTGGTGACATGCAACAACCTTGTAATAAGCCTTTTGAAGTGTGGAATTCGGGTGAAAAACCTGATCCCACTTTAATTCTGCATCTATTATTCCTGTAAATTGCCTTAACAATGTTAATCAGTTGTCCATCAATATTTGCCTCTTTCCGTTCTTCCCATAACAGTTTTCTTAGAACACTGTCATATGCCTTTTCAAGGTCAATGAAAATGATAAAGGATTTTTTTTTTCCATTTGATTGGCATTTTTCAAGGATCTGTCTTACTGTTGAAATATGATCTGTACATGACTTCCCAGCTGAAAAACCACTTTGTTCTTCTGATACCTCCATTCGAGCTTCTAAATGGTTCCCGATCCATTTTCCAAGTATCTTTAACAGGGGGTTCGGGACCCGTATTCCTCTGTAATTTAAACAGCTTTTCCGATCGCCCTTCTTAAAAATTGATGTAATATATCCTGTTATATGTATCATAAGATTTTATAATTATTTCTGGTGGTCTTTATTTCACTTTCTTCAATATACATACCTTTAATTTTCTCTTAATAACACCCATCAGTACAGTACATATCTCAATGAGACTGACTGCCCTTAATAGATGACCGATTGCCCAATCTTTTAGTCCAAAATTTCAAACCGTTCTTCTTAGAAGAATGGTTTAGAAACGTATTTATATTCAGTAAATAGAACGTTCCTTTTGCCAAATGCTCTGGCATGACTGCCGAAACATTACGTTATTGTACCATTTTTTTTCTCTATTGTATTTTATAAATCTTATTATAAAAGATTTAAAATAAGTACAGTTAAATTAAAATAAATTTATTTTACTTAAAACATAATGATATTCGAAGAATTTTCTCCAAATCAAAAAACATCGTTCCAAGTGCGACTTATATTACAGATTTAAGACTGATATTATGAATATTGATTATTAAGAACAATTTATTTGATGATGATATCTTGGAAGTATTGATAGGCGAAATAAATGGAGATATTTCAAAGTGAAAAACAAATGTTTATTTATATTATGGAAGTTTTGGAAATATACCAATTGTTCAGCAGTTACGAAGGAGCGCAAATAACATCTGTGCACTTTTATATTGATTAAAATGCAGCAGTGCTTGTGCGTCCAAACTGAAGAAGCAGGATAGCATTTATTGTTTTATTCATTGCAAACGAGTTTGTGTAAATTTTGTCAGAGAATATTGAGTGCAGTGAGCGAGTTAATATAAAGGACCCCAAGTTCAGAGAAAAATTCTGTACAATTATCTCGAAGTTTCGATTTTATTGAAGCAAAGGAAGAAATTCGATCGATTTTATCTCTGGCAATGAGAAAAGTTGGAACCTGTAGATTGCACGTTAGAAATAGATGTGTTTTGATTGAGAAATTTCATATTTTTAATAAGTAGTGCTATTTTAAATATTTCTAAAATCGACTTTAAAGTTAACTCTATAAACGAGTTTACAAAGCACTGTGGCAGAGGCTTCACGTTTTACTGAGAATTTTCGAATTTTTACTCTCAAATTCGTTTTTTCTAAGTGTGATCGACCGCTGTACGAACAACCGTATAATTGTTCTCTGTAGTGTCACTTCACCGATTAAGCAATAACGATTTTATTTTATATCACCCTTTTCTGCATGGATTCTCCAAGAGATACCTACCATCATTGAAATTAATGCAGTATTGGCTTCTTATTATTGCTGGAAGGTAAAATGTGCCAGAATCCGTTTTGTATCCTCTAATGATTTCTATTTCACAGCAGTACCAATATCCGAGAATAGAGCTTCTTTTCAAATGTACTTTATGCAAAGCACGCATTTCAAGGAAAGAGAAGTTCAGAGAGCAATCGCTAGTTCCTTATTATCGCTTCCGCTGTCTCCATTTAAAAACAGCATTCGGACACGGGCTTTACATGGAGAGTGAGTTGAGCACATAAATCAACATGTGGCTGCAGACGTTAATGGAAGTGCACTGTGCATCAATTACAATATTATTTAATTACACTTAATATTAGTGTTTCTTTTCAGTTTCGGAAACTTCATATACTTCTTTTGTACCAACCACTAGCTTATTCTGCGAAACATTCAGAGATGGTTCATTGGATCAAAAAAGTGTTTGAGATTTGGTTTCCATCATTAAGACAATGCAGTGTTACCTGCAATCACTGAATGCATTTTTGACAATAAATTTTATTCTGTCCGTTGCAGAGAGGTATACGCGAAAGGACGGGAGTGGCTTCCAACGAAACCAAATTTAAGCAGGTGGGATTTTGTAACTCAGCGGTAATCAAATATAGTTATTTCGACAAAGAGCACCAAACATCCCAAAAGGAAGAAGAAGAATAAAGGAGAAAATATGCTTTCATTGTTAGAGGGAATGGAACCTAAATTTCAGATGCATAATAATGGGAAGCAACAGAAGCCTACATATGACCTACACAATAGCATAATTTGGTACGAACACCGTCAGGTAGATAGGGAATTACAATCCAATTCCCTATCTACATTTAAATTACAAATAAATTTCAATGCAATCACCAAATACCGCTCACTACGGTTAACAAATTTCATCCAAATTTTTGTATTGTAGCTGTGGTGCTATTTTTTTCCTATATATTATTTTTTCATTAAAATCTTTCCAGGTATATAGAATTTATATTTTTTAAGCAAAATAATAGAAGGCAGATTTGAGGAACAATCCTAAAACACTTCTTAAAATTAAAATAATCTGAACTTTTTAAATGGTGTTAACTATTTTTCTGTTTATTCTTAATAATCAATTAATTATTTTTAACTGTATTTACGTTCTTTTTTCCTTTTTATTCTTACTGTAGGATCGTATACAAGCAGGGCTGGATTCGGCCTTTCGAAATACCCTTGTGTGGGATTCTGAAAACGCCCAAATGCAAATGGAGCAAGGGACGAACTGGATTGAAGGCGAGCTCATATGGAGAATTCCGTTTCCAGAACGTTTAAATTCTTACTGTAGGATCGTATACAAGCAGGGCTGGATTCGGCCTTTCGAAATACCCTTGTGTGGGATTCTGAAAACGACCAAATGCAAATGGAGCAAGGGACGAACTGGATTGAAGGCGAGCTCATATGGAGAATTCCGTTTCCAGAACGTATTTTCACTTTGCCAATTGACATACGGCCTTTTTTGTGCTCGTGCTACCTGTGGAGACACGTACAAAACCGTAAGTTGCTGATATTTAGACAGTCATTATTTTATCTTCTAAAACTAAATACATGCTTATTCCCTTTTTACTATGAAATTAATGAATTTCATAAAAGATTTTAACATTTTATTAAACGATCCCAATTTTTATGTTTTTATTCAGGTGTTGGTGGCTTCTTAACTGATGCAATGAAAACCGCTATCCATCGAGGCTATCATCTTATGAGCCCTCTTCATATGGCTGTTCTACAAAATGACTTGGATGGTGTGAAAAATCTACTATTGACAGGTGCAGATTTGTCTGCCAGGACGGCAAGATTTGAGACCGCTCTGCACGTTGCTGCAAAATCATGTGGGAAAGGTAAGTAAACCGTGTTATCCTACCCAGATTTTGATATTTTTAATGTCATTTCCTGCAGGTTTTAGCAGACCCCAAATAATACTAGAATATTAGGGCTCTGTAGATTTCAACCAAGTAATAAGACAGAGGAGTGAATTGGAATCACTTGACAAAACACTAATCCTCGGTTTTATTGTCAAGCGCATTTTGAATTTTCAAGCAGTCCTCGTTGTCCTATAAAACTTGGTATGAAAACCTATGATTTAAAAATAAACAGAATATATTTTAAAAAAAAAAACTGCTATTTACATTAGCAATTGTTAAATTTCAATGAACTTAACATGATTTTTTCCCTCTTTCAGAAATAATTAAGTGCCTTCTTGAAGCTGGTAGCGAGATAAATGCTGCGGACGAGGCCGGTCACACACCCCTGATTTTAGCTTGCCTATGGCATAATTTTACAGCCGCCAAATATCTGATTCGTTGTGGAGCTGCAGTTAACAAAGCAGACGGCTGCGACAACACCCCACTATTTTACGTCACAGGATCCTTATGCCCATCGTTTAGAACTGCATCGCTTTTAATATCAAGGGGCGCCGTGGTAAGTTCTGCTTAAGATATATTGTCACTCTTTGGTTATAGGTGCATGTTCGTAATAGTAATTGTAATGTCTATTATTATAAGATGTAAGTTCAACAACAAAGTATCGGAGAATTCAATAGTTTTATTTCTTCATTTTTTTTTGCGTTTCCCCTTACCCAATTTATGAAACATGTTAAGATGAAATTATGTTACGACTTTTATGAAACCTTAGTTTTAGCTACGAAAGATAAATTTTCAAACCTGTTTCTTGCAATAACCAATATCTACTCCCAATAATGTAGTACTGCAATGTATTTTTATGTGCGTTTTAATGCACAGAAAATACAGTTGCAGTTTCTGTTGTAATTTCCCCAGGCGAAACTCACACCTTGACATGCGTGTTACCGTTTGCTTTGAAGATGCGTGCAATATTAAATGCTTATTAGTTTTAAAATCAAAATAGTCTATTCGTTCTACATTTACCCATAGTTTTAACGGTTTCTTAGTAAGGAAAATGGAAAACTCTTTTTCCTTTTCAAAATTTGCCGTGTTCTGCGTACCGACGCTAACAGTGAATTCCTTTAAATCCAAAACATATAGGCGAAATATCACTAAACATATTACATCATTCCTTTAAGCACTATTCCAGCCATAATTTGACGGAAGTCATTAAAAATCCATTCAGTCATTCTACTAAATCTCGATCGCCTTTTCTGGTTGGATTACGATGTAATATTTTCTTCTTCTTTCATTAGACATCGTGGAAATTTCATGCTTCCTAGGTTTATATTTAAATCAATCTAAGTTTCATACACATCTCTTGAACACCGTGCATACTAACTGTAATTTAGCAGACACGGAATTCAAGTTTATAATTTCAATCCGCGTTTCGTTCGAAAGTAAACATACATGAACGATATTTCTCTTTCAGAAAATGGTGGGTGCATCGAGCATTAATCTAACGTCTGTAGCATAGATATATAAACTTATGAGTTGATATTCATGGATTTTTGAAAAGAATACTGAGTTCGTGATTAAAATATTAATATCATATCGTTTTTTTATTTATTTTTTTTTTTTATTTTCAAACCTTTCTCTGAGATATTCCTTAAAATTTCATTAGATTAACTTACAGCATCTAACATGTATATATCTGTGTGTCAATCCCTAAAGCCACCAAGTGCTACGAGACATAAGCAGGTTAAGTGCTCTGCCTTTGGTTTTTAGGAAATTACACACCAATCATTTTCAATTCCCTTTACCTTGAATTATTTTTCTTTGTTAACATAGGATTTTATCTAACTTTTCATTGTGTCTAAAATATGATCGCGATTTTAGTGTACAAATTGGTTGTCTTTCTCTTAATTTTATCTGCCTCCCGCATAAGTAGTCTGTTCATATAAATTGCATTCAATGATCGGGTTGATCATTTGCACCTGAAACCGCCGAGTTTTCTGGTCTAAAATCTCACTGCGCCCGCAATGCAATAATGAACCGCGTCGAGATCAATGAATTCATACCGAAGTTTCTCTCATTCTCAACAGAGAAATTGGACTTCGTAATCGCCTGGACACCTGCCATTCGTCTTCCTCCAAAAACCCATCAAAGTATTGTTATATTTCTTAAAGTACATATCAATTCACCAATGCATCCTATTCTATTTTCAACAAAATTATTTCCACATTTCGTCTCATTCTTAATAGGTTAGAAATTTCATCTCATAACACCAATATCCTTATTCCATGTATTCTGTCTCTTTGTCGCAAAATACCTACAGTCCTCTGACATAAATTTGCAATTTTGGAAACAACCTTATTTAAATATATATTCTAAATTAATAGCTATTAAATAAGAGTCATGTTTGCGTACTCCTAAATGATTACGCCGAATATCTAATTACAATTCTTCTTTACTGTATTATATACTAAATTTCTCTTTTCTTTTTTTTTTTTTTTCTTTATAGGTCAATGTTCAAAATCGGCATGGCTGGACTCCTTTCATGGCTTCTATGGTAACTGCCGGGGCGAGAGCATCCAGATCTGTATATAACCACGAGAACCTGATTAAAGTAGCGACCCTGTTAACAGAGCACAAAAGTAATTTGGATTTTCACCCACGCGATGTTTCTCCTGCACTGGTGTTAGCAACAAAACATTCGCTGACGCCTTTAATTGAAATGTTTCTTCGTCGAGGATGCAATCCTAATGTTAAGTGCTATTGTTGTCTGTTAACACCGTTGTATATAGTTGCAAGACATAATCGAAAGGACTTGGTGGATCTGTTATTTTCTGCAAACGTAAAAGCATCAAATGAAGTTTGGGCGAAACACGAGTCCCTCGTTCTCAAGATTCCGGATTCAAACTTACGAAATTACGTCGTTGAAAAATTAAAACAAGTCCCATCCCTGAAACATTTAGCCCGTGTGGACATTCGGGAAATTCTCCAGGATCAGCCAGAAGCCGTTTATGATGAATTAGAGATTCCTCAAACTTTGAAACCATACTTGAAACTACGAAGTGAGTGAAAGCATTCGGTGTTCTACAACATTTGTCATGAAGATTTTTTGAATTGAAGATTTTTAATTTCGACATTTTTTTATACAACATCCCTTTTTAGAATTTACGCATGTTGACTACTGCTCTGTAAAATGCATTGCACGTGAAAGCTTTGTAGGTTCAATAAATATATCTTTTATTTTTATCAATTTTATTTCTTATAAATATTTCAAATCGTTGGCCATAGTAAATTTTTATTATATTCAGTTCCGAATTTCAATTTCAACTTTCCTCATTATTCATGCTACTATAAATTATTAAACCTACCATAATTTTTTTTTATGAGAATACCTTCACTAAATGCTTTTAAACTCGGTGGGCGACAACCCCAAAATAAATGGTACCAATCGGAGAGGAGAGATTAAAAACAATAGGGAAAAACGTGATCTTGGAGTTATCTGAACAGAGTAAATTGGCGTACAAGAGAGCCAACGGTGGCTTATCGATGACTTATTAAAAATATTCTATAGATAGAATCAGCTCGTAATCATTACAATTAGGTCAAATGCAAGATGGCATTTTGAATAAGGCATTTCAAATATCGAATTTTTTTTATTAATTAGGGAAATGCTGGTTATTGAAGCAATTTGCAACCGGAGGAAGTTGGTGTTGTGAAGTGGGACTGCATAATTTGCAATATTTTCACTTTTAATTTTACCGTTACAAAAAATCACTGCCTTCCTTGAACTCTCTAATTGTTACTAAACTTATAAACGTTCTATAATAGTTTCATATTTTTGTTACATTTTGTGCAAAAAAAATTGTAGCCTTTATTATTTCCAAAATTACTACCTGTTGTAAAATTTAACCATTTTTATTTTTAAAATTTTTGGTTTTAATATTGGTGAAAAAAAAGTACAAAGTTAAGTTAATGCAACTCGATTAAATAGAAATGGAATTGCACTGCACTGTTTTTGAGAGGTATAAATTAATGATGCTTAGGCAATATCACCATTACACTGCATCTGTACTTAGGCATTCATTACCCTGCATTTGTACTTACAGTTTCATTACACTGCGTCTGTAATTTTGGGTTCATTACATTGCACCTGTATTTATGGGTTCATAGATGGTATTTACTACTTAATTCTGATCAAAAACTCTGTGTACAAATGCAATAACCTAACAAAATGGAGACGAGGATGCAGAGTTTAAAAGGGTTTCTGTGCGAAAGGAAATTCCTAATAATAAAAGAACAGATTTGAATAAAAATTTAAAATCTATTGTATTTGAATTTGTGAAATTTAAATGGATGTAAATGGACGTTGGCTGGTGGCGGCAAGTGTTCGGTCTGTTTTGAAAGGGAGAGCTGGAGTCATAGAAGGCAATTCAGAAGAACAGTGCCCATGGAAGTATCAGTAGAAGAGGCATGCAGCAGAAACAGGACGTCTATGTGGCAGCGAGTGGAGAGACAGTTAGAGACGAATCATTCATTAACCTAACTGCCACTTCTGAATGGAATCAAGCAGCTGCATATCCCTGTCAATTTCATAACGCTGACACAAACTGAGAGCAAACGTTGACATCAGAAGTTTTGAAACAGTAATGCGACCAAGCAAAAGAAGAAAAGAAATCTCACAGGTCATCCCATTTTGCATTCTCGTAATGGCAAACAACACGAGGTTGGGAATAGCCATTAGATAAAGGGTCCGTTGGAGAAGAGACAGTCACCAAGTTTTGATGTGAAGTGCCCATTGTACCTCTCACTTCCACTGTGTACTTAAAAGGGTTGTTTGTGAGAAACAGATGAAACGTACTGGCCGTATGATAAGGATTGTCCGGTATTCTTGTAGGTAAATTAACAATCTGTGCAAGGTCATTACTAAATGCAAAAGCCTCAGCATCTCGACCAGCTGGGTCGGCGTGACTAGAAATCGGAAGCCAGCTGGAGTAGTACACATTAAAATTACCCTAGAAAATGGGAAAGTTGGACTGGAGAAAGTCAAGAGAGCGGAACTAAAAGGGCTCCAAGAGATTAGTGGAGTTGGGAGTACCGTAAAGACAACAGTTGAATTTGACCCAATGAGGTAGAGAGATTTTAAGCCAGAGTAGATCAAAGAGTGGAGATTTCAAATTTCCAAGTCTCTGACAGAGACTTGGAAATTTGGAATCTCCACTCTTTGATATCAGAACGGACATATGTACATGTACCACATTTGGGGCGAAAGGGATCATACAGAGAATAATTTGGGCATATGAGATGAGGAGTAGTTGAATCAACCGATAACTGAGATTCTGTCAGGGAAAGTACGTGGGGTTTGCAGACTGCAAGTGGAAATAGACATCATTTAGATTAAAATTGAGACCACGTGTATTTGTGAAATGAATTACGAAGTGTTTTCTGTAAGAAAAAATTATTATGCAACCCGCCTCTTTGAAACTTTTCAATTTTGCATGCGGACTAAATAAAGTATTCAGGTGTGTAATATGAAATCATATTTGGAGAGAAAGTCTCTAACCCATCTTCGGTCCCCGTATCCTGTAATCTTTCTTCAATCAGAACGTCTGAAATAAACGCATAATCAGTGGCTACCATAAGTCACATTTCACAAGAAGTAACAAACATAAGAAAAACATATGTACACCACATGTCAATTTGGAAAATACGTTTAAAAATAATTCGCAAATTCCAGACCAGTGGCATTTAGCATGGCAAGCATTTAAACACGATATTTATGAAGAATACATCGAAAACTTATACACATATCATGAAATAGTTAAAAATCTCTGAAACAAATTCCAAACAGCATACCGGTTCGCAGCATCGGAAAAACCACAACAAACGGCAGATTATACAAATTTAGAAACACCAGATATATACAAATTTAGAAACACCAGATATATACATGTAATTTCAAACACGTGAAAGCAACACTTCAAAAGTATCTGTGAAAAAAGCTTTCGCTTGTGGCTAACAAATTTTAAAATTTCAAACTATGGACGCTTGTGAAAATTTCACAAGTGGTTCTTTGAGATTGGAGTTGGATTAAACGGATGTTTGTGTTGGTGGCACGTGCACGGACCGTTTTCGAAGAGAGTGCTAGAATTATAGACCTAATTTCAGGAAAAACAGTGACCATGAAGTGTGAGTGTAGAAAATCCATGAACAATATTTTATAATTCGCGTGTCATGCACAATAGTTTAAACCGTGAAATTCAGACTATTATATATATAGTTTACGAGACTCCTAAAATTTACTCATTAGTTTCGATAGTTAAATTTAACCAGTTAAAATATAAGTTGGCCTTCAAACACAAAATTCTGAAACTGACCTAGACGACTAAAGTAACAACATTATATTTTATTCCGTAGGCTACTGAATTCTGGGCTATTTCTTTATCACAGTATCTTTAACACAACCCAATGAATAAGCAGGACTTCATGCGACAACAGCAAAAATAATAGCATTTGCATTTCAAATGCGATATTTAAAAAAAATAAGGTATAGACTTGTTTATCCATTATTGACTTGTTTTGTGCATTACGAAAATTATCGCAGATATTCCTTAAGTTAAAGAATTTTTGCCGCCTCTTTCTCCGTGTTAATAATTGTTGCCTGCCGATCGACTCAATAAGAAAGGATAGAAAATGGAATTGGAAATAAAGTGTGCTTCTCATTTTGTTGCTAATTTTCTAAAAGTCAGAACTGGAGAAATCTTAAATACTCAACAGATGAAATTGTTTTCTGCGAAACTTGCGCAATTACTCAAAGAACATTAAGAACAGCATTGGTTTCCTGATCAACCAAGTAAAGGCCAAGGATACCGATGCCTGAGAAATGATTTTAAAATTGATCCCATCATTGCATAGGCTGGCAAAGCGACCTTCTTTGATTACCGCACGCTTCAAGAAAAATTGCCTGCCCGGTTAGCCCTGTGGATTGATCCCGCAGAAGTTGCATACAGGATCGGCGAAGAAGGAAGTATTTGTGTGATCCACGAAAGCCGTCCTTCATTACCGAGAACTATCCCACTACGACCAAATCGAAAGAGGCCCGTATGCATCGGATTATAATTTTTAACAATATGAACCAGGTTGGATGGATCTGTGTTCATTTAGATTAGCGGACGGAAAACGAACCCGTCTCTGCAGCACTTTTCTGATAAATGAAATTTAATTTTTTTCTGCAGAGGCATCGGGAGATTTCAAAATTATGCGTTTTACTAGAGAGAAAAGTACGCTTGGATTTGTCGTATATCCAAAAGAAACTGTGAAAACGGCCCGTTTAAGGGCCATTGAAATGTTGATAAAGGGATGCCTGATCGTACTACGAATTTTAAGTTCGAGTTATCTTGTAATGCTTAGTTATTTTTCTTATTTCAACAGATTGGTATGCAGCTCTTTACTTTATTGATAAATGCGTTTCTATAGTATTATTTGACTAACTTAATTTATTAAACAGAGAACCAGTACGGTCACTTTCAGATTAATTTGTAAATTACGAAACGAATTTTTCTCAGTTATATTTCACATCGGCCATATCATAAAATTTGTTTAGAATATATTCCAAAACACCTTTCACTCAGTGTTTGCAACAAAAAAAAAGTATCTCAACCTTTACACTTTGATATATATCGCTAAATTTGAAAGCTATAACTTTGGAAAGTACTTTAGCTATTTCCGAGAAATATCTTCAGCGAAACCTGTTTATTACATTAGCTGTATAATTTAAAGGAACCAATCATTCCTGCATCTCAGAAGAATTGTATATGTATTTCTTTCCCAAAATGTCTTGGTCAATTTTGAATGTGACCACATTTAGTTTCTTTTTTTGTTCATTTTGTCGTTCAATTTGCGACAATAAGAAGTTTTAGAAGATCACAAAATTTAAACCAGCAGTTAGAGCCGTCTTTCCAACCTATGAAATTCTGGTAAGCATTGCAGTGCCTTAATTATTTTTTTTTTTATGTTTTAGATGGATTCTCAAATATGTTTTAAAAAAATCAGAAAATTTAAATGAATAAGGACCACTCCTGGTCCTTATTTTTTAATATGGGTGGAAATTATTAATTTACATGTGGTTGCATTTACTATTTAATTCTGATCAAAAACGCTGTGTAAAAATCCGAAAAATTTAACAACAAAATGGAGACGAGGATGTAGAGTTTAAAAGGGTGTGTTTGCGAAAGGAAATTCGTAATAAATAAAAGAACAGATATTAATAAAATTTTAAATTCTAATGTATTTGAGTTTGTGAAATTTTACTTTTTTTTTACCGTTACTTACGTAATTCCATGATAAAAGTTATAAGCAAATCTAATTTGAAAGCATAAATTCCCTAGAGTATAGTATCATTTCTTTCAAAAACTGCATGTTTTGTGCCCAAAAGTAACAGCATAAATTTTTTTTTGCAATTTCGATATTTTTCTTTTATCTGATTGTCGACAGTATAGTTTTTCTCTCTTTCTTCTTTGATGTATCCGTTGCTTTAAATTATTCCATTTGATCTACCTCCCGATATATAAATCTAAGGAAAACATAATTACTGTAGCCCATCACAGATTCAGAAAACGATATAGCAATTGCAGTTTTCGTTTGGAAGTCGAGCGTTATGCTGAACATAGTTAAATTTTGACTATTTATTTGGTGTAGCAATGGGTTGCTTATAAATAAATAAAATTAAATATAACATGTATTTATCTGTTCTTTCATGTCTTAAAATTAGGAGTGATAATTTGTGAGAATGACAACAGTGGCAAAACTCCGTGTGCGTTGGGAAAAGAAACAAATTACGACAACTGCTACTAGTCGCATTTCGCTATTAGATCTGCGTACCCAAGAAAACCGAAATTGGGAGGATACATTTCTGTTTCTCCCACCGGAAGTTAGTAGATGGCACATACATTTTATTAAATGCTCGTTTTTGATCGCGAAGGCAAATGAAGGTTGATCGTTTAAATCAAAAATTACAATTTATAATTGATTGAATTGAACGTTAAGTTTCCTTCTAAATTTATTAGCAAATGATTTAATTTTAAAAACTTAGGCAAATGTGCAGTCCTGTTTTTTAATATCGCACGGGAAACCAAGATTTGTATAGATCGGCTACTAAGCGATATCCCAAATCCAGCTCGGACCATTGTTTCAAAAAAAGGTCGGCTCTCCAGAGGTATGACTGTGTTGTTTATGCTAGGTTTTGTAACTAATCTGCTCACGGTTAGAACCTAAATGTTTTCAGTAATAGGCCTTAAACGTGAGCTGTTTAGTTAAATAGACGACCACTCAAGTGATTGTAATAGTAATTGATAGATTTCTTCGAGCCTCACAACTAAAAAAGGAAAAAAGAACGTAAAGTTTAAACTAATGTTAATCTAAAACGGAGATTTTTTAAGAACACTATTATTTCTGACCTATCTTCCTGTAGGCATAAACTGTCAAGTATTATCCCTACAGGAAGATAGGAATATAAGTAAGTATTAAATTTCTGTTTATGCATACCATGCTTTATCAATAAGGTAACATCATTGGTCCATAATAAAGTGAGACAGAGCGAAATAAACTTTTTAAAGTGAAACCAAAACAGAATTACCAAAGAACAGCTAAAATTTGTATAAAATTCTAGAATTTTTGGTGTTTTACATATCAAAATCATTATAATTGACAATAATAAATACATAATTTTTTTTTTGTAAAATTTTACCAATATAATTTTTTTTTTTAATCAAAGTCGCAAACAAAAGACATTTTATGTTCAATAATAATTAGCCCTGTAATTTTTTGGATATTAAGAGAAGGAAGATAATTTTTCACATTACTCTTGCTCTACTATATTCTGTCACTTTCAGGAATTAAGGTTGTTTCGGAGGCCGGCAACTGCATGCATAATAGAAAAATTACAAAAGTTGGTTCTGCGAGTTGGGAGTAAACAGATGTTGTTGTTGGCGGTCCGTTTTCGAAGAGAGAGCATGCATTATAGACGTCATTTCAGAACAACAGTGCCCCAGGAAGTGAGTGTGTAGAACAGTCATGCACAATATTTTGTAATTCGCGTGTCGTGCACAATATTTTGTAATTCGCGTGACGTGCACAATATTTTGTAATTCGCGTGTCGTGCACAATATTTTAAACCCTGAATTTCAGACTATTATATAAATATATTTAACAGGCTACTGAAATTTACTCATTACATTCGATAGTTCAATTTAAACAGTTAAAATATAAGGTGACCTTCAAACACACAAAATTCTGCAACTACACTAACAACATTATATTTTATTCAGTAGTCCCCTGAATTCTGGACTATTTCTGTATCAAAGTATTATTGAATAATACTTTGAATAATACTGAATAATACCAGAATTCAGGGGTATTATTGAATAATACCCCTGAATTCTGGACTATTTCTGTATCAAAGTATTATTGAATAATACTTTGAAGAATATAAACCAATGAATAAGCAGAATTTCGTGCGACAACAGCAAAAATAATAGTATTTGGTATTAGTTTGCATTTCAAATGCCATATTTAAAAAAACAAATAATGGATAGAGACGTGATCAACGTGATTGTTCACTTTTTAACCACATTCCTCACAACTTGGACACAACGCGTAATCGTCCGCGAGTAGCAGAAATTTCTCTAATTCGGATTTTGAATGAGATATTCTAAGATTAAGCTCAACTAAAGATTATTAGCTGTTTTATGATTGATAAGCTTTATTACTTATTTTTAATAATTACTACTAATTACGAAAATTTCAAAATAATTAGTAATTTGGAATATTATTTTGAGTTTCTAAGGCGCGAGATAAGTACCCCTCTTCATTTGTCCTGTCATCATTTTTACGTAAAGTAAAATATCATTTGCCCTAGGGGACAATTAATTTACTGAAACAACCACTATGGATGAAAAGTCTTCGTGCAAGAATTAAATGCACGATTGTGGTAAACTTGCCTATCAGCTAAACTGCTAATATTAGCCTCTAACTCAATGATTTGTAATCATTCGGTAAGCAAAGAATGACGAGGCTTAAAACAACTGATTTCTTATTATACTCTCTTCCTTTTCTGGTATTCAATAATCATCAAATGAATGGAGGTGACACGTAGGGAACGTGATTTCATTCGTTAAATTGAAACAACTACTATGGATGGAAAGCTTTCGTGCCAGATTTGAATGCATGATTGCGGTAAACTTGCCCATCAGCTAAATTAGCCAGATTAGCCTCTAACTCAATGATCTGCAACCAATAGGTAAGTTAAAGAATGACGAGGCTTAAAACAGCGGTATTCAATAATCATCGAATGAAACGAGGTGACACGTAGAGAAAGTGATTTCATTGGTTAAACAGGTTTTGGACTTCGCACACGGGGAATTCTCTATATATATTTTACTTGGAGTTCCAGCAAAATTCTTCTTTCTGTCTTCAGTTCAGCGTTCAACTGCGCTTTTGTGGATTGTAAAAGATATTCCGGTGTATAACTCACATTTCAGCCTCACTTTGCGAGGATGAGGCAGAAGACGTACGCTGCTCTTTGGGCAGTGCGTCAAGAGCTCGTTGGTGTGCATCAGCCAGCGCTGCTTGTTCGGCACATCCTGAGGTGTATTACGCCGATTCCTCTCTATGCTTCGGAAATTTGGTCATCTGCCCCTGCCTCATACCTTCAGAAGTATCTTAGTTTGGAGTACTGGTTGCTTAGATGGATGAACAGGGTGGTAGGCCATCCCCTAACTATCTCCAGATCTATCCTACAAGCAAATCTAGGCACCACTCCCTGGAGACATATCATCATGACAAAAAATGTTCTCACGCTTGCACGGCTTATAACGAGGCGAATTGATGCTCCATCAGTATCCGCATTAATCTCTGGCCCGAGGAGGGCAAGAGGGAAGCACCCCGACTCCTGTCTCCCTCTACGTCTTACTCTGTCAAACATTGATTCCCTGAGGAACATGTTTCCAGCCAATTGTCTTCGGATCTTCAATAAATTTAGAATCCACCCTGATAGGTTCTGTGAAGACAAGCCCTACAGGAAGGAAATCCTCAAGAACTGTTACCAGATTATGAACCTATAATACTCACCTGCTTCTAGACAGACCTTTTTTTTTTAACTTGCCTATTTGTATATGACAAAGACTTTCTGTCTTCATGTAATCATGTATATTACTGTATATTTTGTACATTATTGTTTATTTAATCCTGTAAAAGTCTCGGGTCGAGCACGAATGTACCCTTGTTTATTGTACATTGTGTTTCTCGCACCTTAGTCTGTATTCACACCCTTCTGGCACAGAGCCGTCCCGGGGTGACCCAAGGTTTCTTGGGAAATAAACTGATTTTAATAATAAAAATAAATAATAATAAATAGACTCTGCCAAGATGTTACAAATTTTTGGCAACGCTATTTCAGCTTGATTTTTGCTTGTTTTGTGCATTGGGAAAATTATCACAGATATTCCTTAAGTTGAAGAATTTTTACCGCCTCTTCCTCCGTGTTAATAATTGTTGCCTGCCGATCCCCTCAATACGAAAATATAGAAAATGGAATTGGAAATAAAGTGTGCTTCTGATTTTGTTGCTAATTTTCTAAAAGTCAGAATTGGAGAAATCGTAAATACTCAACAGATGAAATTGTTTTCTGCGAAACTTTCGCAATTACTCAAAGAACATTACGAACAGCATTGGTTTCGTGATCAACCAAGTAAAGGCCAAGGATACCGATGCCTGAGAAATGATTTTAAAATTGATCCCATCATTGCAAAGGCTGGCAAAGCGACTTTCTTTGATTACCGCACTCTTCAAGAAAAATTGCCAGCCCAGTTAGCCGTGTGGATTGATCCTGGAGAAGTTGCATACAGGATCGGCGAAGAAGGAAGTATTTGTGTGATCCACGAAAGCCGTCCTTCATTACCGAGAAGTGTCCCACGACTACCAAATCGAAAGAGGCCCGTGTGCATCGGATTATAAATTTTAACAATATGAACCAGGTTGGATGGATCTGTGTTCATTTACATTACCGGACGGAAAACGAACCAGTCTCTGCAGCACTTTTTCTGAAAAATCAAACTTAATTTGTTTCTGCAGAGGCATCGGGAGATTTCAAAATTATGCGTTTTAATACAGAGAAAAGTACGCTTGGATTTGTCGTATATCCGAAAGAAACTCTCAAAACGGCCCTTTTGAGGGCCAGCCAATTGTTGATAAAGCGATGCCTGATCGTACTACCAATTTAAAGTTCGGATTATATTGTATTTTTCCTATTTCAACAGATAGCTTTGCAGCTGGTTACTTTATTGATAATGGCGTTTCCGTAGTATTATTTGACTAACATAATTTATTAAACAAAGAACCAGTCCGGTCAATTTCAGATTAATTAGTAAATTACGAAATATATATATATATTTTTTTGTTTTTCAATTATATTCCAGTTTGGTCATTTAATTTGTTTAGAAAAAAATCCAAACCACCTTTCACTCAGTGAATGCAAAAATAGTATTTCTACATTTACACTTTGATATATATCGCTAAATTTGAAAGCTATTAACTTTGTAAAGTACTTTAGTGCTATTTCGGCGAAACCTGTTCATTACATTTGCTTAACGCCAATTTTAATATATAAATTAGCTGTATAATTTAAAGAAACCAATCTTTCCTGCATCTCAGAATAATTATGTATGTATTTCTTTCCCAAAGTATCTTCGTCAATTTTCAATGTGAGCATATTTAGTTTCTCTTATTGTTCAATTTGCGACAATAGGAAGTTAAGAAGATCACAAAATTTAAACCAGCAGGTAGAGCCGTCTTTCCAACCTATGAAATTCTATTAAGCAATGAGGTGCGTTAAATTTCTTTATCTTTTAGATGGATTCTCACATAAATTAAGAAAAACCAGGTAAATTAAAGAAATGACGACCTCTCCAGGTCTTCATTTATTTTTTTTCTTGAATATTGGTGGAAATTTTTAATTTACGGCAGGTTGAATTTATTATTTAATTATGAGCAAAAACACTGTGTAAAAATGCAATAATTAACAAAATGGAGACGACGGTGCAGAGTTTAAAAGGGTTTGTGTACGAAAGGAAATTCGTAATAAATAAAAGGACAGATCTCAATAAAAATTTAAATTCCAATTGTATTTGAATTTGCGAAATTTTATTTTATTTACAGTTACTTATATAATTCCAGGTAAAAATTTATAAGCAATTCTAATTTAAAAGCATAAATTCTCTAGAGTATAGTATCAACTGCATGTTTTGTGCCCAAAACATGCAGTTTTATATAATATTTGCAGTATTCGTTTCGAAGTCGAGCTATATGATGAAAATAGTTAAAATGTTGACTATTTATTTTGTGTGTCAATCGCTTGTTCATAAAATCGATTGTAACATGTATTTATCTTTTCTTTCATGTCTTAAACCTAGGAGCGATAATTTGTGAGATTGGCACCGGATACAATATATCCGTGTGCGTTTGTAAAATAAAAAAAATTACAACTGCTATCAGATCTGCCTACCCAAGAAAAGAAAACTCGAATGATACAGCACTCTTTCTCTCACCGGTAGGGAGTAGTTGGGAAATATTTTATTAAATGCTCGTTTTCGATAGCCAAGACAAAATAAGGTTGATCGTTTAAATCAAAAATTACAATTAATAATTGATTGAATTGAACGTTACATTTTCCAAATTTATTAACCAATGATTTACTTTTGATAATTTAAGAAAACGTGTAATGCTTTTTTTATGTAGCACGAGAAACTAAGATTTGTCTAGATCGGTTTCTAAGCGATATTCCAATTCCAGTTCGGATATAAGTTTAAAAAAAAATGTCGACTCTCTACAAGACTGACTCTGTTGTTTATGATAGATGTTGTACCTAATCAGCTCACGTGTAGAACCTAATTTATTTCAGCAATAAGAGTTAAACAACACCCGAAGTTACGTTTGTCTGTCTTAAGTGTGAAATACATTTTAAAAAACTGTCGACTCCCTAAAACGAAATAAATAAATGCTTCCCTTTTATTTTTAGCTTCCAATTTGTTTGAAGATAAATATTTACAAACAACCTGTTTTATTTGTTCTGTTTTTACTTTTTATCAATTATTGTATATTTGAAAGGTTTGGTACATTTTTCTGTGATACACATAAACATTCTTATCAATTTTTTCGCTTAAAATGGAAGAAATTAAAATTTTCAGAAAAAACAAGTACTATTAGGTGACGTGCCCCCTTTTCATTTATTTATTAACAATACGGTTTTTCCGCCATTCTGCATTAAATCGTATTTGAGATAGTTGTATTTGTTCAAGAGATATGAATAAGGATTCATATTAATTATATTGCCTAAGACGAATGTAATTAACTGTTTTTTTTTGATGTAATCCCCAAACACGAGAGGTAGTAGAACCTATAGTACTTAGTACCGTTCTTGGGTTGGAGGTTGAGCAGATGAAAGAAAATATTTGTTCAAATTGGATTTGAACTTCAGTCGTGTGTAATTTTCAGGAAATAAGTATGAAGGAAGGTGCAAAGCTGCAAAGAGATTAGTGGATTTCGGAGTACGGTAGGGACAACAGTTGAATTTGACACAACGAAGCAGAGAGATTTTTAGCCAGAGAAGATCAAAGAATGGAGATTCCAAATTGCCAAGTGTCTGCCAGGGAACATCAGAACGGCCGTATGCACAATTACCACATTTGAGGCGAAAGGAATCATACAGAGAATAATTTGGGCAGCTGAGATGGGCAGTAGTTGAATCAACCGATAACTGAGATTATGTCAGGAAAAGTACGTGGCGTTTGGCTGACTGCATGTGGAAATAGACATCGTTGAGATTATAATTGAGACCACGCATATTTGTGAAATGAATTAAGAAGTGTTTTCTTTACGAAAAAAATATTATGCAACCCGCCTCTTTGAAACTTGTCAATTTTGCATGCGGACTAAATAAGGTATTCAGATATGTAATATGGTTTTGAGAGAAAGTCTCTAACCCATTCTTCGGTTGCCGTATCCTGTAATGTTTCTTCAATCAGAACGCCTGAATTAAATTCACGTACTACTCAATAACACTGACTATTTAAAGTGATAAATGTCGTCACCCTAACTTCCTTTCCGCTTTATATATATATATATATATATATATATATATATATATATATATATATATATATATATATATATATGTATATATATATATATATATGTATATATATATATATATATATATATATATATATATATATATATCACTGATATATGAAGCATTGCAGATTTAAAATCGGGCTTTATTCCGGATATTATATGTGCGATTCCCCGTGTCGTGAAGAATATTTTAAACGGAGAATTTGAGACTATTGTTGAGGCTATTTATGAGGCTGATGAAATTTACTCATTACTTTCGACAGTTATATTAGACTAGTTAAAATATTAGGTGTTCTTCAAACATACAAAATTTGGCGACTGACCGGGACGAATCAACTCACAACTTTATATTTTATTCAGTAGTCCACTGAATTTTGGGCTATTTATATATCAAAGAATTCTTTAGCACAAACAATTGAATAGCAAGCCCTTCATGCGACAGTATTCATGACTTCAACCACTATATGAATAACCGTATAATTGTTGTGTGCAATAACACTTCTCTCATTAGGCCATAACCGTAAAAGGTCTGGATGTCACTCTTTTTTTCATGCATTCTTGAAGTAGTACATACCATCTTTGAAATTTATGCAGTTTTGGCTACTTATTATCGCTGGATGGTAAAATGTGACACATACCGTACGGTTTCCTCTACTGATTTCTCCTTCCTATCAAAAAAAATTTATATGCGAGAATAGAGCTTCGTTTCTATTGTACTTTATGCGCAGGATGCATTTCAATGAAAATGTAGTTGCGATAGGAATCGGTTATTGCTTATTATGACTACCGCCTTCTCCATAACAACAGCACACAGACATTGACAGTGATTTGCGCTGGTAAATTAGCATGTGGCTTCAGACTTTAATGGAAATGCCCGCTTCATCAATTACATTGATATCTTATTTAATTAGCCTCAATATTTGTGTTCTTTGCATATTTTTCTTACAAACCACTCGATTTTTCATCAAATTTTGCAGAGATTGCTGATTGGATCGAGGGCCGTTTAGAATTTTGTTTGTCCTCATTAATACAAACATATGCAGTGTTATCCTGCAATAACTGAATGAATTTTTGTGACAATACGTTTTTCTGTATCCGCTACAGACATATATAACTCCAACTGTCTTGAAGAATCCTGGCATTTTGGTTGTTTAAAAGAATGGCACAACTTCCTTTTGTCTGCTTACAGTTCGGACTCTCAAGTTGAAAATCCTTCTGTTGGCAATCATCCAAATTATATGACACAGAGCCACAATGTTCACATGGTCGTTGATGTAGTCTACAGATCCAAGCAGAGTGTGATATCTATTGTCTTGTACAATGCGACAAGCATGACATTATTCCTGAAAGCACATTTTCTATATGTCGTTGAGAAAACTTTTATTTATCACTGTTACTTTGATTTATCACGGTTAAATTCAATTACCATTTTTCATCCCAGCTTCCTAACTTTCCTATTTCTTTTTGCAGTAGCATACTCTCTTTTCTCTCATCGAATTCTCTTCTGTATCAAGTGTGCAGTGTGAATTTAAGCTAATATGTCTTCATCACTATCATTAATAAATACAGGAAACAACAGTGGGACCAGAATACAGTGTTCACTGCGACCACAAAGAACAATGGCTACTGTTTACCACTATTTACTTATTTCGTTACTTCTCCCTCCCAACAAAACCGATATTCATGGGAGAAACACGATTAATATTTACAAGCCCAGCACGAAACACTGTGGAACGAAAATCACTAGTATACGAAGTGCACAACTCTCCGTATACTACTGACTTCGTATACTTTGTTTCCAATATCCCTAGCAGAAACTTTCCATAGTAGCATATTACTAATATTTGCATCGTCCCTCAACCGTATGAAAAGCGTTACTGAATTCAAAAATATATGATTCCAGTTTTATTTTGTAAATTTCGATAACCTTTCCCCTCTATATATACAGAACATTGCAGATGTAAAATTATTCGTTATTCAGTAACGAATTTTAGCGAATTCGCTTTTCATGCAAATATTTTAGACTATGAATTTCAGAGTACTAAAAAAATATATATATTTATCAGTCTTCTGAAGTATACTGTTTAATTTCTTTAGTTATATTTAACTGATTAAATATCCGAATATTTTAATTAGATTTTAATTAATATTTTCCATATTCATAAAATATGTAATTAATATATATGGAAATTGCATTTAGGCATTAGTATAATTAAGACATCATAATATCATTTGGCAATTCTCTTTGCTCGATTGTTTAATATGAAAGCCCAATCCCTGCGTAAATGCATCTGTTCCTGTCATTGGCTGATTGCTTAATCTCCATTTCCTGTTCCGCTGAGGATTTTGGGATTTAAATCCCAAATTGTCATTGGCTGATTGCTTAATCTCCATTTCCTGTTCCGCTAAGGATTTGGGATTTAAATCAAGCCATCAGTATATATTATTCTTTTTATCCAGAGAAGACAGCGTATACTGTAAATATAATTTTTGATTGTAAGGCGTTCTCTAACCTAACCTACTACAATTTTCCTGAAAATATGGCCTTTCAGAATGAGGTAAGTGCTTTTTCTTCTGTATAATTTTCAAATAAAAATATTTATTATTAAGGCAAATTGACATGTTTTATAGATATAATTTAACAAATTCTAATTAAAGTCAGGATTTTCGAAAATAAATGCAGAATTACTTTTTCACTTTAGAACTACTAAAATGCAAATAAAAAAAAATTAATGCACTAGTTTTTTTTTTTAATTAATGCACCCCTAACATTAATAATTTTAACAGTAGAAATGGCTTTAATTTTATTATTTTAAGTATATTTTTCTAACATTTTTGCCATTACAAGGAAGAACAGAAAAATGTTTAATACTTTTTCGGAAGACAGTCGGACATTTACTTCATATATGTCTACGTATTCCAATTGTCTAAATTGAAGATAGAGTTTCGTTTGATAATTGCGAATAAACAATGTTCAAGCATTCAGAGTGAGTGAAATTTAGTGGCTGCTGGATTCAAAGGAATGCTAAAATTGTTATCTTCAATTATTCGTTTTTATTGCTAGATATGTGCCGCTTGATGGATTACAGTTAACTCGCAGCTTATTGAATTATTATAGTAGATTTATTATCTAGCAAGAATTTATAAAATATTTTCGAATCTCCACTGATAATCATTTACCAATCATTTACGCATCCAAAGCTGGAGATACGTGCTTTTTATTAATTTACCGCCTCATATTTAATAATGGCAAAAATGAAATCCGATTAAATTTCTAAATTGAAATTAGCCTTCAATTCATATGTAAGCTCCTTTAGGGTGGTGTAAGCGTTTTTCCGATTGTACATTTCTTAATAATGAAATGCATTATGGAATTGAATTTTATTAATAATTTTTAAATGATAAAATTAACGACAAAGTTAACATTTAGAGGGTCTTCCAAATGTAGCCAAGTTGACAATTGTGCAAAAATCGTTAAATATATATTTTTTTTATCCGACAAATAAAAGTTGATCCTTTACCTATCCAAATTAAATTAAATTTACGCACGCGTAACTTTACGGATTATTTGAAAAATTTTCTATGAAGTTTCTTTTAAATTCCCAAAGAAGTAAATAATTATTTGAGCATCGCAATATCCTGTCGATGAACCAGGCTAATAATCATGCGAAGAATAGTCGTTTTATTTTTATTTGAAGAACGTTTAATTATAGCCGCTATATTCTAATTACCTAAGCCTTAATTGCTGTCAGTTTTCATGTATGTTAGCTGTTTTCGATTAAGTATATATATATATATATATATATATATATATATATATATATATATATATTGGGAAAAATTGCCCATAAACACAGCTTTGATAAGTTTTGATACAATACGTAAATGGAATTACGCTGCATTTCACTAAAGACTACTTCATGAATCCTTTAAATTAATGTATCTGCAGAAACAACCGACTTCATTTTGAACTATGAAATCCTCTCTCTTTCCATGTTCGGGATTTCCACCTACGGAAATCAACTTGTACCACGACTTCCAAACATGAACACATGACTCTTTTTATAGTCAATGTGTTATGTGAACCATCATCAAGAGGAGTGTTTCCATCTACAATGGGTTTCCTCAGCCTACAATTTATTTCTTATTAGGAATTTTTTTCTCTCTCCATAAAGTGCGGTTCAATTTGTTTTGGTCGGTAAAGCCTCGACCTGTCATGCACTCCCGTCGTCCATCGATACATGTCCTCCTAGGTGTCTCTCTTCTCCTTCTTCCAGCCGGTATCCATTCCAGGATATCCTTTGGATATGTTTCCTTGCATCCATTTTACATGTCCATACCATGTTAGCTTTTCTTTGATGGTATTGAAAATAATCGTTTTTCCTTCCATTACGTCTTCATTCCGTTTTCTGTTTCTTCTAGAAGTGCCTGCTGAGCGTCTTCGACAATCCATTCCTGTGGAGGATAATTTGTTTTCCGCTCGCCTATTCAATTTCCAGTTTTCCGCTCCATACAATAGAAGACTTTGTACAATCGTTTGAAATATAAGTTTCTTTGTTTTTTTTAGGATATTTTTGCTCCACCGAACAGGGTTTAACTTGACGATAGCCTTTCTGCCGTCTGTAATTCTCTTATTGATCTCTGCTTGGGATCATCCATCACTTTGTAAGATTGATCGCAAATATTTGAATTTATCAACGTGTTTGGTTTTAAAACCTGCAATATTTAGAACGTGTCCTGGCCCGAAGACAACATTTCAATCTTGCTAAAATTGATTTTTATACCTCATTGTTTATATTTGACCTCAAACAATTGATGACAAGCATACTTTTCATCTTGTAAGTCTTGCATTATCATCACCTATTCATCAGAAAAGAGTAAATTGTGGATATAGGTGTACTTATTAATCGGCAATCCCATTTTGTTACATATTTTTTATCAGGATCTTAGGCAGATGTCGATATAAATTTTGAAAAGTGTGATTTGGTGACATGCAACAACCTTGTAATAAGCCTTTTGAAGTGTGGAATTCGGGTGAAAAACCTGATCCCACTTTAATTCTGCATCTATTATTCCTGTAAATTGCCTTAACAATGTTAATCAGTTGTCCATCAATATTTGCCTCTTTCCGTTCTTCCCATAACAGTTTTCTTAGAACACTGTCATATGCCTTTTCAAGGTCAATGAAAATGATAAAGAATTTTTTTTTCCATTTGATTGGCATTTTTCAAGGATCTGTCTTACTGTTGAAATATGATCTGTACATGACTTCCCAGCTGAAAAACCACTTTGTTCTTCTGATACCTCCATTCGAGCTTCTAAATGGTTCCCGATCCATTTTCCAAGTATCTTTAACAGGGGGTTCGGGACCCGTATTCCTCTGTAATTTAAACAGCTTTTCCGATCGCCCTTCTTAAAAATTGATGTAATATATCCTGTTATATGTATCATAAGATTTTATAATTATTTCTGGTGGTCTTTATTTCACTTTCTTCAATATACATACCTTTAATTTTCTCTTAATAACACCCATCAGTACAGTACATATCTCAATGAGACTGACTGCCCTTAATAGATGACCGATTGCCCAATCTTTTAGTCCAAAATTTCAAACCGTTCTTCTTAGAAGAATGGTTTAGAAACGTATTTATATTCAGTAAATAGAACGTTCCTTTTGCCAAATGCTCTGGCATGACTGCCGAAACATTACGTTATTGTACCATTTTTTTTCTCTATTGTATTTTATAAATCTTATTATAAAAGATTTAAAATAAGTACAGTTAAATTAAAATAAATTTATTTTACTTAAAACATAATGATATTCGAAGAATTTTCTCCAAATCAAAAAACATCGTTCCAAGTGCGACTTATATTACAGATTTAAGACTGATATTATGAATATTGATTACTAAGAACAATTTATTTGATGATGATATCTTGGAAGTATTGATAGGCGAAATAAATGGAGATATTTCAAAGTGAAAAACAAATGTTTATTTATATCATGGAAGTTTTGGAAATATACCAATTGTTCAGCAGTTACGAAGGAGCGCAAATAACATCTGTGCACTTTTATATTGATTAAAATGCAGCAGTGCTTGTGCGTCCAAACTGAAGAAGCAGGATAGCATTTATTGTTTTATTCATTGCAAACGAGTTTGTGTAAATTTTGTCAGAGAATATTGAGTGCAGTGAGCGAGTTAATATAAAGGACCCCAAGTTCAGAGAAAAATTCTGTACAATTATCTCGAAGTTTCGATTTTATTGAAGCAAAGGAAGAAATTCGATCGATTTTATCTCTGGCAATGAGAAAATTTGGAACCTGTAGATTGCACGTTAGAAATAGATGTGTTTTGATAGAGAAATTTCATATTTTTAATAAGTAGTGCTATTTTAAATATTTCTAAAATCGACTTTAAAGTTAACTCTATAAACGAGTTTACAAAGCACTGTGGCAGAGGCTTCACGTTTTACTGAGAATTTTCGAATTTTTACTCTCAAATTCGTTTTTTCTAAGTGTGATCGACCGCTGTACGAACAACCGTATAATTGTTCTCTGTAGTGTCACTTCACCGATTAAGCAATAACGATTTTATTTTATATCACCCTTTTCTGCATGGATTCTCCAAGAGATACCTACCATCATTGAAATTAATGCAGTATTGGCTTCCTATTATTGCTGGAAGGTAAAATGTGCCAGAATCCGTTTTGTATCCTCTAATGATTTCTATTTCACAGCAGTACCAATATCCGAGAATAGAGCTTCTTTTCAAATGTACTTTATGCAAAGCACGCATTTCAAGGAAAGAGAAGTTCAGAGAGCAATTATTATCGCTTCCGCTGTCTCCATTTAAAAACAGCATTCGGACACGGGCTTTACATGGAGAGTGAGTTGAGCACATAAATCAACATGTGGCTGCAGACGTTAATGGAAGTGCACTGTGCATCAATTACAATATTATTTAATTACACTTAATATTAGTGTTTCTTTTCAGTTTCGGAAACTTCATATACTTCTTTTGTACCAACCACTAGCTTATTCTGCGAAACATTCAGAGATGGTTCATTGGATCAAAAAAGTGTTTGAGATTTGGTTTCCATCATTAAGACAATGCAGTGTTACCTGCAATCACTGAATGCATTTTTGACAATAAATTTTATTCTGTCCGTTGCAGAGAGGTATACGCGAAAGGATGGGAGTGGCTTCCAACGAAACCAAATTTAAGCAGGTGGGATTCTGTAACTCAGCGGTAATCAAATATAGTTATTTCGACAAAGAGCACCAAACATCCCAAAAGGAAGAAGAAGAATAAAGGAGAAAATATGCTTTCATTGTTAGAGGGAATGGAACCTAAATTTCAGATGCATAATAATGGGAAGCAACAGAAGCCTACATATGACCTACACAATAGCATAATTTGGTACGAACACCGTCAGGTAGATAGGGAATTACAATCCAATTCCGTATCTACATTTAAATTACAAATAAATTTCAATGCAATCACCAAATACCGCTCACTACGGTTAACAAATTTCATCCAAATTTTTGTATTGTAGCTGTGGTGCTATTTTTTTCCTATATATTATTTTTTCATTAAAATCTTTCCAGGTATATAGAATTTATATTTTTTAAGCAAAATAATAGAAGGCAGATTTGAGGAACAATCCTAAAACACTTCTTAAAATTAAAATAATCTGAACTTTTTAAATGGTGTTAACTATTTTTCTGTTTATTCTTAATAATCAATTAATTATTTTTAACTGTATTTACGTTCTTTTTTCCTTTTTATTCTTACTGTAGGATCGTATACAAGCAGGGCTGGATTCGGCCTTTCGAAATACCCTTGTGTGGGATTCTGAAAACGACCAAATGCAAATGGAGCAAGGGACGAACTGGATTGAAGGCGAGCTCATATGGAGAATTCCGTTTCCAGAACGTATTTTCACTTTGCCAATTGACATACGGCCTTTTTTGTGCTCGTGCTACCAGTGGAGACACGTACAAAACCGTAAGTTGCTGATATTTAGACAGTCATTATTTTATCTTCTAAAACTAAATACATGCTTATTCCCTTTTTACTATGAAATTAATGAATTTCATAAAAGATTTTAACATTTTATTAAACGATCCCAATTTTTATGTTTTTATTCAGGTGTTGGTGGCTTCTTAACTGATGCAATGAAAACCGCTATCCATCGAGGCTATCATCTTATGAGCCCTCTTCATATGGCTGTTCTACAAAATGACTTGGATGGTGTGAAAAATCTACTATTGACAGGTGCAGATTTGTCTGCCAGGACGGCAAGATTTGAGACCGCTCTGCACGTTGCTGCAAAATCATGTGGGAAAGGTAAGTAAACCGTGTTATCCTACCCAGATTTTGATATTTTTAATGTCATTTCCTGCAGGTTTTAGCAGACCCCAAATAATACTAGAATATTAGGGCTCTGTAGATTTCAACCAAGTAATAAGACAGAGGAGTGAATTGGAATCACTTGACAAAACACTAATCCTCGGTTTTATTGTCAAGCGCATTTTGAATTTTCAAGCAGTCCTCGTTGTCCTATAAAACTTGGTATGAAATCCTATGATTTAAAAATAAACAGAATATATTTTTAAAAAAAAACTGCTATTTACATTAGCAATTGTTAAATTTCAATGAACTTAACATGATTTTTTCCCTCTTTCAGAAATAATTAAGTGCCTTCTTGAAGCTGGTAGCGAGATAAATGCTGCGGACGAGGCCGGTCACACACCCCTGATTTTAGCTTGCCTATGGCATAATTTTACAGCCGCCAAATATCTGATTCGTTGTGGAGCTGCAGTTAACAAAGCAGACGGCTGCGACAACACCCCACTATTTTACGTCACAGGATCCTTATGCTCATCGTTTAGAACTGCATCGCTTTTAATATCAAGGGGCGCCATGGTAAGTTCTGCTTAAGATATATTGTCACTCTTTGGTTATAGGTGCATGTTCGTAATAGTAATTGTAATGTCTATTATTATAAGATGTATGTTCAACAACAAAGTATCGGAGAATTCAATAGTTTTATTTCTTCATTTTTTTTGCGTTTCCCCTTACCCAATTTATGAAACATGTTAAGATGAAATTATGTTACGACTTTTATGAAACCTTAGTTTTAGCTACGAAAGATAAATTTTCAAACCTGTTTCTTGCAATAACCAATATCTACTCCCAATAATGTAGTACTGCAATGTATTTTTATGTGCGTTTTAATGCACAGAAAATACAGTTGCAGTTTCTGTTGTAATTTCCCCAGGCGAAACTCACACCTTGACATGCGTGTTACCGTTTGCTTTGAAGATGCGTGCAATATTAAATGCTTATTAGTTTTAAAATCAAAATAGTCTATTCGTTCTACATTTACCCATAGTTTTAACTGTTTCTTAGTAAGGAAAATGGAAAACTCTTTTTCCTTTTCAAAATTTGCCGTGTTCTGCGTACCGCCGCTAACAGTGAATTCCTTTAAATCCAAAACATATAGGCGAAATATCACTAAACATATTACATCATTCCTTTAAGCACTATTCCAGCCATAATTTGACGGAAGTCATTAAAAATCCATTCAGTCATTCTACTAAATCTCGATCGCCTTTTCTGGTGGGATTACGATGTAATATTTTCTTCTTCTTTCATTAGACATCGTGGAAATTTCATGCTTCCTAGGTTTATATTTAAATCAATCTAAGTTTCATACACATCTCTTGAACACCGTGCATACTAACTGTAATTTAGCAGACACGGAATTCAAGTTTATAATTTCAATCCGCGTTTCGTTCGAAAGTAAACATACATGAACGATATTTCTCTTTCAGAAAATGGTGGGTGCATCGAGCATTAATCTAACGTCTGTAGCATAGATATATAAACTTATGAGTTGATATTCATGGATTTTTGAAAAGAATACTGAGTTTGTGATTAAAATATTAATATCATATCGTTTTTTTATTTATTTTTTTTTTTATTTTCAAACCTTTCTCTGAGATATTCCTTAAAATTTCATTAGATTAACTTACAGCATCTAACATGTATATATCTGTGTGTCAATCCCTAAAGCCACCAAGTGCTACGAGACATAAGCAGGTTAAGTGCTCTGCCTTTGGTTTTTAGGAAATTACACACCAATCATTTTCAATTCCCTTTACCTGGAATTATTTTTCTTTGTTAACATAGGATTTTATCTAACTTTTCATTGTGTCTAAAATATGATCGCGATTTTAGTGTACAAATTGGTTGTCTTTCTCTTAATTTTATCTGCCTCCCGCATAAGTAGTCTGTTCATATAAATTGCATTCAATGATCGGGTTGATCATTTGCACCTGAAACCGCCGAGTTTTCTGTTCTAAAATCTCACTGCGCACGCAATGCAATAATGAACCGCGTCGAGATCAATGAATTCATACCGAAGTTTCTCTCATTCTCAACAGAGAAATTGGACTTCGTAATCGCCTGGACACCTGCCATTCGTCTTCCTCCAAAAACCCATCAAAGTATTGTTATATTTCTTAAAGTACATATCAATTCACCAATGCATCCTATTCTATTTTCAACAAAATTATTTCCACATTTCGTCTCATTCTTAATAGGTTAGAAATTTCATCTCATAACACCAATATCCTTATTCCATGTATTCTGTCTCTTTGTCGCAAAATACCTACAGTCCTCTGACATAAATTTGCAATTTTGGAAACAACCTTATTTAAATATATATTCTAAATTAATAGCTATTAAATAAGAGTCATGTTTGCGTACTCCTAAATGATTACGCCGAATATCTAATTACAATTCTTCTTTACTGTATTATATACTAAATTTCTCTTTTCTTTTTTTTTTTTTTTCTTTATAGGTCAATGTTCAAAATCGGCATGGCTGGACTCCTTTCATGGCTTCTATGGTAACTGCCGGGGCGAGAGCATCCAGATCTGTATATAACCACGAGAACCTGATTAAAGTAGCGACCCTGTTAACAGAGCACAAAAGTAATTTGGATTTTCACCCACGCGATGTTTCTCCTGCACTGGTGTTAGCAACAAAACATTCGCTGACGCCTTTAATTGAAATGTTTCTTCGTCGAGGATGCAATCCTAATGTTAAGTGCTATTGTTGTCTGTTAACACCGTTGTATATAGTTGCAAGACATAATCGAAAGGACTTGGTGGATCTGTTATTTTCTGCAAACGTAAAAGCATCAAATGAAGTTTGGGCGAAACACGAGTCCCTCGTTCTCAAGATTCCGGATTCAAACTTACGAAATTACGTCGTTGAAAAATTAAAACAAGTCCCATCCCTGAAACATTTAGCCCGTGTGGACATTCGGGAAATTCTCCAGGATCAGCCAGAAGCCGTTTATGATGAATTAGAAATTCCTCAAACTTTGAAACCATACTTGAAACTACGAAGTGAGTGAAAGCATTCGGTGTTCTACAACATTTGTCATGAAGATTTTTTGAATTGAAGATTTTTAATTTCGACATTTTTTTATACAACATCCCTTTTTAGAATTTACGCATGTTGACTACTGCTCTGTAAAATGCATTGCACGTGAAAGCTTTGTAGGTTCAATAAATATATCTTTTATTTTTATCAATTTTATTTCTTATAAATATTTCAAATCGTTGGCCATAGTAAATTTTTATTATATTCAGTTCCGAATTTCAATTTCAACTTTCCTCATTATTCATGCTACTATAAATTATTAAACCTACCATAATTTTTTTTTATGAGAATACCTTCACTAAATGCTTTTAAACTCGGTGGGCGACAACCCCAAAATAAATGGTACCAATCGGAGAGGAGAGATTAAAAACAATAGGGAAAAACGTGATCTTGGAGTTATCTGAACAGAGTAAATTGGCGTACAAGAGAGCCAACGGTGGCTTATCGATGACTTATTAAAAATATTCTATAGATAGAATCAGCTCGTAATCATTACAATTAGGTCAAATGCAAGATGGCATTTTGAATAAGGCATTTCAAATATCGAATTTTTTTTATTAATTAGGGAAATGCTGGTTATTGAAGCAATTTGCAACCGGAGGAAGTTGGTGTTGTGAAGTGGGACTGCATAATTTGCAATATTTTCACTTTTAATTTTACCGTTACAAAAAATCACTGCCTTCCTTGAACTCTCTAATTGTTACTAAACTTATAAACTTTCTATAATAGTTTCATATTTTTGTTACATTTTGTGCAAAAAAAATTGTAGCCTTTATTATTTCCAAAATTACTACCTGTTGTAAAATTTAACCATTTTTATTTTTAAAATTTTTGGTTTTAATATTGGTGAAAAAAAAGTACAAAGTTAAGTTAATGCAACTCGATTAAATAGAAATGGAATTGCACTGCACTGTTTTTGAGAGGTATAAATTAATGATGCTTAGGCAATATCACCATTACACTGCATCTCTACTTAGGCATTCATTACCCTGCATTTGTACTTACAGTTTCATTACACTGCGTCTGTAATTTTGGGTTCATTACATTGCACCTGTATTTATGGGTTCATAGATGGTATTTACTACTTAATTCTGATCAAAAACTCTGTGTACAAATGCAATAACCTAACAAAATGGAGACGAGGATGCAGAGTTTAAAAGGGTTTCTGTGCGAAAGGAAATTCCTAATAATAAAAGAACAGATTTGAATAAAAATTTAAAATCTATTGTATTTGAATTTGTGAAATTTAAATGGATGTTAATGGACGTTGGCTGGTGGCGGCAAGTGTTAGGTCTGTTTTGAAAGGGAGAGCTGGAGTCATAGAAGGCAATTCAGAAGAACAGTGCCCATGGAAGTATCAGTAGAAGAGGCATGCAGCAGAAACAGGACGTCTATGTGGCAGCGAGTGGAGAGACAGTTAGAGACGAATCATTCATTAACCTAACTGCCACTTCTGAATGGAATCAAGCAGCTGCATATCCCTGTCACTTTCATAACGCTGACACAAACTGAGAGCAAACGTTGACATCAGAAGTTTTGAAACAGTAATGCGACCAAGCAAAAGAAGAAAAGAAATCTCACAGGTCATCCCATTTTGCATTCTCGTAATGGCAAACAACACGAGGTTGGGAATAGCCATTAGATAAAGGGTCCGTTGGAGAAGAGACAATCACCAAGTTTTGATGTGAAGTGCCCATTGTACCTCTCACTTCCACTGTGTACTTAAAAGGGTTGTTTGTGAGAATCAGATGAAACGTACTGGCCCTATGATAAGGATTGTCCGGTATTCTTGTAGGTAAATTAACAATCTGTGCAAGGTCATTACTAAATGCAAAAGCCTCAGCATCTCGACCAGCTGGGTCGGCGTGACTAGAAATCGGAAGCCAGCTGGAGTAGTACACATTAAAATTACCCTAGAAAATGGGAAAGTTGGACTGGAGAAAGTCAAGAGAGCGGAACTAAAAGGGCTCCAAGAGATTAGTGGAGTTGGGAGTACCGAAAAGACAACAGTTGAATTTGACCCAATGAGATAGAGAGATTTTAAGCCAGAGTAGATCAAAGAGTGGAGATTCCAAATTTCCAAGTCTCTGACAGGGAATATCAGAACGGACATATGTACATGTACCACATTTGGGGCGAAAGGGATCATACAGAGAATAATTTGGGCATATGAGATGAGGAGTAGTTGAATCAACCGATAACTGAGATTCTGTCAGGGAAATTACGTGGGGTTGGCAGACTGCAAGTGGAAATAGACATCATTTAGATTAAAATTGAGACCACGTGTATTTGTGAAATGAATTACGAAGTGTTTTCTGTAAGAAAAAATTATTATGCAACCCGCCTCTTTGAAACTTTTCAATTTTGCATGCGGACTAAATAAAGTATTCAGGTGTGTAATATGAAATCATATTTGGAGAGAAAGTCTCTAACCCATCTTCGGTTCCCGTATCCTGTAATCTTTCTTCAATCAGAACGTCTGAAATAAACGCGTAATCAGTGGCTACCATAAGTCACATTGCACAAGAAGTAAAAAACATAAGAAAAACATATGTACACCACATGTCAATTTGGAAAATACGTTTAAAAATAATTCGCAAATTCCAGACCAGTGGCATTTAGCATGGAAAGCATTTAAACACGATATTTATGAAGAATACATCGAAAACTTATACACATATCATGAAATAGTTAAAAATCTCTGAAACAAATTCCAAACAGCATACCGGTTCACAGCATCGGAAAAACCACAACAAACGGCAGATTATACAAATTTAGAAACACCAGATATATACATGTAATTTCAAACACGTGAAAGCAACACTTCAAAAGTATCTGTGAAAAAAGCATTCGCTTGTGGCTAACAAATTTTAAAATTTCAAACTATCAAAAATTTCAGATTAATTTGTAAATTACGAAACGAATTTTTCTCAGTTATATTTCACATCGGCCATATCATAAAATTTGTTTAGAATATATTCCAAAACACCTTTCACTCAGTGTTTGCAACAAAAAAAAAGTATCTCAACCTTTACACTTTGATATATATCGCTAAATTTGAAAGCTATAACTTTGGAAAGTACTTTAGCTATTTCCGAGAAATATCTTCAGCGAAACCTGTTTATTACATTAGCTGTATAATTTAAAGGAACCAATCATTCCAGCATCTCAGAAGAATTGTGTATGTATTTCTTTCCCAAAATGTCTTGGTCAATTTTGAATGTGACCACATTTAGTTTCTTTTTTTGTTCATTTTGTCGTTCAATTTGCGACAATAAGAAGTTTCAGAAGATCACAAAATTTAAACCAGCAGTTAGAGCCGTCTTTCCAACCTATGAAATTCTGGTAAGCATTGCGGTGCGTTAATTTTTTTTTTTTTTTATGTTTTAGATGGATTCTCAAATATGTAAAAAAAAAATCAGATAATTTAAATGAATAAGGACCACTAATGGTCCTTATTTTTTAATATGGGTGGAAATTATTAATTTACATGTGGTTGCATTTACTATTTAATTCTGATCAAAAACGCTGTTTAAAAATCCGAAAAATTTAACAACAAAATGGAGACGAGGATGTAGAGTTTAAAAGGGTGTGTTTGCGAAAGGAAATTCGTAATAAATAAAAGAACAGATATTAATAAAATTTTAAATTCTAATGTATTTGAGTTTGTGAAATTTTACTTTTTTTACCGTTACTTACGTAATTCCACGATAAAAGTTATAAGCAAATCTAATTTGAAAGCATAAATTCCCTAGAGTATAGTATCATTTCTTTCAAAAACTGCATGTTTTGTGGCCAAAAGTAACAGCATAAATTTTTTTTGCAATTTCGATATTTTTGTTTTATCTGATTGTCGACAGTATAGTTTTTCTCTCTTTCTTCTTTGATGTATCCGTTGCCTTAAATTATTCCATTTGATCTACCTCCCGATATATCCATCTAAGGAAAACATAATTTCTGTAGCCCATCACAGATTCAGAAAACGATATAGCAATTGCAGTTTTCGTTTGGAAGTCGAGAGTTATACTGAACATAGATAAATTTTGACTATTTATTTGGTGTAGCAATGGGTTGCTTAAAAATAAATAAAATTAAATATAACATGTATTTATCTGTTCTTTCATGTCTTAAAATTAGGAGTGATAATTTGTGAGAATGGCAACAGAGGCAAAACTCCGTGTGCGTTGGAAAAAGAAACAAATTACGACAACTGCTAATAGTCGCATTTCGCTTTTAGTTCTGCGTACCCAAGAAAACCGAAATTGGGTGGATACATTTCTGTTTCTCCCACCGGATGGTAGTAGATGGCACATACATTTTATTAAATGCTCGTTTTTGATCGCGAAGGCAAATGAAGGTTGATCGTTTAAATCAAAAATTACAATTTATAATTGATTAAATTGAACGTTAAGTTTCCTTCTAAATTTATTAGCAAATGATTTAATTTTAAAAACAGGAAAATGTGCAGTCCTTTTTTTAATATCGCACGGGAAACCAAGATTTGTATAGATCGGCTACTAAGCGATATCCCAAATCCAGCTGGACTATTGTTTCAAAAAAAGGTCGGCTCTCCAGAGGTGTGACTGTGTTGTTTATGCTAGGTTTTGTAACTAATCTGCTCACGGTTAGAACCTAAATGTTTTCAGTAATAGGCCTTAAACGTGAGCTGTTTAATTAACTAGACGACCACTCAAGTGATTGTGATAGTAATTGATAGATTTCTTCGAGCCTCACAACTCAAAAAGAAAAAAAGAACGTAAAATTTAAACTAATATTAATCTAAAACGGAGATTTTTTAAGAACACTATTATTTCTGACCTATCTTCCTGTAGGCATAAACTGTCAGGTATTATCCCTACAGGAAGATAGGAATATAAGTAAGTATTAAATTTCTGTTTATGCATACCATGCTTTATCAATAAGGTAACATCATTGGTCCATAATAAAGTGAGACAGAGCGAAATAAACTTTTTAAAGTGAAACCAAAACAGAATTACCAAAGAACAGTTAAAATTTGTATAACATTCTAGAATTTTTGGTGTTTTACATATCAAAATCATTATAATTGACAATAATATACTTATAAATTTTTTTTTGTAAAATTTTACCAATATAATTTTTTTTTTAATCAAAGTCGCAAACAAAAGACATTTTATGTTCAATAATAATTAGCCCTGTAATTTTTTGGATATTAAGAGAAGGAAGTTAATTTTTCACATTACTCTTTCTCTACTATATTCTGTCACTTTCAGGAATTAAGTTTGTTTCGGAGGCCGGCAACTGCATGCATAATAGAAAAAATTAGAAAGGTTGGTACTGCGAGTTGGGAGAAAACGGATGTTGTTGTTGGCGGTCCGTTTTCGAAGAGAGAGCTTGCATTATAGACGTCATTTCAGAACAACAGTGCCCAAGGAAGTGAGTGTGTAGAACAGTCATGCACAATATTTTGTAATTCGCGTGTCGTGTACAATATTTTAAAACCTGAATTTCAGACTATTATATAAATATATTTAACAGGCTACTGAAATTTACTCATTACATTCGATAGTTCAATTTAAACAGTTAAAATATAAGGTGAACTTCAAACACACGAAATTCTGCAACTAAACAAACAACATTATATTTTATTCAGTAGTCCCCAGAATTCTGCGCTATTTCTGTATCAAAGTATTATTGAATAATACTCTGAAGAATATAAACCAATGAATAAGCACAATTTCGTGCGACAACAGCAAAAATAATAGTATTTGGTATTAGTTTGCATTTCAAATGCCATATTTAAAAAAACAAATAATGGATAGAGACGTGATCAACGTGATTGTTCACTTTTTAAGCACATTCCTCACAACTTGGGCACAACGCGTAATCGTCCGCGAGTAGCAGAAATTTCTGTAATTCGGATTTTGAATGAGATATTCTAAGATTAAGCTCAACTAAAGATTATTAGTTGTTTTATGATGGATAAGCTTTATTACTTATTTTTAATAATTACTACTAATTACGAAAATTTCAAAATAATTAGTAATTTGGAATATTGTTTTGTGTTTCTAAGGCGCGAGATAAGTACCCCTCTTAATTTGTCCTGTCATCATTTTTACGTAAAGTAAAATATCATTTCCCTAGGGACAATTAATTTACTGAAACAACCACTATGGATGAAACGTCTTCGTGCAAGATTTAAATGCATGATTGTGGTAAACTTGCCCATCAGCTAAACTGCTAATATTAGCCACTAACTCAATGATCTGTAACCATTCGGTAAGCAAAGAATGACGAGGCTTAAAATAACTGATTTCTTATTATACTCTCTTCCTTTTCTGGTATTCAATAATCATCAAATGAATGGAGGTGACACGTAGGGAAAGTGATTTCATTCGTTAACTTGAAACAACTACTATGGATGAAAAGCTTTCGTGCCAGATTTGAATGCATGATTTTGGTAAACCTGCCCATCAGCTAAATTAGCCAGATTAGCCTCTAACTCAATGATCTGCAACCAATAGGTAAGTAAAGAATTCCGAGGCTTAAAACAGCGGTATTCAATAATCATCGAATGAAACAAGGTGACACGTTGAGAAAGTGATTTCATTGGTTAAACAGGCTTTGGACTTCGCACACGGGAAATTCCCTATATATATTTTACTTGGAGTTCCAGCAAAATTCTTCTTTCTGTCTTCAGTTCAGTGTTCAACTGCGCTTTTTTGGATTGTAAAAGATATTCCGGTGTATAAATAGACTGTACCAAGGTGTTACAAATTTTTGGCGACATTATTTCAGCTTGATTTTTGCTTATTTTGTGCATTGGGAAAATTTTCGCAGATATTCCTTAAGTTGAAGAATTTTTACGCTGGGAAGTCATGTACAGATCATATTTCAACAGTAAGACAGATCCTTGAAAAATGCCAATGAAATGGAAAAAAAATTCTTTATCATTTTCATTGACCTTGAAAAGGCATATAACAGTGTTCTAAGAAAACTCTTATGGGAAGAACGGAAAGAGGCAAATATTGATGGACAACAGATTAACACTGTTAAGGCAATTTACAAGAATAATAGATGCAGAATTAAAGTGGGATCAGGTTTTTCACCCGAATTCCACACTTCAAAAGGCTTATTACAAGGTTTTTGCATGTCGCCAAATCACACTTTTCAAAATTTATATCGACATCTGCCTAAGATCCTGGTAAAAAAAAATGTAACAAAATTCGATTGCGATTAATAAGTACACCTATATCCACAATTTACTCTTTTCAGAAGAATAGGTGATGATAATGCAAGACTTACAAGACGAAAACTATGCTTGTCATCAATTGTTTGAAGAATATAAACAATGAGGTCTAAAAATCAATTTTAGCAAGACTGAAATGTTGTCTTCGGGCCAGGACACGTTCTAAATATTACAGGTTTTAAAACCAAACAAGTTGATAAATTCAAATATTTGGGATCAATCTTACAAAGTGATGGATGATCCCAAGCAGAGATCAATAAGAGAATTACAGACGGCAGAAATGCTATCGTCAAGTTAAACCCTGTTCGGTGGAGCAAAAATATACTAAAAAAACAAAGAAACATATTTCAAACGATTCTACAAAGTATTTTATTCTATGGAGCGGAAAACTGGAAATTGAATAGGCGAGCCGAAAACAAATTATCCTCCACAGGAATGAATTGTCGAAGACGCACAGCAGGAACTTCTAGAAGAAACAAAAAACGTAATGGAAGGAAAAACGACTATTTTCAACACCATCAAAGAAAACCTAACATGGTATGGACATGTAAAATGGTTGCAAGGAAACATATCGAAAGGATATCCTGGAATGGATGCCTGCTGGAAGAAGGAGAAGAGAAAGACCTAGGAGGACATGGATGGATGGAGGACGGGAGTGCATGACAGGTCGAGGCTTTACCGACCAAGGCAAATTGAACCGCACTTTATGGAGAGAAAAAAATTCCTAATAAGAAATAAATTGTAGGCTGAGGAAACCCATTGAAGATGGAAACACTCCGCTTGATGATGGTTCACATAACAAATTGACTATAAAAAGAGGTCATGCGTTCATGTTTGGAAGTCGTGGCACAAGTTGAATTCCGTAGGTGGAAATCCCGAACATGGAAAGAGAGAGGATTTCATAGTTCAAAGTGAAGTCGGTTGTTTCTGCAGATACATTAATTTAAAGGATTCATGAAGTAGTCTTTAGTGAAATGCAGCGTAATTCCATTTACGTATTATATCAAAACTTATCAAAGCTGTCTTTATGGGCAATTTTTCCCAATATATATATATATATATATATATATATATATATATACTTAATCGAAAACACCTAACATACATGAAAACTGACAGCAGTTAAGGCTTAGGTAATCAGAATATAGCGGCTATAATTAAACGTTCTTCAAATAAAAATAAAACGACTATTCTTCGCATGATTATTAGCCTGGTTTCATCGACAGGATATTGCGATGCTCAAATAATTATTTACTTCTTTGGGAATTTAAAAGAAACTTCAGAGAAAGTTTTGTAAATATTGCGTAAAGTTACGCGTGCGTAAATTTAATTTAATTTGAATAGGTAAAGGATCAACTTTTATTTGTCGGATAACAAATATATATATTTAATGATTTTTGCACAATTGTTAACTTGGCTACATTTGGAGCACCCTCTAAATGTTAACTTTGTCGTTAATTTTATCATTTAAAAATTATTAATAAAATTCAATTCCATAATGCATTGGATTATTGAGAAATGCACAATCGCAAAAACGCTTAAACCACCCTAAAGGAGCTTACATATGAATTGAAGGCTAATTTCAATTTAGAAATTTAATCGGATTTCATTTTTGCCATTATTAAATATGAGGCGGTAAATTAATAAAAAGCACGTATCTCCAGCTTTGGATGGGTTTTCTCTTGTTAATGATTGTCAGCAGAGATTCGAAAATATTTTATAATTCTTCCTAGATAATAAATCTACTATAATAATTCAATAAGCTGCGAGTTAACTGTAATTCATCAAACGGCACATATCTAGCAATAAAAACGAATAATTGAAGATAACAATTTTAGCATTCCTTTGAATCCAGCAGCCACTAAATTTCACTCACTCTGAATGCTGGAACATTGTTTATTCGCAATTATCAAACGAAACTCTATCTTCAATTTACACAATTGGAATACGTAGACATATATGAAGTAAATGTCCGACTTTCTTCCGAAAAAGTATTAAACATTTTTCTGTTCTTCCTTGTAATGGCAAAAATGTTAGAAAAATATAATTAAAATAATAAAATTAAAGCCATTTCTACTGTTAAAATTATTAATGTTAGGGGTGCATTAATTTAAAAAAAAAACTAGTGCATTAATTTTTTTTATTTGCATTTTAGTAGTTCTAAAGTGAAAAAATAATTCTGCATTTATTTTCGAAAATCCTGACTTTAATTAGAATTTGTTAAATTATATCTATAAAACATGTCAATTTGCCTTAATAATAAATATTTTTATTTGAAAATTATACAGAAGAAAAAGCACTTGCCTCATTCTGAAAGGCTATATTTTCAGGAAAATTGTAGTAGGTTAGGTTAGCGAACGCCTTACAATCAAAAATTATATTTACAGTATACGCTCTCTTCTCTGGATAAAAAGAATAATATATACTGATGGCTTGATTTAAATCCCAAATCCTTAGCGGAACAGGAAATGGAGATTAAGCAATCAGCCAATGACAGGAACAGATGCATTTACGCAGGTATTGGGCTTTCATATTGACCAATCGAGCAATGAGAATTGCCAAATGATATTACGATGTCTTAATTAAACTAATGCCTATATTCAATTTCCATATATATTAATTACATATTTTATGAATATGGAAAATATTAATTAAAATCTAATTAGAATATTCGGATATTTAATCAGTTAAATATAACTAAAGAAATTAAACAGTATACTTCAGAAGACTGATAAATATATATATTTTTTTAGTACTCTGAAATTCATAGTCTAAAATATTTGCATGAAAAGCGAATTCGCTAAAATTCGTTACTGAATGCCGAATAATTTTACATCTGCAATGTTCTATATATGTAGAGGGGAAAGGTTATCGAAATTTCCAAAATAAAACAGGAATCATATATTTTTGAATTCAGTATGGCTTTTCATACGGTTCAGGGATGATGCAAATATTAGTAATATGCTACTATGGAAAGTTTCTGCTAGGGATATTGGAAACAAAGTATACGAAGTCACTAGTATACGGAGATTTATGCACTTCATATACTAGTGATTTTCGTTCCACAGTGTTTCGTGCTGTGCTTGTAATTTTTAATCGTGTTTCTCCAGGAATATCGGTTTTGTTGGGAGGGAGAAGTAACTAAATAAGTAAATAGTGGTAAACAGTAGCCACTGTTCTTTGTGGTCGCAGTGAACACTGTATTCTGGTCCCACTGTTGTTTCCTGTATTTATTAATGATATTGATGAACACATATTCGCTTAAATTCAAACTGCACACTTGATACAGTAGAGCATTCGATGAGAGAAAAGAGAGTATGCTACTGCAAAAAGAAATAGGAAATTTAGGACGACGATGAGATGAAAAATGGTAATTAGAATTTAACCGTGATAAATCAAAATAACAGTGATTAATAAAAGTTTTCTCAACGGCATATAGAAAATGTGATTTCAGGAATAAAGTCATGCTTCTCGCATTGCACAAGACAATAGTTTTCACACTCTGTTTGGATCTGTAGACTAGATCAACGACCATGTGAACATTGTGGCTTTGTCTGATATAATTTGGATGATTGCCAACAGAAGGATTTTCAACTTGAGAATCCGAACTGTAAGCAGACAAAAGGAAGTTGTGCCATTCTTTTAAACAACCAAAATGCCAGGATTCTTCAAGACAGTTGGAGTTATATATGTCTGTAGCGGATACAGAGAAACGTATTGTCAAAAATTCATTCAGTTATTGCAGGATAACACTGCATATGTTTGTATTAATGAGGTCAAACAAAATTCTAAACGGCCCTCGATCCAATCAACAATCTCTGGAATATCTGATGAAAAATCGAGTGGTTGGTAAGAAAAATATGCAAAGAACACAAATATTAAGGCTAATTAAATAAGACATCATTGTAATTGATGAAGCGGGCATTTCCATTAAAGTCTGAAGCCACATGCTAATTTACCAGCGCAAATCACTGTCAATGTCTGTGTGCTGTTGTTATGGAGAAGGCGATAGTCATAATAAGCAATAACCGATTCCTATCGCAACTACATTTTCATTGCAATGCATCCTGCGCATAAAGAACAATAGAAACGAAGCTCTATTCTCGCATATAAATTTTTTTTGATAGGAAGGAGAAATCAGTAGAGGAAACAGTACGGTATGTGTCACATTTTGCCATCCAGCAATAATAAGTAGCGAAAACTGCATAAATTTCAAAGATGGTATGTACTACTTCAAGAATGCATGAAAAAAACAGTGATATCCAGACCTTTTACGGTTATGGCCTACTGAGAGAAATCTTATTGCACACAACAATTATACGGTTATTCATATAGTGGTTGAAGTCATGCATACTGTCGCATGAAGGGCTTGCTATTGAATTGTTTGCGCTTAAGAATCCTTTGATATATAATTAGCCCAAAATTCAGTGGACTACTGAATAAAATATAAAGTTGTGAGTTGATTCGTCCCCGTCAGTCGCCAAATTTTGTATGTTTGAATAACACCTAATATTTTAACTAGTTTAATATAACTGTCGAGAGTAATGAGTAAATTTCATCAGCCTCATAAATAGCCTCAACAATAGTCTCAAATTTTCCGTTTAAAATATTCTTCACAACACGGGGAATCGCACATATAATATCCGGAATAAAGACCGATTTTAAATCTGCAATGCTTCTTATAATATTTTTTCGTAAAGAAAACAATTCTTAATTCATTTCCCAAATGTACGTGGTCTCAATTATAATCTCAACGATATCTATTTCCACTTGCAGTCTGCCAAACCCCACGTACTTTTCCTGACAGAATCTCAGTTATCGGTTGTTTCAACTACTGCCCATCTCAGTTGCCCAAATTATTCTCTGTATGATTCCTTTCGCCTCAAATGTGGTAATTGTGCATACGGCCGTTCTGATATTCCCTGGCAGACACTTGGCAATTTGGAATCTCCACTCTTTGATCTTCGATGGCTTAAAATATCTCTGCTCCGTTGTGACAAATTCAACTGTTGTCCCTACCGTACTCCGAAATCCACTAATCTCTTTGCAGCTTTGCACCTTCCTTCATACTTATTTCCTGAAAATTACACACGACTGAAGTTCAAATCCAATTTGAACAAATATTTTCTTTCATCTGCTCAACTTCCAACCCAAGAACGGTACTAATTACTATAGATTCTACTACCTCTCTTGTTTGGGGATTACATAAAAAAAAACAGTTAATTACATTCGTCTTAGGCAATATAATTAATATCAAGACTTATTCATATCTCTTGAACAAATACAACTATCTCAAATACGATTTAATGCAGAATGGCGGAAAAACCGTATTGTTAATAAATAAACTAAAAGGCGGCACGTCACCTAATAGTACTTGTTTTTTCTGAAAATTTTAATTTCTTCCATTTTAAGCGATAAAATTGATAAGAATGTTTATGTGTATCACAGAAAATGTACCAAACCTTTCAAATATACAATAATTATTAAAAAGTGAAAACAGAACAAATAAAACAGGTTGTTTGTAAATATTTATCTTCAATCAAATTGGAAGCTAAAAATAAAAGGGAAGCATTTATTTATTTCGTTTTAGGGAGTCGACATTTTTTAAAATGCATTTCACACTTAAGACAGACAAACGTAACTTCGGGTGTTGTTTAAGGCTTAATGGTGAAAAACATTAGGTTCTACAGGTGAGCTGATAAGGTACAACATCTAGAATAAACAACACAGTCAGTCTTGTAGAGAGTCGACATTTTTTTGAAACTTATATCCGAGCTGGAATTGGGATATCGCTTAGAAACCGATCTAGACAAATCTTAGTTTCTTGTGCTACATAAAAAAAGCATTACACGTTTTCGTAAATTATCAAAAGTAAATCACTTGTTAATAAATTTTGAAAATGTAAAATTCAATTCAATCGATTATTAATTGTAATTTTTGATTTAAACGATCAACCATATTTTGTCTTGGCTATCGAAAACGAGCATTTAATAAAATATTTCCCAACTACTCCCTACCAGTGATAGAACGAGTGCTGTATCCATTGAGTTTTCTTTTCTTGGGTAGGCAGATCTGATAGCAGTTGTAATTTTTTTTTATTTTCCAAACGCACACGGATATATTGTATCAGGTGCCAATCTCACAAATTATCGCTCCTAGGTTTAAGACATGAAAGAAAAGATAAATACATGTTACAATCGATTTTATGAACCAGCGATTGACACACAAAATAAATTGTCAACATTTAACTACTTTCATCATATAGCTCGACTTCGAAACGAATACTGCAAATGTTATATAAAACTGCATGATTTGGGTACAAAACATGCAGTTGAGACTGCATGTTTTGTGCCCAAAATATACTCTAGAGAATGATACTATACTCTAGAGCAACGGTGGGCAAATGCAGCTCTCAGAGCCGCATGCGGCTCTTCGTTGAGTTAGGTGAGGCTCCCATTGAAAATTTAAATCCGTTTTTTTTCATTGTTTCAGAATTTTTTTCAGTGAATCTTGTTAAATTATAAAAATATAACTAAGTAACTAATATTTTGTTATACGGATTTTATGTTGTGTTTATTTATGTCGAGATATCTTGCTATTTTTATTTTGACTATAAATAAATCCGCGCGCATTTACGCTGCTGGCGCCACCAGTGGACTTGTGCGTAAAAATTACGAGTGTAATTTTTCCGCGCCGTAAATTGATATAATTATTTTGTTTCAATTTCAGACTTTGGAATTAAATTTATTTAAATTGTTTGATAACATGACCTCAGAAAATATCAAAAAACGAAAATAGGAACAAGAAAATAGAATATTTCAAGAAGAATTTGTAAAAAATTTTGCTTTTATTGACAATAATGGAAAGTCGTTGTGTTTTATTTGTAAAGTTACAATTGCAAACTACAAAGTAAGCAATTTACGTCGACATTATGAAGTAAGTCATCCCCACTTTTCAACTCAATATCCATTCAATTCAAAATTGCAAACAGAGAAACTTAAGTCCTTGCAATCTGGTCTTCATAAGCAACAAGGACTCTTGTCTTCTTTTAGTCGCGAAGATGACAGAGCAAACGAAGCTAGTTTTTTGATAGCTTGAAATATTGCTCGTGCCAAACGTCCATATGGAGAAGGAGAATTTATTAAAAGAAACTTGGAAGAAGTGGTTAAAGTTTTGGATCCAGATAATACAAAACTGCATAAATTGATCACACAGGTTCCTATGCCACGCCGTACAACTGAGCGTCGTATTGGTGCAATTAGTAAAAATGTTCAAAATAGTTTGATGTGTGATTTGAAAAATTGTACAGCATTTAGTTTAGCTCTCGACGAGTCTACAGACATTCGGGATGTTCCACAGTTGGCCGTTTTTGTCCGCTATGTATCTGCAGACGTAAATGTGAAGGAAGAAATGTTAGACCTAGTAGCTCTTATTGAAACAACTCGCGGTATCGATGTTAGAAATGCGCTTGATAAAGTAATGGACAGGTTTGAATTGCTTCGTGATAAACTTGTAACTGTTGCGACTGACGGAGCGCCTGCAATGGTAGGGAAAACCAAGGTCTCATTGGTTTTTTAAACAACGATCCTAAAAGTCCACGTTTCTTACCTCTTCACTGCATAATTCACCGCGAGCATCTCATAGCGAAGTACTTCAAATACGAAAATGTGTGGAAGATTGTTTTGCAGATTTTGAATTTAATTAGAACAAATGCCAAAACACAACGTCAATTTAAAAACTTTTTAGAAGAGCTGCAAGTGAATGTCGAAACAGATGAATTGCCCAGTGATTTATTCCTATGGTGTGTTGTAAGATGGCTGTCAAATTACAATGTTTTGGGCCGTTTTGTAGAACTCCTAAATCCTATCATAACATTTACAAAAGAAAAAGGTAAAAAATACCCAGAATTAGAAAATGAAACTTGGCTTTCTGACTCGATGTTCCCTACAGACATTATAGAACATTTGAAAACACTTAATTTGGCTTTACAAGGAAAGGAAAAAAATATTATTGAATTGTCACAAACTGTATTTAGTTTTGACGCTAAACTTCGGCTTTTTGTGTACGATCTTAAGAACAAAATATTTAATCATTTTCCACGAGTAAAAGCAAATATAATTAATATCAAAGAAGAAAAGTTAGACGAATACAAAGAAAAATTGGAAGAATTGCAAGCAGATTTCGAACATAGGTTTGAAGATTTGAAAAGTGTGAAATCTACATTTGCATATTTTGTGAACCCATTTATTTGTGATATTATTGAAGATGGATTTCCAATTTCTGAAATAATATTTGTTGAAAAAGCGGCTGGGCAATTGGAGTTATTAGAGATGAAAGAGGATCAGGCATTGCAAATGCAGCACAAATCTACTAATGTAATTGAATTTTGGAAACTCGTGCCAGAATCAAAATATCCACATTTAAAGAAAGCTGCTTGCCGTCTAATTTCAATTTTTGATACAACATATTGCTGTGAATCTTTGTACTCCACAATGAAGTTCGTGAAGTCGAAATATCGTTCACAGTTGACCAATCATCATCTCGCTGAATTGCTGCGAACGGCTGTAACAAATTTTACACCAAATTTCAAAGATTTGACCAAAGGTCTTCGTTAAATGTTATACTTTTTATTAATGCATTTTTATTATAAAAATTTTGAAATAATTATTTTGTATTTTCTTTCTCTTAATTATATTTGCTTATATATGTATACTTTACATAGCACTTAAGGCTTGTGTAGAATATGTAATCATATTAATTAAATTAAATTAAATTTGAATTTTTGTATTTAATACTATGTAACTATGGTGTGGCTCTTTATAATATATGAAAAACCGGAATGCGGCTCTCATTGACTTCATGCGTGCCCACCCCTGCTCTAGAGAATTTATGCTTTTAAATTAGAATTGCTCATAAATTTTTTTTCCTGGAATTATAAAAGTAACTGTAAATAAAATAAAATTTCGCAAATTCAAATACAATTAGAATTTAAATTTTTATTGAGATCTGTCCTTTTATTTTTTACGAATTTCCTTTCGCACACAAACCCTTTTAAATTCTGCACCGTCGTCTCCATTTTGTTAATTATTGCATTTTCACACAGTGTCTTTGCTCATAATTAAATAATAAATTCAACCTGCCGTAAATTAAAAATTTCCACCAATATTCAAGAAAAAAAATAAATAAAGACCTGGAGAGGTCGTCATTTCTTTAATTTACCTGGTTTTTCTTAATTCATGTGAGAATCCATCTAAAAGATAAAGAAATTTAACGCACCTCATTGCTTAATAGAATTTCATAGGTTGGAAAGACGGCTCAACCTGCTGGTTTAAATTTTGTGATCTTCTTAAATTCTTATTGTCGCAAATTGAACAATAAGAGAAACTAAATATGCTCACATTGAAAATTGACGAAGATATTTTGGGAAAGAAATACATACATGATTCTTCTGAGATGCAGGAAAGATTGGTTTCTTTAAATTATACAGCTAATTTATATATTAAAATTGGCGTTAAGCAAATGTAATGAACAGGTTTCGCCGAAATTGCACTAAAGTACTTTACAAAGTTAATAGCTTTCAAATTTAGCGATATATATCAAAGTGTAAATGTAGAAATACTATTTTGCATTCACTGAGTGAAAGGTGGTTTGGAATTTTTTCTAAACAAATTAAATGGCCAACCTGGAATATAATTGAAAAACAAAAAAAAATATATTTTGTAATTTACTAATTAATCTGAAATTGACCGGACTGGTTCTTTGTTTAATAAATTATGTTAGTCAAATAATACTATGGAAACGCCATTATCAATAAAGTAAACAGCTGCCAAGCTATAAGTTGAAATAGGAAAAATACAATATAATCCGAACTTAAAATTCGTAGTACGATCAGGCATCGCTTTATCAACAATTGGCTGGCCCTCAAAAGGGCCATTTTCAGAGTTTCTTTGGGATATACGACAAATCCAAGCGTACTTTTCTCTGTAGGAAAACGCATAATTTTGAAATCTCCCGATGCCTCTGCAGAAACAAATTAAGTTTGATTTATCAGAAAAAGTGCTGCAGAGACGGGTTCGTTTTCCGTCCGGTAATGTAAATGAATACAGATCCATCCAACCTGGTTCATGTTGTTAAAATTTTAAATCGATGCACACGGGTCTCTTTCGGTTTGGTCGTCGGGGGACACTTCTCGCTAATGAAGGACGGCTTTCGTGGATCACACAAATACTTCCTTCTTCGCCGATCCTGTATGCAACTTCTCCAGGATCAATCCACGCGGCTAACTGGGCAGGCAATTTTTCTTTAGGCGTGCGGTAATCAAAGAAAGTCGCTTTGCCAGCCTTTGGAATGATGGGATCAATTTTAAAATTATTTCTCAGACATCGGTATCCTTGGCTTTTACTTGGTTGATCAGGAAACCAAAGCTGTTCTTAATGTTCTTTCAGTAATTGCGAAAGTTTCGCAGAAAACAATTTCATCTGTTGAGTATTTACGATTTCTCCAATTCCGACTTTTAGAAAATTAGAAACAAAATGAGAAGCACACTTTATTTCCAATTCCATTTTCTATCCTTTCTTATTGAGTCGATCGGCAGGAACAATTATTAACACGGAGAAAGAGGCGGTAAAAAGTCTTCAACTTAAAGAATATCTGCGATAATTTTCCCAATGCACAAAACAAGCAAAAATCAAGCTGAAATAGTGTCGCCAAAAATTTGTAACTCCTTGGCACAGTCTATGTATACACCGGAATATCTTTTACAATCCACAAAAGAGCAGTTGAACCCTGAACTGAAGAGAGGAAGAAGAATTTTGCTGGCACTCCAAGTAAAATATATATAGGGAATTACCCGTGGGTGAAGTCCAAAGCCTGTTTAACCAATGAAATTACTTTCTCTACGTGTCACCTCGTTTCATTCGATGATTATTGAATACCGCGGTTTTAAGCCACGTCATTCTTTACTTACCTATTGGTTGCAGATCATTGAGTTAGAGGCTAATCTGGCTAATTTAGCTGATGGGCAAGTTTACCACAATCATCCATTCAAATCTTGCACGAAAGCTTTTCATCCATAGTAGTTGTTTCTATTTAACTAATGAAATCACTTTCCCTACGTGTCACCTCCATTCATTTGATGATTATTGAATACCAGAAAAGGAAGAGAGTATAATAAGAAATCAGTTGTTTAAGCCTCGTCATTCTTTGCTTACCGAATGGTTACAGATCATTGAGTTAGAGGCTAATATTAGCAGTTTAGCTGATGGGCAAGTTTACCACAATCATGCATTTAAATCTTGCACGAAGACTTTTCATCCAAAGTGGTTGTTTCAGTAAATTAATTGTCCCTAGGGCAAATGATATTTTACTTTACGTAAAAATGATGACAGGACAAATGAAGAGGGGTACTTATCTCGCGCCTTAGAAACTCAAAACAATATTCCAAATTACTAATTATTTTGAAATTTTCGTAATTAGTAGTAATTATTAAAAATAAATAATAAAGCTTATCCATCATAAAACAACTAATACTCTTTAGTTGAGCTTAATCATAGAATATTTCCTTCAAAAACCCGAATTAGAGAAATTTCTGCTACTCGCGGACGATTACGCGTTGTGTCCAAGTTGTGAGGAATGTGCTTAAAAAGTGAACAATCACGTTGATCACGTCTGTATCGATTATTTTTTTTAAATATGGCATTTGAAATGCAAATTAATACCAAATGCTATTATTTTTGCTGTTGTCGCACGAAATTCTGCGTATTCATTGGTTTATATTCTTCAAAGTATTATTCAATAATACTTTGATACTGAAATAGCCCAGAATTAAGTGGACTGCTGTATAAAATATAATGTTGTTAGATTAGTTGCAGAATTTTCTGTGTTTCAAGGTCACCTTCTATTTTAACTGTTTAAATTGAACTATCGAATGTAATGAGTAAATTTCAGTAGCCTGTTAAATATATTTATATAATAGTCTGAAATTCAGGGTTTAAAATATTGTGCACGACACGAGAATTACAAAATATTGTGCACCACAAGCGAATTACAAAATATTGTGCACCACACGCGAATTACAAAATATTGTGCACCACAAGCGAATTACAAAATATTGTGCACCACACGCGAATTACAAAATATTGTGCATGACTGTTCTACACACTCACTTCCTTGGGCTCTGTTGTTCTGAAATGACGTCTATAATGCATGCGTCTCGGTTTGAAAACGGACCGCCAACACCAACATCCGTTTACTCCAAACTCGCAGAACCAAATTTTCTAATTTTTCTATTATGCATGCAGTTGCCGGCCTCCGAAACAACCTCAATTCCTGAAAGTGACAGAATATAGTAGAGAAAGAGTAATGTGAAAAATTATCTTCCTTCTCTTAATATCCAAAAAATTACAGGGCTAATTATTATTGAACATAAAATGTCTTTTGTGTGCGACTTTGATTAAAAAAAAATTATATTGGTAAAAGTTTACAAAAAAAAATTTATATGTTTATTATTGTCAATTATAATGAATTTGATATGTAAAATATCAAAAAATTCTAACATTTTATACAAATTTTAGCTGTTCTTTGGTAATTCTGTTTTGGTTTCACTTTGAAAAGTTTATTTCGGTCTGTCTCACTTTATTATGGACTAATGATGTTACCATATTGATAAAGCATGGTATGCATAAACAGAAATTTAATCTTTACTTATATTCCTATCTTCCTGTAGGGATAATACTTGACAGTTTATGCCTACAGGAAGATAGGTCAGAAATAATGGTGTTCTTAAAAAATCTCCGTTTTAGATTAACATTATTTTAAATTTTACGTTCTTTTTTTCTTTTTTAGTTGTGAGGCTCGAAGAAATCTGTCAATTACTATTACAATCACTTGAGTGGTCGTCTAGTTAACTAAACAGCTCACGTTTAAGGCCTATTATTGAAATAATTTAGGTTCTAACCGTGAGCAGATTAGTTACAAAACCTATCATAAACAACAGTCACACCTCTGGAGAGCCGACCTTTTTTTGAAACAATGGTCCGAGCTGGAATTGGGATATCGCTTAGTAGCCGATCTATACAAATCTTGGTTTCCCGTGCGATATTAAAAAAAGGACTGCACATTTTCCTAAGTTTTTAAAATTAAATCATTTGCTAATAAATTTAGACGGAAACTTAACGTTCAATTCAATCAATTATAAATTGTAATTTTTGATTTAAACGATCAACCTTAATTTGCCTTCCCGATCAAAAACGAGCATTTAATAAAATGTATGTGCCATCTACTAACTTCCGGTGGGAGAAACAGAAATGTATCCACCCAATTTCGGTTTTCTTGGGTACGCAGATCTCAGAGCGAAATGCGACTAGTAGCAGTTGTCGTAATTTGTTTCTTTTCCCAACGCACACGGAGTTTTGCCACTGTTGTCATTCTCACATATTATCACTCCTAATTTTAAGACATGAAAGAACAGATAAATACATGTTATATTTAATTTTATTTATTTATAAACAACCCATTGCTACACCAAATAAATAGTCAAAATTTAACTATGTTCAGCATAACGCTCGACTTCCAAACGAAAACTGCAATTGCTATATCCTTTTCTGAATCTGTGATGGGCTACAGAAATCAAGTTTTCCTTAGATGGATATATCGGGAGGTATATCAAATGGAATAATTTAAAGCAACGGATACATCAAAGAAGAAAGAGAGAAAAACTATACTCTCGACAATCACATAAAAGAAACATATCGAAATTGCAAAAAAATTTATGCTGGTAATTTTGGGCACAAAACAGGCAGTTTTTGAAAGAAATGATACTATACTCTAGGGAATTTATGCTTTCAAATTAGATTTCCTTATAACTTTTATCGTGGAATTACATAAGTACCGGTAAAAAAAGTAAAATTTCACCAATTCAAATACATTAGAATTTAAAATTTTATTAATATCTGTTCTTTTATTTATTACGAATTTCCTTTCGCAAACACACCCTTTTAAACTCTACATCCTCGTCTCCATTTTGTTGTTAAATTTTTCGGATTTTTACACAGCGTTTTTGATCAGAATTAAATAGTAAATGCAACCACATGTAAATTAATTAATAATTTCCACCCAAATTCAAAAATAAGGACCAGGAGCGGTTGTTATTCCTTTAAATTATCTGATTTTTTAAACATATTTGAGAATCCATCTAAAACATAAAAAAAATTTAACGCACCGCAATGCTTACCAGAATTTCATTGGTTGGAAATACGGCTCTAACTACTGGTTTAAATTTTGTGATCTGCTAAACTTCTTATTGTCGCAAATTGAACGACAATATGAACAAAAAAAGAAACTAAATGTGGTCACATTCAAAATTGACCAAGACATTTTGGGAAAGAAATACATATACAATTCTTCTGAGATGCAGGAATGATTGGTTCCTTTAAATTATACAGCTAATATAATAAACAGGTTTCGCTGAAGATATTTCTCGGAAATAGCTAAAGTACTTTCCAATGTTATAGCTTTCAAATTTAGCGATATATATCAAAGTGTAAAGGTTGAGATACTTTTTTTTTGTTGCAAACACTGAGTGAAAGGTGTTTTGGAATATATTCTAAACAAATTTTATGATATGGCCGATGTGAAATATAACTGAGAAAAATTCGTTTCGTAATTTACAAATTAATCTGAAATTGACCGTACTGGTTCTCTGTTTAATAAATTAAGTTAGTCAAATAATACTATAGACGAATGTATCAATAAAGTAAAGAGCTGCATACCAATCTGTTGAAATAAGAAAAATAACTAAGCATTACAAGATAACTCGGACTTAAAATTCGTAGTACGATCAGGCATCCCTTTATCAACATTTGAAAGGCCCTTAAACGGGCCGTTTTCACAGTTTGTTTTGGATATACGACAAATCCAAGCGTACTTTTCTCTGTAGTAAAACGCATAATTTTGAAATCTCCCGATGCCTCTGCAGACAAAAATTAAATTTGATTTATCAGAAAAGTGCTTCAGAGACGGGTTCGTTTTCCGACCGCTAATCTAAACGAACACAGATCCATCCAACGTGGTTCATATTGTTAAAAATTATAATCCTATTCATACGGGCCTCTTTCGATTTGGTGGTCGTGAGACGGGTTCGTTTTTCGTCCGCTAATCTTAATGAACACAGATCCATCCAACCTGGTTCATATTGTTAAAAATTATAATCCAATGCATACGGGCCTCTTTCGATTTGGTCGTAGTGGGACACTTCTCGGTAATGAAGGACGGCTTTCGTGGATCACACAAATACTTCCTTCTTCGCCGATCCTTTATGCAACTTCTCCGGGATCAATCCACACGGCTAACCGGGCAGGTAATTTGTCTTGAAGCGTGAGGTAATCAAAGAAGGTCGCTTTGTCAGCCTTTGCAATGATGAGATCAATTTTAAAATCATTTCTCAGGCATCGGTATCCTTGGCCTTTACTTGGTTGATCAGGAAACGAATGCTGTTCGTAATGTTCTTTGAGTAATTGCGCAAGTTTCGCAGAAAACAATTTCATCTGTTGAGTATTTAAGATTTCTCCAATTCTGACTTTTAGAAAATTAGCAACAAAATGAGGAGCACACTTTATTTCCAATTCCATTTTTTATCCTTTCTTATTGAGTCGATCGGCAGGCAACAATTATTATCACGAGGAAGAGGCGGTAAAAATTCTTTAACTTAAGCAATATCTGCGATAATTTTCATAATGCACAAAACAGGTCCAATAATGGATAAACCAGTCTATACCTTATTTTTTTTTTAAATATCGCATTTGAAATGCAAATGCTATTATTTTTGCTGTTGTTGCATGAAGTCCTGCTTATTCATTGGGTTGTGTTAAAGATACTGTGATAAAGAAATAGCCCAGAATTCAGTAGCCTACTGAATAAAATATAATGTTGTTAGTTTAGTCGTCTAGGTCAGTTTCAGAATTTTGTGTTTGAAGGCCAACTTATATTTTAACTGGTTAAATTTAACTATCGAAACTAATGAGTAAATTTTAGGAGTCTCGTAAACTATATATATAATAGTCTGAAATTCACGGTTTAAAATATTGTGCATGACACGCGAATTATAAAATATTGTTCATGGATTTTCTACACTCACACTTCATGGTCACTGTTTTTCTGAAATTAGGTCTATAATTCTAGCACTCTCTTCGAAAACGGTCCGTGCACGTGCCACCAACACAAACATCCGTTTAATCCAACTCCAATCTCAAAGAACCACTTGTGAAATTTTCACAAGCGTCCATATTTTGAAATTTTAAAATTTGTTAGCCACAAGCGAATGCTTTTTTCACAGATACTTTTGAAGTGTTGCTTTCACGTGTTTGATATTACATGTATATATCTGGTGTTTCTAAATTTGTATAATCTGCCGTTTGTTGTGGTTTTTCCGATGCTGCGAACCGGTATGCTGTTTGGAATTTGTTTCAGAGATTTTTAACTATTTCATGGTATGTGTATAGGTTTTCGATGTATTCTTTATAAATATCGTGTTTAAATGCTTGCCATGCTAAATGCCACTGGTCTGGAATTTGCGAATTATTTTTAAACGTATTTTCCAAATTGACATGTGGTGTACATATGTTTTTCTTATGTTTGTTACTTCTTGTGAAATGTGACTTATGGTAGCCACTGATTATGCCTTTTTTTCAGACGTTCTGATTGAAGAAACATTACAGGATACGGGAACCGAAGATGGGTTAGAGACTTTCTCTCCACATATGATTTCATATTACACACCAGAATACTTTATTTAGTCCGTATGCAAAATTGACAAGTTTCAAAGAGGCGGGTTGTATAATATTTTCTTACAGAAAACATTTCGTAATTCATTTCACAAATACACGTGGTCTCAATTTTAATCTAAATGATATATATATATAATCTTTCTTGTATACAAACCTGGTATATACAATAGACCCTTCACAGCAGCAATGCCAGGGGTTTTACATTGGATGGTGTACAATACTAGCCTTGGGGAGACGTGGCCCACATCGAAGTTCGGGCTCATCCCCCAGAGCAAGCCAACAGTAAAATTGAATCAGTGTCAAATAATTTACAGGATATTATGCTTTTCACAATATTTACAATGAAATAATAAAGATATTCAGATTTACATTATGTTATATTTATATTCATAAAGATATTGTTAACTTTATTTACAGCATATTCATAAAGACATCGTGCTTTGAACATTATTTACAATATATTGGGCATTATTATGCTGCCCTTATCAATGTGCACTTTGCCTGGCCAAGGTCAGGCTCTTAAGGATCTCTCTTCGGTACCTCCGATCATTCACAAACCTGCAGAGGTCGCCGTCAATTGAAAGGATTGTGGGGAGCATCTCCCTGGGGGGAAAGCGGTCACTGAATGATAGTCTGTTGTAGTGAGCTGTGAGCGTGGGAACTGACCTCAGTCCGGGTAGAGTGATCCTCCAGCCACACAGTTCCCAGATGCTTGGCTCCGAGACCATTCCGGTTGTCATCTTGACAGTGAGAACAAGTCGTTTTTCAAATACAAGATCTGGAAGTCGGGCAAAGTGAAGTGACGTCGCCATCGCAGTTGTCCTTTGTTGGGGTGGATGACGATGTTTTTGCGTGATCCAACGAAGGAGCCAGTATTCGGCGGAGTACACGCGCTTGATTTTGGTAGGGGCCGCGGACCCCCAAATTTCCGAGGCATACAGTACGACGGAGTATACTGAGTTGTATATGTACCGTCGAGTCACATCCAGATCCCTAACGTGGAGCAGTTGTTGTTTTGTGGTCCAGCGCATTTGACAGAATTTTGCTATGAGCTTGTCAATGTGGGGGTTGAAGCTCAGTTCATAGTCGAAGACGACTCCCAAGTCTGTATGCATCTTGACCATTGGGAAGGGAATGCCGTCTAGAGAAGCTTGGATTTCAGTGGGTTGGCGCTTCAGAGAAAAGACAATTTGGGCTGATTTGGCAGGGTTAATGAGGAGGCCAAATTGATGGAGATAGGATCTTAAGTCGTGTAACTTTTCACAGATCTTTTTATTGATGTTTGAGAGATGTTCGCCAGGGTTAATCTGAGTATATATTTTAATATCATCGGCATAGCAGAGTATGTCTTCTCTCTGTTGCACAAACGGAATAATAACAGAGGTGAATAATGCTCCGGAGAGAACTCCACCTTGGGGAACTCCCGCAGTGATCTTTCTCCGGATTGTGTGTTGATCCGCTTTCAGAAGAATGGTTCTGTCAGAGAGCAGGGCTGTGATAAACCACAACATGTCACCTTTTATGTAGAAGTAGTTTTCTAGGCGGTGAACAAGTGAGGGGATACTGATGGAGTCGAAAGCAGCTTTCAGGTCGATGTAGGTGACACAAAGCTCTGCTTTAGCTTCTAGTGCACTGAGAATGGTGTTGGTTATCGATGTTAAATTGGTGACTGTGGATCTACCTGGAATGCCATAGTGAATCTGTGGGGGTTTGTGAGGCATGATTTGATTGATGATGGTGGAAAGTAATGTCTTCTCCATGAGCTCAGGAGGCTGGAAGAATGAGAAATTGGTCTGAACTGTTTAATTAGGGTTGCAGATTGGCATTTAGGGTGTGGCCTTACAGTATATCTGTTCCAAAGAGGGGGAAAGTATTGCTGCGTTAAGACACGGTTAAAAATTGATAGTCGAGGACCGATTATAAACGAGCTAAGACATTTAATCATGAATTGTGGTACAAGATCCGGGCCTGCAGTTGCAGTGGGTGGCAATCCATTTATAGCAGTTTTAAGCTGCTTCCTGGTGATGCGAACGGTGGCGAGCATATAAGTAGGGACGTTGTTGATGGGTAAGTTGCCTAGGTGCATCGGGGCCACAGTGTTTGAGAACCGTGCAATGTGGTCCATCCACAGTTCAAGGTCCAGTGCTTTAGGTAATCCTGTGTGCTGAGAGGCGTAAAACGATTTGCCTTTTCGTAGGGTTGAATTTAAATGCTTTTTAATTGCAAATATTTTCTGACGGTTGAAAACTGCCCGGGCTCTGGAGAAGGCAATACGATCTTGTATAGCGCCTGAATCTTTCCATCTCTTATGCAGATTTTGTTTTTGTTGAAAGCTGTTGTTCAGTGCTGGTGTCCACCAAGCTCTCGAACGGGGAGTGATGCAGACAGTCTTTGTAGCACCATAACTTGCAATGGTTCGAATCCATCTGGTCATGAGGTCCACAGCTAGCTCGAGATCACAATTATTGAGAGCCTCCCAAGGTATCGAGGATGCAGCTTCGAGGCATCGTGATGTATCAATGAATTTGGGTGCTGTGATGTCTTTTTTCTTTTTTGGGCCTTGGATATCAAAGTTAGGTGCGGCTAAGTGCAGGAGTATGGCAATGGGTTCGTGATCGGATTGAAATAGGTTTTGAGGACTGTCTTCGAGGTCGCATGGTGCTGAAGAGAACATCAGATCCAAGAGATTAGATCCTCTCGTGGGGTGGCAATTAAGTAAGCTGATACCCAATGAATCCATACTGCTAATGAGTTTCCTACTAAGATGTGTGAGAGTAGGTGGAAGATTGAAATCTCCACAAACAATGTGCTTAGCAGAGGCATGGAAGTGATTTACCAGCCAGTGGATCACATCTTCAATGATGTCACTGTTTGGGCCTGGTGGAATGTATACTGTTGCTATGTCTATCAGGTTGGCATTGAGCTTGAGGGACACCATAGCAGCTTCAAATGCAAGGGATCGGGTTGCTACAGAATGTGCCAATGAGAAGATAGTGGTATTATAGAATATTGCGACTCCCCCGCCTCTCTGGAGGAACTGAGCATCTGGTACCCAGCCTGAGGAGCACAGGCAAGGCAGTCCCGCCCGTTTCCAAGCCACGTTTCGGCAATGCAGAGAATATCAAAGGTTTTAGAGAGGAGAAGCTGTTCGACAGTGTCTAGCTTGTTACAAATACTCCTTGCATTTTGATAGACAATTCGAATCGTGGTAGCCATAATAACTGGAGTTCGTACAGGTGGCAGGTCTCTTTTTAAGGTTCGCACTGGTTTACTGTGCATTGCGATGTGTACAGGGATATTCTTTACAGGTCTGAAGCTCTGGGGATTATCATTATAATCTGCTGAGAGTTGGATTGAACGATATGTGGACAGTTGTTTCCTATGGTGAGTTTGTTCTCAGTGAAGTTATTTGATTTCTCATGCGTTTTGTTGGCTTGGGAGCTTGGTAGCTTTAGTTGCTATTGCGTTTGATGTCTGTGGTTTATTGCAGTTCTTGGCTGCTGATCTAGGAAGGGTTTGATGAGGGTTCCAGCGGGCCACAGCCTTGGATCCAGTACGAAGCTCATCTTCTCTGGGTGGCAGGTAATGATGAAAGAGGCATAGGTTGGATACCTGGTTCTTCTCTGTCTCACATCAATATTCATCCCATGTACTTCTGTAAACATGGCCTTAATGCTGTCTGGTTTAGTAGTCGGTTCCAATCGAGATATAAAGATTCGACCACGAATCTGAACTGCTGTGATATTGTACGAGTTAGCACGAGTACCCTTTGAGGAAAGTTCTGCGGCATTTCTATTGCCGTGTTGTCTTCCATGTTCCATGTTCTGATATGTTGAATATGTCATCCGGGTTTCTTTTGAGTGAACATGTTGGTCAATGAGAGATGCCGGGGAATAGAGGCTGCCTATGAGCCCTGCTGGTTGGATCTTTTGGTTATTCTCAGCATCTTTTTTGCTGGTGACTACTTCTGCAAATGTGGGTCTCGTTGCATCCTTTCCAGTATGGATTGTCTCCTTTAACCTTTTAGATTTAGTAGTATTTTGAGTCGATATTGTGGAGAGGGCCACCAGAGAGGCCTTTGAGTGGCTACCCCCAGTGTTGTTAGATGCAGGTTTGGGTGAGTTACAGTCATTCAGCCTTGCATCTCTGCTATTAAGCTGATTGTTATCTCCTTGTGTTACGGCTGCCATTGGGTTAAGGGTGACAGGCATATGAGGCATTGCATTATACAAAAATTGGGGATTATAATTCCTTTTAGCGTTGGAATCATGTATTAAATCTACTTCTTGTGGCTTGTTTTCCAAGGTTCCCTGAGCCGCGTTGTTGGATATACTATTTTCATTGGGCAAAGATAAGGTTGCTAGTTGACGCACTTCATTGGTTAGGAGACCTATTTCTTGTTTCATATCATTGTTCTGTACACGAAGCTGCCGGTTCTCTTCAGATAAATTCTGCAGACTGTCAGAGATTGATGTGAGTTTCCACATTAGGTTTTCCAGAAATTCTGCAGTTTGCATGTGGAACAATTTCATGTGTTCTGTATAGATGCCATCAATGTATTTCAGGAACCTGTTTTGCTCATCATTAAGGAGGTCACTTTCCCCTTGGCTTTCTTTCCAGCATTCCACAGGATTTTCATGTGTCGCGATGATTGGTTGTTGACTGCAGACCTCTGAGTCCATTTCACACAGCGGGTTAACCGCTACTGCGTCAGTTTGACTTGCAGCGTGAGTCTCACTAAAGTTTGACGTTTGGACCTTTGTTTGGTTATTTTCGACCTCTGGGTCATTCTGGATATCCACATATTCCGTTGCATTTGTCATTTGTTCTTTACTTTCTTTGCAGAATGGGCAGATGTACTTTTGACGTCGCTGCTTGTTGAACCGCTTTATATCGCATTTGGTGCAGGTCGCGCAGTAAAATTGCCGACATGACGTACATTGGATTACTGCTTCCTGATGATCTACTTTACAACGGAAGCACGTGGGGTTGCTTGTCAACATTTCTTATTCTGCCATAGCCTTTAGGTTGAAAAGTTGTCCGACTAATTACTTTTCTGTGAAGAATTAAAACCGCTTGTATTTTAGGCGTTCTCTTGACGATGGTTTGCCTGTGGGGGTCGGAATAAGACGGGTTATACAGTGCCTTTATATTCACTTCTGAGGATTAGCATTGATACAACCACTGTATTTCTGCTGAGAGGGGAGGTTTTAAAGCTGAAAGAATAGGAGAGTTTAACGTACCCTGGGGGTTCAGCAGCGCAGGGCTTTGTGATTTCTCAAGGTTGACCACGATGTCGTCATATGCCTTTAGGGCACTAGTGATTGCTGGCCCTATACGGGTTAGAGCTAATATAATGGAAGCAATAGCATAAGAAAAAAACTATAAAACATGAAGTACCTGTTTGTTTGATGATGGAGATGATGGCTCATCCGTGTTGGGCGGAAGAAGAGGAATCTATTGGTATTTGAATCATGCTGTACGGTCAAGGATAAGTAACTAAAACTTGCTATCTATGAAGAGCATAACCGAACACGACATACATCAACTCGCGCAAGCGCACTGTGTGATGTCTATTTCCACTTACAGTCTGCCAACCCCACGTACTTTCCCTGACAGAATCTCAGTTATCGGTTGATTCAACTACTCCTCATCTCATATGCCCAAATTATTCTCTGTATGATCCCTTTCGCCCCAAATGTGGTACTTGTGCATATGTCCGTTCTGATATTCCCTGTCAGAGACTTGGAAATTCGAAATCTCCACTCTTTGTTCTACTCTGGCTTAAAATCTCTCTACCTCATTGGGTCAAATTCAACTGTTGTCTTTACGGTACTCCCAACTCCACTAATCTCTTGGAGCCCTTTTAGTTCCGCTCTCTTGACTTTCTCCAGTCCAACTATCCCATTTTCTAGGGTGATTTTAATGTGTACTACTCCAGCTGGCTTCCGTTTTCTAGTCACACCGACCCAGCTGGTCGAGATGCTGAGGCTTTTGCATTTAGTAATGACCTTGCACAGATTGTTAATTTACCTACAAGAATACCGGACAATCCTTATCATACGGCCAGTACGTTTCATCTGTTTCTCACAAACAACCCTTTTAAGTACACAGTGGAAGTGAGAGGTACAATGGGCACTTCAAATCACAACTTGGTGATTGTCTCTTCTCCAACGGACCCTTTATCTAATGGCTATTCCCAACCTCGTGTTGTTTGCCATTACGAGAATGCAAAATGGGATGACCTGTGAGATTTCTTTTCTTCTTTTGCTTGGTCGCATTACTGTTTCAAAACTTCTGATGTCAACGTTTGCTCTCAGTTTGTGTCAGCTTTATGAAATTGACACGGATATGCAGCTGCTTGATTCCATTCAGAAGTGGCAGTTAGGTTAATGAATGATTCGTCTCTAACTGTCTCTCCACTTGTTGCCACATAGACGTCCTGTTACTGCTGCATGCCTCTTCTACTGATACTTCCATGGGCACTGTTCTTCTGAATTGCCTTCTATGACTCCAGCTCTCTCTTTCAAAATAGACCGAACACTTGCCGCCTCCAGCCAACGTCCATTTACATCCATTTAAATTTCACAAATTCAAATACAATAGAATTTAAATTTTTATTCAGAACTGTTCTTTTATTATTACGAATTTCCTTTCGCACACAGACCCTTTTAAACTCTGCATCCTTGTCTCCATTTTGTTAGGTTATTGCATTTTTACACAGGGTTTTTGCTCAGAATTAAGTAGTAAATACCATCTATGAACCCATAAATACAGGTGCAATGTAATGAACCCAAAATTACAGACGCAGTGTAATGAAACCGTAAGTACAGATGCATGGTAATGAATGCGTAAGTACAGATGCAGTGTAATGGTAATGTTGCCTAAGCATCATTAATTTATACCTCTCAAAAACCGTGCAGTGCAATTCCATTTCTATTTAATCGAGTTGCATTAACTTTGTACTTTTTTTTCACCAATATTAAAACCAAAACTTTTAAAAATAAAAATGGTTAAATTTTACAACAGGTAGTAATTTTGGAAATAATAAAGGCTACAATTTGTTTTGCACAAAATGTAACAAAAATATGAAACTATTATAGAAAGTTTATAAGTTTAGTAATAGTTAGAGAGTTCAAGGAAGGCAGTGATTTTTTGTAACGGTAAAATTAAAAGTGAAAATATTGGAAATTATGCAGTCCCACTTCACGACACCAACTTCCTCCGGTTGCAAATTGCTTCAATAACCAGCATTTCCCTAATTAATAACAAAATTCGATATTTGAAATGCCTTATTCAAAATGCCATCTTGCATTTGACCTAATTGTAATGATTACGAGCTGATTCTATCTATAGAATATTTTTAATAAGTCATCGATAAGCCACCGTTGGCTCTCTTGTACGTCAATTTACTCTGTTCAGATAACTCCAAGATCACGTTTTTCCCTATTGTTTTTAATCTCTCCTCTCCGATTGGTACCATTTATTTTGGGGTTGCCGTCCACCAAGTTTAAACGCATTTAGTGAAGGTATTCTCATAAAAAAAATTATGGTAGGTTTAATAATTTATAGTAGCATTAATAATGAGGAAAGTTGAAATTGAAATTCGGAACTGAATATAATAAAAATTTACTATGACCAACGATTTGAAATATTTATAAGAAATAAAATTGATAAAAATAAAAGATATATTTATTGAACCTACAAAGCTTTCACGTGCAATGCATTTTACAGAGCAGTAGTCAACATGCGTAAATTCTAAAAAGGGATGTTGTATAAAAAAATGTCGAAATTAAAAATCTTCAATTCAAAAAATCTTCATGACAAATGTTGTAGAACACCGAATGCTTTCACTCACTTCGTAGTTTCAAGTATGGTTTCAAAGTTTGAGGAATCTCTAATTCATCATAAACGGCTTCTGGCTGATCCTGGAGAATTTCCCGAATGTCGACACGGGCTAAATGTTTCAGGGATGGGACTTGTTTTAATTTTTCAACGACGTAATTTCGTAAGTTTGAATCCGGAATCTTGAGAACGAGGGACTCGTGTTTCGCCCAAACTTCATTTGATGCTTTAACGTTTGCAGAAAATAACAGATCCACCAAGTCCTTTCGATTATGTCTTGCAACTATATACAACGGTGTTAACAGACAACAATAGCACTTAACATTGGGATTGCATCCTCGACGAAGAAACATTTCAATTAAAGGCGTCAGCGAATGTTTTGTTGCTAACACCAGTGCAGGGGAAACATTGCGTGGGTGAAAATCCAAATTACGTTTGTGCTCTGTTAACAGGGTCGCTACTTTAATCAGGCTCTCGTGGTTATATACAGATCTGGATGCTCTCGCCCCGGCAGTTACCATAGAAGCCATGAAAGGAGTCCAGCCATGCCGATTTTGAACATTGACCTATAAAGAAAAAAAAAAAAAGAAAAGAGAAATTTAGTATATAATAGATTAAACAAGAATTGTAATTAGATATTCGGTGTAATCATTTAGGAGTACGAAAACATGACTCTTATTTAATAGCTATTAATTTAGAATATACATTTAAATAAGGTTGTTTCAAAAATTGCAAATTTATGTCAGAGGACTGTAGGTATTTTGCGACAAAGAGACAGAATAAATGGAGTAAGGATATTGGTGTTATGAGATGAAATTTCTAACCTATTAAGAATGAGACGAAATGTGGAAATAATTTTGTTGAAAATAGAATAGGATGCATTGGTGAATTGATATGTACTTTAAGAAATATAACAATACTTTGATGGGTTTTTGGAGGAAGACGAATGGCAGGTGTCCAGGCGATTACGAAGTCCAATTTCTCTTTTGAGAATGAGAGAAACTTCGGTATGAATTCATTGATCTCGACGTGGTTCATTATTGCATTGCGTGCGCAGTGAGATTTTAGAACAGAAAACTCGGCGGTTTCAGGTGCAAATGATCAACCCGATCATTGAATGCAATTTATATGAACAGACTACTTATGCGGGAGGCAGATAAAATTAAGAGAAAGACAAACAATTTGTACTCTAAAATCGCGATCATATTTTAGACACAATGAAAAGTTAGATAAAATCCTATGTTAACAAAGAAAAATAATTCCAGGTAAAGGGAATTGAAAATGATTGGTGTGTAATTTCCTAAAAACCAAAGGCAGAGCACTTAACCTGCTTATGTCTCGCAGCACTTGGTGGCTTTAGGGATTGACACACAGTTATATACATGTTAGATGCTGTAAGTTAATCTAATGAAATTTTAAGGAATATCTCAGAGAAAGGTTTGAAAATAAAAAAATAAATAAATAAAAACGATATGATATTAATATTTTAATTAATATTGAGTTAATTAGATGAGGCATGCTGTATCATCTGTCCAAAGGAATCTCCACTACCACCATTGGATTCACCACCAACCCAGCAATCAGTTGCAAGAAAGAGAAAAGGCGCCTTCTCGCTCACCTGCCGTAGGCCTGGCTGTACAGACGAACGACATCCACTAATGAAGCAATTACAAAGAAATTCATCCCTGAAGTAACGTTCACCTTCCCAAAAGCCTTAAGCCGATTTTCCTCTGGCCTGTACATAACGTACCTCCTCACAGGCCATGGGTCGATAAAAGAAAAATTAACGTTTCTGGGCATCACAGATGATCCACCCTGGCACTGTGGCACTGACGAATCTTGGAACTATATAATTTATGACTGTCCTGAATGAGACTATAAGCCATACTTACTGCTGAACTTTTTATACCACTGTCTGGCAAAACGATCCTTTCCAGTTGATTGGAACACAGCTAATCTTCGACTTCTCCTCAAGAATCCGAATGAACCGCCAGAACAGCAAACATCATACAGAAAAATCGCCCTCCTAACTTTTCTCAGCAAATTCTTTGAGACACTCGTCTTTTTCAGAATTCACAGGTATTATACAAACACAAACCTACAGGTCCACAACCAGTGTGGATTCCGTCAGGGGCGCTCAAGAGTAGATGCAATAAATAACCTGATAACATCTGCTCACTCCACGCCTTAAAAATATTACCTTGTATTTGCAGTCGACCTCGCCAGTTTGTTTCACTCTCTTTGGTGGCCTTGGCCTGAGTAGAGGTTCGAGACTCTGTCAGGTTCGAGACTCCCTTGATGAATTTGAGGTATTGCTCAAAGCATCAAAGGCGGATATTGTTGGGACATCAGAGACGTGGTTTCACACAGATAGAAGGAATGCAGAACTGGAATTTGGGGAGTACAACCTCTACAAAAGGATAGACAGGATAGGAAGGGAGGAGGGGGTTATGCTATTAGTTAAGAAACACATAAAATCCAAGGAAGTGAAGCCAGTTGACATCGCTGGACAGTGTAGTGTCGAGTCAGTTTGGTGTGACATAAGCATTGGGATCTCAAAATTGAGAGTAGGAGTGAGCTATAGGCGTAATGACTCTGATGAGTATAATAAGAAACTCTACAGGGAAATAGAGTGGGCCAATAAATCAGAGAGTCTTATAATAGGGGATTTTAATTTCCCAGATATTGACTGGAATTTGTGGGTTGGTCACTCACACACTAGCGAGGCTTTCGTGGATTTATTGGATGATTGTTTTCTACATCAGCATGTTCGGGAGGCAACTAGAGGGAGGAATACACTTGTTTGATTATCAGCAGTGATTCTTCATGCATTAAGAATCTGCAGATAAATGAACCACTAGGTGGCAGTGATCACAGTGTGTTGAAGTGGGATTTACTCAAAGAGGTAACTACAATCAGGGGTGAAGGGAAGGGTTATTGCTTTCGTAAAGGCGACTACGGTGGTCTGAGACAGTATTTAAATTCTATTCCGTGGATCCAAATGGTACTGTTACCAACAGCAAATTTAAAATCGGAAGCATTCAAAGAACTTATCTTGATAGCTACTAGGCTTTACATACCAACTAAGAAATATTGTTCAACCTTTAGGCCTAAATTGATGTCAGATGAACTAATGAGACATATGACAGAGAATAAAAATGCATGGGATACATATAATTAACACGTGACACAGAAGCCTAGATAGATACAAGTTGATCTGTAACCAAGTTACAAAGGAGGTTAGGCAGAAGGCAGATTACGAGAAATCTTTGGCAAGGTATGCAAAGAAAAACAGCAAAGAATTCGTTACTTATGTAAATTCTAGAAGGAAGGGAATGAATTAGATTGGTCCACACGATATCCATTTTTCAACTGTTGATGATCCTGCTCAGGTAGTTAACAAACTAAATCAATATTTTGAATCGACATTCACATGTGAGGTGTCATTCAGTGAGGGGAATATCCAGAGGTGAATTCAACTCTGGCAGTAAGCTAGAGAAAATTGTAATAACTGAGAGTAAAGTGGAGGAGAAATTGTTGAATATAAACGCAAGAAAGGCACCTGGGGTGGATGGGATCTATCAATTTATATTAGAGGAGGCAGCAAAGGAAGTAAGCAAACCCTTAGCCTTAATTATGAGGGCTTCCTTGGACTCAGCGGAGGTACCCACAGACTGGAGATGTGCAAATGTGACCCCAATTCACAACGGAGGATCATAGGCTGACACAAGTAATTATGCCGACCGGGCTAGCCGAGTGGGTAAAGTACCTGCCCGGCAACCCAAAGGTCGCGGGTTCGATTCTCGCCTCGGGCTTGGATCAAAGTACTGCAAAAACCTTGGGAGGTGCAATATGACCACAGAAGCCGATGCGCCAACAACTACCAAATCAAAAAAAAAAAAAAAAAAAAAAAAACAAGTAATTATAGACCTATGAGTTTAACTTCTGTTCCAGTAAAATTAATGGAGGCACTGGTTAAAGAAGCACTGCAAGATAATCTACACAAGACTTCGTGTATAGATCGGACAAAGAATGGTTTTGTTAAGGGGAAGTCTTGCCTGACCAATTTGATTGGATACTATGATGCAGTCACAAAAGAACTGGATGCAGGGAATAACTTTGATATTATATATTTGGATCTTAGAAAGGCTTTTGATACTGTTGCACATGGAAGACTGCTGCACAAATTGGAGCAGTGTGGAATTGGAGGCAAATTGATGCTAGGGATAAAGTTGTAGTTGGGCGGGAGAAGACAAGGAGTGGTAATCAATGGACACTTCTCATCGTGGACTAATGTGATTAGTGGAGTCCCTAAGGGTTCCAGTTGGGTCCATTATTGTTTTCTGTATTTATAAATGATATCAATGATGGTATATCAAGCTTAATGTCCAAGTTTGCAGACGATACAATGGTTGCCGCTGACGCTATGCTGTACAACAGGATCTGGAAAGGTTAAGCAGATGGGCTGAGAGGTGGCAAATGAAGTTTAACATTGACAAATGTAAAGTACTACATATGGGAAACAGCAACCCCAGAGCAACATATCAACTCTGTGGTATTTCACCGACAGTGGTAGAGAATGAAAAGGCCTGGGGGTAATTTTGCAGGCAGATATGAAGTTCTCTGAGCAGTGCAGACGGGCTGCAAGAGTAGCTCATGGTGTCTTGTCAATGATATACAAGACGTTTTCTAGAAGGGATAAGGAGGTGATTATTCCCTTGTATAAGGCAATGGTCAGGCCCCACCTTGAGTACTGTATACAGGTTTGTAGGCCTCATTTCAAAAAGGATGTAGAGCTGCAGGAACGATTACAGGGAAGGGCAACAAGATTAGTGAATGGAACAAAGGGGTACTCTTACGGTAAAAAGGCTTCGAATTTTGCAAATTACAGTGTCTGGAGACTATGTACCAGCGAGGTGATCTGATAGAGGTGTATACAGCCGTGAATTGTTTGAGCATGCTCAATGATGATGGGATCCTTCCTCGTGCTCAGAATAATCACCTGATAGGGCATAAATTCAAATTGAGGAAAGAGAGGTGTAGGGTAGACATGCGGAAATTTGTCTTTAGCCAGCGGGTAGTTGGTTGGTTGAACAGAATTCCATCCCTTGTCGTGGTAGTTGATAGCCTAGATAAATTTTAGCCACAGCTAGACAGGTATTTCGATCGAACGAAGGGGTGAAGCGGAAGTGTTTTTTTTTTTTTTTTTGGCTGATGCTGCATAAGCTTGCTTTCTTGCATCATGTGCCTCTACTAATGCTAATGCCAATTCTACTCCAGGGTAATCAGAAAGATTCACACTGGATTCCCACACGGCTCGGTGCTTGGATCAACTTTCTGGAACGTCGTCCTGGATCAGTTCCCAGATGATGGTCTTGGGCATGTGTTTTTGAAGATCTCGGGCAGTAAGATCTTGCGTATTGCCCTCGTGACCTTTAGAATCCAATTCCCGTTGGAATTGCTTGGTTTGGGCCTTGTAGAAAATCGTGATTAAACTTGTTCCTTAGTCTCATCAAACGTAAAACCACGATCCTTTAAATTCTTCTGTGTCATCAAGTATCTTATGGAATTTCCAGTATTTAAAAATATCATAAATTAATATGGTTGGTTCTAATCTCCTGGGTGTTTCTGGTTTCAAGCCACTTTCTTTCAGTTTGGTGCAATTCTTAAATTTATCCGGATGCTCTGACGTTGCAGTCTCAATATGGATCCCGTCAGCTCTTATTTTGCGCATATATTTAATTTTTACCGTCTTTTATATCCTTAGTTAGTTTCGTCTTTATCTTCTGTTTGATCTATTCGCTGGTGGTATAAATGCACTTCCTTCCTGTGCTTTAATTAATATTACATGTTATTGTTGAATGGACTAGCATGCAACGCCCTGTCTGTTTACTGCAGTTTGAGATGTTGTGTACAACTGTGTGGCCTGTGCATAAGACAAGGGTACAATTAGAATATATTTACTTCAGGTACTCTTTACTAATGAGCGTAGATTCTTCCTGAGCAACGATTCTGGACGTCAGCTAATCTGGCGAGAGGTTGGCAAACGGTATCACCCGCAAACATCACTAAAAGGGATTCGCATGGATTGGCTTGCCCACTTCACTGATCTCAATCCCACCGAAGACATATGGGACGCTCTGAGGTGACTCCTAGCGGCACGTCCAAAGTCACCAGAAAATGTTCACCAGTTGAAGATCATGCTGACATAGGAATGGGTGATGTTACCGCAAGAACATATCAACAACATTGTTCTAAATATGGACCGGTGGTGCAAAGCCTGCATCGACATTAGGGCTGGCCTTATCTCCTAAAAGCAGATAAGGCCACCTCTTCCATTTGTTCCATCTTTCGCAGTGATGCATCTACAGGGTGTGTCAAAAATATTGGTACAAACGTTTAGGGGAGGTAGGTAACATCTAAAGGGATGTGAATCACATAGGGACCCATAACTGGAAACGTCACCGTAAGTCGGCAGACGGCGCTGTTCATCAGTTCGAGAGAGAGAAAATTTCTGATTTACTCATTCAAGCAGTAGTCGCTGCACGAAGAGCATGCATGTATATGCGAACTCTGAGCTGACAGACATGCACCAAGTGTATGGATTAGCAGAGGGAAATGGACGAGCCGCTCAATGAATTTATGGAGAACGCTCCCCAGACAGACATGTACCGGACCACCGTTTGGTTGCGCGTGTTCATAAAAATTTGTGCGATTATGGGTCATTTAGGGGTAACAGGAGTAGTGCGGGCAGACCACGTTGGACTCGAATTCCCGCCATGGAAGAAAGTGTGTTGAATGCCGTCCTGAATAATCCTACTACCAGCACACGTGCCGTTGCCTCTGCCTTAGAAGTGTCTCGTTGCAGTGTACAGCGTGTCTGGCACGACGATTCCTTACACTCCTTTCATCTCCAAAGGGTTCAGTTACTGCTCCTCCAAGATCATCCTGCACGTGTGGCTTTTGCGCAGTGGTTTCTCCAAGAAAATGCTCAAGACTTGAATTTTCCAGCCTATGTTTTGTTCACTGCTAAGGCTTATTTCACTCGGGAAGGCTTATTCAATCAGCACAATTCTCATGTGTGGGCTAACGAAAACCCACACGCTGTGCGCTCCCATGCGGCACAACATCGCTTCGCAATAAATGTGTGGGCAGGTATGGTTTGTGACTGTCTAGACTGCCCATACATGTTACAATCTCGCATGAACTCCCCTAAATATCGGATCTTTCTTGAACAACTTTTACCAGGGTTACTTGACGATGTTCCAGCAAATCTAAGACGCAACATTTGGTTTCAACTTGACCGGACGCCTGCCCATTATGGAAGGTGTGTTCATGACCATTTGAATAGGCGTTTTGGGCGTCGATGGATTGGCCGTGGTGGACCCGTTGCGTGGCCCCCACGCTCACCTGATTTATCGAGCCTTGATTTCTTTCTGTGGGGGCCCTCAAATCTATCGTGTATGAATCGCCTATGGAGACGGAAATGGATCTCGTGGCTCGACTCGTCTGCGCTGCTGCTACTGTCAAAGAAACTCCAGGTGTGTCGACCGTGTCCACCAATCCATGCTGCGTCGCTGTCACGCATGCATCGCGTCTCATGGTGGAACCTTCGAGCATCTGTTGTAACATCATGAAATGCATCCATCTCGTACTCCATTGTTAATATTATGTCAAATAAATGTTTGCCACTAATTACTGCCTTCTGTCATTTCTGCTTTTTGTGCTTCTGCTATTACTCTCCCCTGTCGTTTCCGGTTATGGGTTCCTATGCGATTCACATTCCTTTAGATGTTACCTACCTCTCCTAAACGTTTGTACCAATATTTTTGAGATACCCTATATATGATGGCAGCCAGTGCTATGTTGCCATTTTTAATTAAAATCCCTCTGTACCGTTTTGTTTCCGTTGTTGTGTCGGTGTTGTTTCCTTCATCATTTCTATACCTCAGGAGGTTCCTTTGGTATTCTTTTCCCATATCCAGGTATGCTCTATGAGAAACTGCAGGTGACAACCTGTCTAGTCCTTACAATTTGCAAAACAGTGTAGTAGAAGTAGAGGTAATGAAGCAAGAAAGCAAGTTTATTCAGCATCAGGCAAAAAAAAGCACATTTCACTCATTCATTCTCCCTGAAGGCTTGACTAGCCCTTCCTAGAATTTATTCAATTTATTTATTCTATAAAATTCCACAACGACAGATGGAAGTTTGTTCCAGCAATCGTATTCCCGCTATCTAAAAGCAAATTTCCTCACGCCTATTCAACAACTGCATTTCCTTAATTTGTGTTTATCCCCTTCAGGTTCGTATTCTGAGCAAGCGAAAGAATCCTTTGAGAATTGAGCCTGCTCAAGACATTCAAGGCCTAATGCACATAAATGAGATCACGTTGCAGATGCTTAGCCTCCAGACGCTACAATTTGCAGAACTAAAACATTTCTTGGCAAGAGCACCCCTTCGTTATCCTCACCAATCTTGTTACCCATCGCGGTACTCGCTCACAGAACTCATCATCCTTTCTTTAATGAGAAATGAGACCTACAGGCCTGTACGCAGTACTCAAGGTATGAGGCCACACCTTGAGTACCTTAAAGAAATGGGTAATCACGTCTTTTCCCTACTAACAAAATTACTGTATATCATAATTAATATCTCATGACATGCTCTGACAGGCTGTCTGTACTTCTCAAAGAACTTCGTATCCGACCGGGCTAGCCGGGTAGGTAAAGTGCCTGCCTGGCAACCCAAAGGTCGCGGGTTCGATTCCCGCCTCGGGCTGGATATCACGATGGTGCCGAACCAACCGGTTGGTTGGATATCCCGGCCACGATACACGAAGGAAGCAAGAAAAAACTGGTTCCTTCGTGTATTGATCACATCATACGAAATAAATAAATAAATCTGACTGCACAATTACTCCCAGCTCTTTTTCTTTCTCTACCGCCATAATGTAGAACCACACTGTTGCTACGTTCTCTGCTGTTATTTCTCCCCATATGCACTACTTTGCATTTGTCAATCGTAAAAAAATATTAAATCCTAATGCAGGAGCACACTTTCATTACAGTCACTAACAACTCTGAAAACCTTGTTACAATCTGCAAATTTTGATATTAAGCATGATATACCATCATCAATGTGATTGATAAATATACAAAACAACAATGTGCACAACACCCAACCTTCTGCAATCCTCTAATAACATCGAATGGCTATACGAATAATTGTCCCATAAATAATATTAAATTAAATCAATTACGAAAACTGCATTAAAATTTTATAAATAGATACGTATTAAAAGATTGTCATGTGTTCAATTGTCATCCCCAATATAACGCATCAAGTAAAGCCAGGGGAAGCTGACAGCCATCGAAACCCAATAAAACTTAGACAATACCATTTAATCGTTAATATTAATTCGTGTAATCATATAATTACATCGACTGTGAGTGTTGAGAGAATTCCATACCTACATAAAGGTATGGGATTTCCTTTTATAGTTAAATATAATATTATTAGGCATAATGAGCTTTATCACACTTACGATCTTAATTAGTAGTCTCTGCTGCGCAATAGTATCAAAAGCTTTCCTGAAACGAACACATCATGTGTCTTTATTCTGGCCGCAGATTAGTCTAGGTGATCCTGCATTGCTCCTTCGATCAGTGAATCTATTTTTCTTTCCGGAACAGAACTTAAACTAACAGGTGTGTAATGATTAGTGTCGTTTGTTCCTCATTTTCGAATTGGGGATACATTTGTAGAACTCCAGTCCGTGGGCCCTTCCCGTGAGACAAGAATTCTCCAATAATTATTGTTAATGGCTTGCTTGTTTGCTTACTTCCTTATCCGACCCCTTTAATATAACTGGATAGATCCCATCCTCGCCAGTTGCCTTTCTTACGTGGTTTTAAACTTCAAGAATTTCTTCTTCACTTTGATATCATTTATTACAAAATCATTGAGCTCCCTGTTAGAGTTAAATAAGCTTTTGCCGTCCAATTCCCTGAAGAATTGCTCATGTGTGAATGTAGATGCAAAATTGCAAAATAGGCATTCCGTTTTTCAGGTATCTGAGCAGGATCATGAACAGTGGAACCATCGATATCAAGTGAACCAATCCGAGTCATTCCCTTCTTTCTAGAGTTTGTATAATTAAAGAAGTCCGTGCTGTGATTATTAACATCCTTGCCAAAAATTTCTCATAAACTGCCTTAGCTTGCCAAACCTCGTTTGTGACTCAGTTAGTGACTATCTTATATCTACCATAGGCTTCTGTGTGAATGCAGCTTGAATGTTGGTTTTCAGTAGTTTAATCGATAAATAATTTACCGGAGTGCTACATTTAAATTCGCGTTTGAATGTAGGAATAATTGACGGTAACTCATGATTTATTATATTTCCATTAATTACGCATTTTTCCCTTTGGGAAGATATATTTCAATTATCAGTTGGTTATAATCAGTTGGAGGCTTTTTATTTGGATTTCATTCACAGAGATATATATCCCACCTAACAAATGCATTTCGAATATTTCTGCAGCACACTCTCCCGCGCAAAACACATTATTTGCAAATTTCTTAAGTGATGCAGTTATTTTGTCTGCCACTGTATTTGAATTCACCTGTAGAAGTAAACTACTCGGACATTTTTGAAGACGTTTTTCTGTCCGTACACTCTTACGTTATGATCAGGCAAAACAAAAGTTGAAGCCCCTCGAAACATTTCCTGTCCCTCTTGTAACCACACTCTTTCCCCTATATTGAGCCTCTTTAATATACGGCAATGTTTTCCTGTTAGGAACCATGAAAATTTTGATTCCGTTGAGTGACTTATATTTCGAAAATTACAAATATTGTATTGGTATAAATATCGCACATTTGCAACGGTTATATTGGTATATTTTGATGAATTCCGACATTGAGGCTTGTTAATGATGACTTTAAAAGTCAACGATGTCAGAAATGTGTCGCAGTACGTGTGCCATGAACGTGGCTTTCATGTCGCCAAGGTATCTAAACGTTTCTGAGCTAGGAATACCATATAGTGGCTTTTATTTTCCTGAACTCTTACACCAAAACGTCTCCACTATAGTGATAAGCCGTAATAAGAATATGAAACATTTCCTATTATTTATAAGAGTATGAAAAATGAGCGAGTTAAATTAAAATCACAATGCATTTTATAAAATGTAAAGTTAATTTTATGAAATGTGACCATGTTAGTCGATTTCTGCGAGAGCTACCTGATTTTACCTTGGTCAAAGTGACTGCAGAATGCACTAATACAGAAGCTGAACCACATCCACCCAGCCTAAGCATCCGTTACTTACCTAAACGTTTTAAACACCGTACTCGGTCAATATTGTAAGTGCATTTTTATTTAGATTATCCGCAGTAATATACACTGGTGTTCAAAGAAAGTACATCGCCTAGGAATTTCACATTTCACATATAAACAAAAGATATTTGTTAATAGTAAAGGCAAAACTAAGCAATATTTGACAGGTGCTCTGAAAAATATTCCGGATTGAGTATTTCATACCTTTACAACAGTTTTGGTAAACACGACAATTACAGCTGAAATGTTATCAGAAGCCAATTTGCTTCAGTTTATCATTTTAAATGGTTAAAACAAAATGAAAAGTTCATCAGGTGCAAACTAATATTTAGTTGAACCGCCTCTGGCCCTGATGACAGGAGCACACCGTCCAGGCATTTACAAGATCAAATTCAGAAGATAATCTTCTGATTTTTCGTGGTTCCTAACTTGATTTATGGTCTCCTGAAGTTCACGAATGGTCTTTGTTTCTTTATAGCAGCTGTAGATTCCACCCGATGCCAACAGTTCTCTATTAGGATTCAGGTTCGGCCGGGCTGTTTGCTAGCCAGCTAAGAGTTCTAGTGGACCGCATCTTTTATTCACCTGTAACAAATGTAAACACATTGAAGTGGAACCTCTAATGCAGAAATGAAGCTAAAGTAACTACAGAAGTGTCTATTTACACTTTTCTCCCGATGAAAATGAGCAGACTCGTCCTGAAAGATTCAGTTACTTGGCAGGTTGAAATGGTCTCTAATGGTAAGCAGTAATTTGTCTTCCAATATAGGCAGGTATCCATTGGCATTTACGGAACCTTTTATAAACTGCAGGTGACCTACTCCGCGATACGAAATGCACCCTCTTATCATTTTGGCTTGTAGGGAATTTCACAGTAGACACCATACAGTCTGGAAGATATTTTTCACCACGTCAACGGCGAATTGTTTGTCTCCCATCAGAGCCATGCACGTTGAATTTCTTCTCATCCGACAAAATAGCTGACTTCTACTGCTAGGGGGTGCTATTTCGCATGAAATTTTTTTCTCCGACTTTTTGTAGTGTGACATGTAGGCTACGCTTCTGTAGTTCGAAGACGTGTTCATTTGTGCTTCTCGAAATAGTGATTATATAATTATGTGTATTTTACCAACGTTTTCTGAAGAATTTAATAGTATTTATTTCCCTTATTTTGAGTTCCAATTCAGCAAATAATGTTTAATAAGTTATTATTAATATAATCGCATTCTCATTACCTAAACAGTGATTTATCGATCTTGAGGAACAGTGCTAAACTGTGTGAAATGTTCTGCTATTGAATTACAGCTAATTTATGAGTAATTTATATCTGTGTGTTTCTGTGCTGATTACTAAAAGACATGGAAGGTAGAATTTACAGTAAGAAAGTTAGTAGAGTTGGGGGGGAGGGAAGAGGAGGTTGCTACTTCTCACGACATTCCATTCAATAGTTTCTAGGCTGTATAACACAGCCTGTAAAGAAGGTTATTGATAAAGTAGTGAAGTGTAAAAATGTCAAGACAGGTAATACAACAAGTAGTGGATGGGCAAAAAGTGCTTCTAGTAAGAATTGGCATTCCGCAGTGGCTGGAAATGCTGGAACATTGGGTGTCGTTTGGGGAAAGAGGACGTGGTTTCTCATCTGTCAAGTGTTTAATCAAATGCTAGGATTACCGATTTTCCGGATATTCAGTCAGAAGATATCACAACTGATATTGAAAGTTTTTTTTCTTCGAATCGGAGAGGAGAAGCACAGGCACTAATGTGCGAGAGAGGGATTATCGTAACAAGCATACATGAGCAGAGACACAGTTATTCTAATGTATCTACTGTATATGAATTTATGAACAAATGGAAGAAACAATGAATAGATTACATGACTGGTGAAAATAATAAGGTTACTAAGGCTGCGCCCAACTTTTTACTGGATGTTTGGGTGGATATGGAGACAATATCAACTGCACCGGTTATTGATAATGAACGGTTGGAAACAAAAGTAGAAGAAATGGAAATTAGTGTTATACTTTTTGATGACATTGTTAGATGGCAACCTGTTTTATATAATACGGTGCTCACCCCCCCCCCCGACACAAATGGCTGTGTGTAATAATATTACCTGCATACCTGCACTTAATCAAAAAATGTCGTATGCAGATAAGGTTAAAGTGCACGTAGTACATGAGGAAACGGCAGAACAAAAAATTTGTACAGCGTTCTAAAACTGAGGAAATAAGAGGAGGGGGAAATAAGATAGGTGCGAGACAGTACAATACCATAATTTTGAGACATGAGAATGATGCTGATTTTTCTACCAGTCAAGGGGTAAAAAATGTAGTGGTGAATACTTTGAAAAAATATGTTAAAGTAAGAAATGAAGGTGTTTTAATTGAAACTACCAATTCTAATGATTTGGACAGAATTATTGAATCTGAAATTATTTCGTGTAAGAGTATAAAGTATGATAAGCTAAAGCTTACCAATCCTACGTTGTTTGCGTATGATGTGCCCAAGCATATTTCGAAGGAAGACATTAATGATTTTTGTTCCATAAGAATTTAAAGGATTTCGGTTTCACTGAGGTAGAGGTTAACAATGGAGTTACTATAAGATTCAAATCCGGAGCTGAAGTTAGTTACTAATTGGGTGATTGATTTTGAACAAATTTATATAGACACCTGTAAGAGACCGACAGAATTTATATTGGATATTCCTCACATAAATGTAGAAAATTTACTGTTTTAAACATGTTTCAAATGTCTTCATTAAGGTCATTCTGCTAATTACTGTACACATAAATCTGTGTGTGGGATCCATGTCTTTTGTCGATTGCCAACACAAGGATTTTCTTCCAAATTGTATAAATTGTAAACGGAGAGGTAGGGAGTGTCAACATTCAGTAAGAGACCCTAAATGTCTTGAATATGTCAGAGCGTTGGAGTTAGCAAAGCAAATACAAGGGTTGTTAATGGCTGGTGGATGCAATGTTAATCAATCTAGTGCTTCTATTAGAAGTAATGTCTCTATGATCTCTATGTTACAATTAAATAAACATAGGTCTAGATCTGTGAGGGACAAATGACGGATTTACATATTCGAGAATAAGGCGGATATACTGGGCTACAGAAAACATGTGGGTGTTTTTGCTAATAGTTATAAGATGACTGGTTTTCCAATGTCTACTAAAGTTATTCATACAAGCACTATGAAGCCAAAAACTGCTGTTATAATTAATAATCCTGATTTAGAGATGATTGTTTTATCTTCCATTTGTACTCAGTGTGATAATTGTGTTTATATTAATATGGGAGTTGTATCCTTTATATGGCACCAGTTTATTGTCCTCCAAACCATGATATTGATGAGTCACTTCAATATTTGGTGAACTGAATGGCCAATATAGGTAACAGTAATTTGATTGTAGCTACAGATACTAATGCTAAATCTAAATTATTGTATAGTTGTGTTGTGGATAGTAGGGGTACCTTTTTTATAGAATATCTGTTAGGTTATAATTTAAATGTACTGAACTTGCCAGGTAGACTTTGTACATTTCATAATGTACATGGCTGTTCAAATATAGATGTACTATTTCTTTTCAGCGGTTTGCTAGAAGGGTTTATAATTGGGATGTTTTAACAGACTGTACCAATAGTGACCACCGAGTTATTAGATTTGATATAAAGGTTAACAATTGTGAAGTTACAGATCAATCTGTGTTTGATCCGAAGAGATACAATTATAGCAAAATAAAATGGAATAAATTTAATAATTACATTAAAAGTTGTTTTCTTGAGAACATGCTTAGTAACCTAAATAGCTTGAATGCCCCAGAGTATACTTTTTATGTTCAGAGTTCACTATTTTGGGCCCTGCAATTCGCATCATAAGGAAAATAATGTGTTAGTCAAGTCACAGGTTGGACTGAGGAATTGACAGGTTTAAGGAGAGAAGTTGTTTAATTAAGGAAAGTTTATCAAAGTTTTTTAGGAGATGGAGATCAATCGAAGCATTAGAATAAAAAGAATTATACAGGATAAAAGTGAAGCTTTAACATAAATGTATTTATGATTCAAAATTAAAATCATGGAAAGAATTAGTTACTGTTGATAACACTGAACCTTGGGGTTTTGCTGTTTAAGCTGACACCTAAATTTAATATTAACAATATGTTAAGTACTGTGGTAGTCAATAACATCGAAACCAATGATTGGTATACTACTATCAAGCAATAACTGTTAGTTTGTTTTTGGATGATGTAGCTTCTACGGATAACTAGGAACAAAGTAGATTACAAGAGGTTAACACGTTTTATTTAAGTCCAGATAATATGAACTTATTTACAGAAAGTGAGCTTTTAGCTGTCTGAGCCAAGATTCATATTAATAAAATGCCGGCAATAGATTTTGTAGAAAATAATTGAATTTTGAAGTTTGTTGAGATGTTTCCTAAAATTGTGCTTTGTATGTATAATAAATCTGTTCTGGGAATATTTTCCGGGTAATCAAAGACGGCATTATTAAAATTATTACATAAGTCTGATAAACCATTAACGAATCCTAGAGCATATAGGTCGATTTCGCTCTTAACAAATCTTGGAAAATTGTTTGAGAAATTACTGTTGTTAAGGTTTAATTCTTTATTTAGTGAGCATAACGTACTTTTTGAACATCAATATGATTTTTAAAAAGTCTGTCTGCTGAGGATGCCATATATGGCATCCTCATGATTTGATTAATTTTTATCAAAAATCTACGGAGACGTATGTTGTCTTAGTTCTTCATCGATTTTGAGGGAGCTTCCGACACGGTTTGGTAAGAGTATTCTCTGCTCACTAAGACAGCTTCGATTTCCTAATTTGCTGTATAAAACGATCAGAAGTTTTCTTGATGAAAGAAAAATTGTGGTAAAATAAATTATTCTGTTTTTAACAGGGGTGTTACAGGTGTTGCTCACAAGGATCAGTTCTAGGACCGGAATCTGGTTTTTATTCAGACACATACTTCACTGCCACAAAGTAGCTTATGCAGACGTGCTATGCACAAAACCTAGGCATGTTCTAGAAAACAGATTTCAAGTTACAGTGAATAACGTTGAAACATGGGCTGCTTTTCATAAGCTTAATTTCTGAAAATAAAACAGCGATGATGCTAATGAAGGGGAAGTTGAATTACTGCAGATCGCCGCGAGTGCTAATTAACAATAAACAGATACCTTTGGTTTCTAGGGTGAGGTATTTAGGTGCACTCTTAAGTTCCAAAATAAAAGTTTACGGCCTCTATAATTCGTTTTACTAGATCGGATTGTGGTCCTGGAAAGAGTTCTCAGTTTATATTATAAAGCTATATTTTTAGCTATTGTTACTTATGCTCCATCTATCTGGTATAAACGCATAGAAAATGTTAGGTTTTGTAAAAAAAGAATTTCCCTTGAAAGAGTTATGTTAATAAAAATTATTAAGAGTTTGTAAAACGATATCTACCGATGCTATGCAGATTATGGCCCAGGCCATAATCTGCATAGCAACGGTAGATACCCTTTGCCCTTGGATCTGCATGTTGTATGTTAGTCTTTGTTATTTTGTAAGGAAAGTTAGACAAATATCGTTTATGGGTTTAACTTATGATTGTAATGCTGGTATTAAAAAGGAAAAGAGTAATATATTTAAGCGATTACTTGACTTATGACAAAAAGTTGGAATTCAAGTACCACAGGTGAAGTGACTAGACTATTTTTACATGTTTTATTTGATATTGATAATAAACTGAACAAGTGGTTTTATTTAACAATGGAGACCTATTTAGTAACGGGTCATGGATCCCTTAACTTCAAACTGTTTAAATTTGGTTTGGTAGAACAGCCATATTGCGAGTGTACTTTGAGTCTTGGGACCATGTGTTGTATGATGGTTCCTTGTGTGAAGAATATAGAGAAAATTGGAGGTAATTCGAAATGTGGAAAGAGATTGTGACTGTCTGCTTACAATCAGTTGTTAATTTTATTACTCTACATTAGTTTGTCAGATTGGTGTTCATGAAAAGAAGGCGATTGTCTTCATTGACTGTTAGCATTAATTAAGTATTTTTATGACTCATTGTCTTTAATTTATGTCATAATTGAAGTTTAAAGTTTGTCTGTTAGATAGTTTTTTTTTTTCTGCCATCTTAAGTTTTCTGAAATTTTATTTATTTTTTATTTATTTTTTTTTTTATAATTTATAAATTCATTCTAAATTCTAATAAATTTATAAATTCATATGAATTTATAAATTCAAAAGGCATCTTGGGAGCGTGATTGCTGGCACCCACATATCTTGCACTACTGCTGGTAGGTGCGGGTTTATAGTGCTGGACTGCAATGACAGATTTATTAGACCCAGGCCTGGCTTTGTGCCAGGGGTAAGCGCCGGGTTGAATTTACCCATGTGGTGGCTCTCCCCCCCGGTGGAAAAGTGACCTGACTTCACCATACACTACACACCTACACTTTTACATTGTTCTGGTCAGAACACAGCTTCTTTTGCCAGCAGAGTACACAGGTGGAGATAGACGTATGTCTGGGAGCCACCTAGCGATATGAAAATACAATACAAAGATTATAATTTCACATACTCTGTACACCAAATTAATGGGGCCTTTTTCATGTTTTGGAGGAGGGTCTTCTTCTTAGGCCCTTAGAACTTAACAGCACAAAGGCAACTTAGGCCAAAAAGTTCCTAATCCAGTGTTTGGATTGATGCTGAAAATTTACTTCATTTGATTTTAGAAATGTTCGCACAATTTAGTGGTTTTGAGATAGGAGAAAAGCTCAGCTAGATTAACATTTTTCACAACAGATGGGTCAGCGATAAGGGATTTTTTGAAGAGGCATCTTCTTACTGTTATTTTACTTGCTACCACTCCTGTATATTCTTCCAATTCTCTTTCCAGCTCAGAAGAAGCAGCTTTAAGGTTTTTAAGACATAGACGCTACAAAACGCGGTACTGTTTTGGGGTAGACTCTCGTTTGCTCAACCGGTTCCGTTGTTTTTTTTTTTTTTTTTTTTTTAAATCAGTGGAAACAGTATTCTTCAGTTGAAAAGAAATCTACTCACTGTCCACTGATTACAAGTCAATCTATAACAATATGACGGGAAGAACATGCTTCCTCACGTAAAGCAACAATAGCACTGTTTCTTCGTGGCGTCAATTGCACTTAATTCGGCACCTTGATGCAAGCCAGGAGTGACTGCAACTCTTACAGTGCATGCTTATATAGCTGAAAGGGATATCTGATGCAATATTATGTCAACACATACTAGTGTCCATCTTATCTGATGCAAGAATATAATAAATATTGCCAAATACTTACGTTATTCGGAAGACAATTACAATTTTAAGCGGTGGTGCACTTTGTCTGAACACAAGTTTACCATATCTGCAATTTTGAGTGTTGTAGTGTTCGCACTACACTTAAAATTGCTAAAATATAATAACAATAAAAACACGTCGACTTTTATAGTATAAAATTATGCACAATACAGAATTACAATAGAAAAATACCAATAAATTTAATGTTAGCTGTATAACACAAGGAAGCCACAGGCTTCCTTGTTCACTGATAAAAAAAAAAAAAAATGTAAGCATGGATTTAGACAATAAAAACCATGTACTTCTCTTCTCACTTCTGGGCCTGAATTACCTGTGGAGGCAACTTGTTCCAGTAAACGAACTCACCGGCTAAAAGAAAACCCTACACTTGAATATGTTGTTCCAAACGCAGTCTTACAATTGTCTTATGCACTGTACCTATGACATCTCTCTTTCTACAGGATACCGTTTGATAAATCCTCGACAGGTCACCATGGGTATCCTCGTCGCCTGAATACACTGCTCAGAAAACTTCATATCGCAACTCAAAAGTTCGTACATCTGGTGTTTTTTTAATCAATTCCACCAAGAGTATAAGTTACTTAGGTCTGCTATTCCCCAAATCTCAACATATTTAATAAATGTGTACTTAAAGAAGGGGTTGTTGAAGAGATCGAGCTGCTGTTTCAGGGAAAATGTACTGTTTATCGCTTTCTAGAGTAAGACAATTGATATAATCACTGCCCTTCCCAACAAGGTGGAAAAGACGAGTTCGAATTCCGTAGATGATATGAGGAAGGGTTATTGGCCTTTTCCATAATCTGGCTCATTTCGGGCATGGAGAGCAGTTTTCTCCCAACGGAAACTGGGGACAGCAAATCAAACACAGAACGAGTGCAATTAACTGATATATTCCTTACAGTGCAGTATTGGGTAAGTCAATTATGCACCTGAAATCTTAAAAAATCAAATACACTATTTGGTTACGGGATATACACAGACAAATTAAGAGATGTACCAAAGGGGGAAAAAAAACATAAACCATAATTATCAGTAGTGCCTTGGAATCAGGGTAGATCCCTATGGACCGAAGATGTGCGAATATATCGTTAATTCATAAACGAGATCGAAAGGTAAGGTGTCCTATGCCATTTCAGATCTGTTAGCGTAAAACGCACTGCTGGAAAAATACGGAGTCAGTTGATAAAGAAGTCAGTTGAAAATGCAAGTGAGGTGAGCATTTGTAGAAGACTCACAACATGAATTTAGTAAGGAAGGGGCGATCTTCTCTAACCAATCAAATAAGCAAAATAAAAGAAACTGGATGGAAAAAAATTATTTTGTATTATATTACTTGAATATCTGTAAGTAGTTTGCTACAGTTTCCCGTAAAATACTGCTGCACGGCGCAAGGTGTTAAGGGCATAGGCAATATAAGTTTGATTCATTGCATTATTTGACAATTGCATTACTTTTCCACCCATTCTGGGGAGGAGGGTGATTAGAATTTCTTTGCTAACCTGGCGGGCTAAGATCCATTTAGCCCCTGAATCGCATTTTAAGAAATCATCCTAAAGAAATTAACCAAAATGTAATTACATCATAAAATCCCTATTTGTACACTGTAAGAAAGGCGGAATTTGGCCATGAGAGACGATCCGAGATTGTGCTGGCGCATCACATCTGTAAGTATATGTAAATAACCAAGAGAGTGTAAGTACATAAGTGCCCATGACCATAAATTTGCACAGTTTCCGCTCCATGGCAATAGCGAGAGACATATCTGGTGCCGTAAGTTCAACCGGAAAAATGAGTCAATGACGGAAGTTCTCTTAAATTCTGCACGATGTAATTTCGTCATTCTTCATTGCCCATTTCGAGAACACGAGAAATTTTAGTAACCCATATTTCCTGAAAAGCCTTCACATTTGCTTCAAATAATGGATCCACTAATCCCTGCGGTTCTGTTTAGCAACAGTACAAATGCCTGTATGATTGCAATGCGTACAACCTACGCTGGGATTACATCCGCGGAAAAGAAGCCTTTCAAATACAGAAGTCAAGGAACAATCTGCAGCAATTGCAATAGTGGGATACATATCTGGTAGAGGAGAGGAGAGTGTCACATACTTATTCTGGCTGTTCTCGTAGAATATACCGTAATTTCTTCCAGGTAAATGAATTTCTCTTCACCCGGGTTAAGAGAAGTTCCTTCAAAAAAGGGACTTCTCTTGACAACTACAAGATGTAATTTCGTAATTCTTCATTAGCAATTTCGCGAAGACGAGAAACATCCGTAAGCCATATTATCTTTGAAGGCTTCACATTTGCTGTAACTAATAGATCCACTAATCCGTGTGGTTTTGTTTAACAACAATTCAAATGGCTGTATGATTGCAATGCGTACAACCTACGCGGGGGTTACATCCGGGAAAAAGAATCCTTCCAAATACAGAAATCGTGGATCAATCTGCAGCAATTGCAATATCGGGAATGATATCTGCACGATGTAATTTTTCATTGCACATTTCGAGAAGACGAAAAACATCAGTAACCGAGATTTCCTTTGAAGGCCTCACATTTGCTGCAAATAGTAGATCTACTAAAACAATGCCTTTTTTTTTTTTTTAGCAACAATGCGATGGGCTCTATGATTGATTGCAATGCGTACAACCTTCGCTTTGATTTCATCCGAGGAAAAGACGCCATTCAAATTCAGAAGTCATGGAACAATCTGCAGTAATCGAAATAGAGCGAACATATCTGGTGGATGAGAGTGTCATATACTTATTCTGGCTGTTCTCGTAGAATATATGGTAAGTTCACACGGGGTAACTACTTCAAAGAAGGAACTTCTCTTAATTTCTACCCGAATTAATTGTTCATTGCCCATTTCGAGAAGACGAGAAACATCCGTAACCCACATTTCCTTTGAAGGCTTCACATTTTCCTACAAATAATAAATAAATTAAATCCCTGCGGTTTTGTTTAGCAACAATACAAATGTTTGCATGATTGCGATGCCTACTACCTTCGCTGAGATAACATCAGCGGCAAAGAAGCCTGTCAAAACAGAAGTCATTGAACAAATTGCAGCAATTGCATTAGCGGAAAACATATCTGGTGACGTAAGTTCGCTCGGGGTAAGTGTTTCAAAGAAGGAACTTCTCTAAATTTCTGCACGATGTAATTTCGTAATTCTTCATTGCCAATTTTGAAAAGTCGAGAAACATCCGTAAACCATATTTCCTTAGAAGGCTTCACATTTGCTGCAAATAATAGATCCACTAAATCCATGAGATTCTGTTTAGCAACAACAACTATATGTTTGCAATGCGTATAACCTTCGTTGGGGTTACATCCGCGGAAAAGAAGTTTCCAATAAATAAGGCAGTTACGGGCCATAAGAGGTGTCCAAGCGTGCCTGTTCCGTATATTCATTCACCTGTAAAATATAAAGAGAATTAATGTGAAATGAAAACAAATTTGGCGGTGAAATTAACTGTGAAAACCTTCGTGTAAATATAAGGGAACAAATGCAACTTGTACATTTCACAACTTACCTGTGCCCCCTTACGTATTAAACGAGATGCCATTGAACTTTTGCTTTCATACGCTGGTTTGCAAAGCTTAAGGACGAACTGTGGGGGGAAAGGAAATCTTTGATTCTTATTTTGTTGTTTTTTATTTAATATTAAATATTCTTTACTTTGTTCCCTATTATTTATATAGACTTTTTTCTTATACTCCCACTTATACTTATATTCACACAGGAGAATTCCAGATTCAAGGGAACTTCTCAATTACGTATAATTCCCTTCGGAAAGGATGAATATTCAAGAATGACAAAAGCACACGTTAATTTATAACATAACATAGTTCATTTACATATATATACACACACAACATGATAAAGTGATCAAAACTCAGGCACATACATACTAATATTATTCAAATTTGCCTATGTAGCATCAGATATATATACAATTAAGTACATTGGTTTTGCACTAGAAGGGTTATTTCTTTCTACACAACATAATCAATATCCATACGCAAACTTGCTATAGTTTCTTCTTTCTTCACACATGAACAATAAATACTTAAGAGGATGAGTTAACTCTTTCTCCTATGAAAATAAAATTCTTACCTTACAAATTGATTTACGAATTTCACTCTTAACTGCTGATTTATTTGGAGCCCCTTTTTGTCTTGGAGAATATAATTTCACAAACATTCTCTAATCAAGATAAATCATACACTTGACATCAATTTCTGAACTAAATGCTTGTCCAAAGGGTTAGGTACATTCAGAAGTTCTTTTTCTTTCTCTGTATTTCTCTACACTTCCCTTCCAAAATATATCATACATATATGTTAGACAATAACAAATTTCCAATTTCCTTCCTTTACCTTTCTACATATGGCTAATTATACATTAATTAAAACTAAACCCATAACTATCATTAGCACTTGTTTCCTCCCCTTTAGTTCCTTTCTGAATTTATGTAGTTATACCTGTCAAACTACAACTATCATCTAACTTATCTCTACATTATGAATATAATTTGTACATATATATCACAGTATCTTTCTAAACTTCTACTAATCTGCTATTAGGGTTCCTACAGTCCTTTACAGGTAAGTGAAGCACGGTACTAATTACTGTCGGTTCTAATACCTCTCGTGTTTTGGGGTTCACATAAAAAAAAAAAAAAAAAAGTGAGAATACCTTATAACTAATCACTTAATTTTTCGAACCGAACTTCTGTCTGAGGGCCTTCCGTTCCTTGTTTGGGACTGTCATCTTTTGCCAATGGCATTCAATGTAGGGCTTTTCGTTCTTTATTGGGGGCTGCTGTTCTCGTCTGGATAGGCATCACTGAGTCTCTTAAGAATTTATGGGCTGGTCTTCGATACTGCTACTTAGCCTATGGTTCAGCTATTCTGGCGGACTCGGGATTGCAACTTTACCTTCTCAGCTCACTTATCTGCGCCTTTACCACTGCCTTCAGATGATGGACTAGGGTTATTTCTTTCCTTGGCCTTTATCAGTGCCTACAGATGATGGACTAGGGTTATTCCTCTTCTTACACTACTTATTTTCATGCTGGCCACTTTTCACTACCTTCCTATTACGGACTAGGTTTATTTCTCCAAATACTTCACTCGTTTGCATACGGGCCACTACCCTTGCCTTCCGACGATGGACTAGACTCATTTGCATACGGGCCACTATCCTTGCCTTCCGATGACGGACAGGCTTGTTTTCCTTACACTTCACTCATTTGCATAAGGGCCACTATCCTTGCCTTCCTCTGATGACGGACTAGACTTATTTGCATATGGGCCACTACCCTTGCATCCGATAACGGACAGACTTATTTGCATACGGGCCACTACCATTGCCTTCCTCCGATGACGGACTACTCGACTGTTCTCTTCTTTCATGAAACTCCACTAACTTTTCTTAACTTACTGACTGTACTTAAACTTATATATTAACCATTCCATATTAACCTTCACCATTTCATATTAACTTTGTCAGATCTTTCCCAACTGGCTGACAGGACTTATCTAACCCTACACACTTATTACTTCATCTTAACTTTGTCAGAACTTTCTTAACTGGCTGACTTTTTCGTGTCTTGGCTACGCGCGCTCTCTTTTTGTTGTCCGAACCAGTGTACTGCCCTTTTGTGTTGGCCCACCTTCGCTCAGAAATTTAACCACTCGTACTTCAATATTTAAATTTACATCCCGACTATTCGCTTGTGTGGGTTTCCCATGCTATCTCCATCCCAGCTAGATTCAACCTCCCATTTTAATATCACTATTCCTTTCCCAGGCCCTCTGTTCTCTTTTAAAATAGGCCGGCATTCCTACAGACAGGTGTTACTAGATTCGCACCTTCCATAAATTTCTTCGAGACCAGCTATTGCAGACTACCAGACGCTAGCCCTATTGTTTTGGACACAGTATTAGTCGTGTGCTCACTTCCTGTTTGTCTCCGATCAAAGGGATGTTCCGACTAATTCGGCTGAACTTTCTATTGTTTTCGAGCGACCCTTATTGACTGCTACTTACTGATGGCTCTGCTACCAGTTTTAGACGTTCAGATTTGTTTAGCTGAGTGTTTATCCGTCTGTTGGTAGAAATTTCGCGCAGTAATTCTCACGACTCTTCCCTTCCCTTCGATTAGCCCCCTCCTTAATTTAATCTCCCCCATATTTTTAACGATCCACTTTGTTCAATTTATTTGATTTGTTATATTTTATTTTACAATATAACTATTCCTAATGTATCCTTTTTTTATTAAATTCTCAGTTTAGAAACGATGATCTGTTATCTTTATATACAATTTACGTGTAAGATTTTACATCTTACAGAACACTCTTTATAAAGGTCACAAAATCAAACGAAACAACCTGTGTCGATTTGCATTATTTTGGCTGTTCAGTAGAAAGCTGGTACACATGCAATATTTGAATCGTGATGAGAGGGCTCACGTAAACAGATAAATGGGGAGTTCAGCAGTATAAGTGCAAGTTACTGAATTGCGAGCACGATTGTTACAGACGTTCATTGGTTTCATATAGTGCTGCACACAACGAAATAGCCATTAGACAACATCTGGATGATCTTACACGGGGTAGAATAATAGAAAAAGGCGAAGTGCGAGGAGTGTGGCTGTGGAGTTCGGTATCGCCCATGCCATCGTTTCACATGCGTGATCGGCCTTCAGAACGACAGGTACACCTGTTCGAAAGACCAGTTGTGGTTATTGACGAAAACATTGCCCAATTATGAAAACTATGTCCCCTTACATGACAAGAGGGAGGAGACACCATTTTTTTTTATTTATTTATTAACACACAACTGTATATACATTCTCAAGATATCTTAATCAATTTATATACAATATTAATCAATTTATATACAATATTTATATACAAATTTAAATACATGCTCTTATAAATACTGTAGTCTTTCTGTACATTAATTGTGTGTGTCCTGATATGAAGGGTGGCTCCTAGACACAAGCCCATCTCCACCTTTTACTCCTGAGAAAGCTCAGAACGTCTGCAAAACAGGCCTGAAAAAAAAGAGCATTATGTCAGGCCATTTCGCCACCAGGGATTAACTAACACCTGGATCCACCATTCTCTATGTGTGCTGTAATGCACAAATCCTGCACCTACCGGAAGTAGTGCTATACTGGTGGGTGCCAGCAATCCCGCCCCCAAGGCTGCCCAAACTTGGAGGCCAGCGAAAAAAAAAAAAAAAAAAATAATAATAAAAAATAAAAAAAATTTCCAACTAAGAACAATGCACACTTGTTGAACAAAAGCAACATTATACGATTATTTACATGTAAATAGCAAATACATACACTTAGAATGACATTAACTTAACACTTAGAAACATTAACATTAACATTATCTCCACTTTAGAGTCCATCCACAAATGCAAGCCTGCAATTGGGTGTCCAGGAGCAGAAGATCATCTCGCTGTAGACAAGAAACATCCTATAAAGATGACATTACACGAAGTGTTCTGTCGTCAAATGTGCAGCACTTCCCTTAATTGGTATCCTGCAATAGATTTCTTAGCTCCTGTCTTCTTTTAAAAACTTTGGCCGAGAATTCCTGAAGCAAAGCAAAGATGTCCCACCTCTGAACCAAGAGAGGTAAATTATTCTCCGTGAGGTTTGGCAACCTATTTAGTAATTCCTGCCTGTCTGAAGTATACAGTCCACATTCAAGGATGACATGTCTCCAAGATTCCACCTCACCGCACGAACAGTAGGGGTCAGGTTCTAATCCTCTTTCAAATAGTTTGGACCTTAAGCCATGTCCAGTGATTAAGTAACTCGTGGTCATGGTGGGAGCAAACCAAGACGACACCCTCCTGTCCATTGAAAAGCTTACGGCTGGAATGAAGCCTCTTGTAATGGTTCCATACTCACTCAAATCCCAACGTTGCTGCCAGCAATTCACAAGCTCGCCCCAAATTCTACGTTTTTCCTCCTTTATGTTGTTATTTGGATTAGAGGTGATATTCAATATTTGTAACGCCCTTCCCTTCTTTAAGTTATATACAATACCTCGGAAAATAATGTGTAAATCCAAGGGGATGGTACCTGCAATAACCTGTAAGGCATTTGTCGACACTGTCCTTGGAGCGCGTATTACTGTAAGCAACATTGTACGTTGCAGGGACAGAAGCTTGGCTTTAGTTGTAACCTTGGTAGCAACCGCAAACCAAATACCAGCACCATAATCTACAATGGGAAGAAATATCGTCTTGTAGTACAATACCAGAGTTTTTTTGGATAAACCCCATTCCTTGCGGGAAATTCTAACAACTGCAGCTACGAACTTTTTGATTTTTTCATTGATTTTAGTGATATGTACATGAAACCTGAGACGATCATCTAAAGTTAAACCCAAATACTTGGTGTTCTGTACATATGGAATTTGAGTACCATATAGGGTTACCTTTGGCGGCCTTCCATAATCGAAGTGGTGTTTAAACACCATGAAATTGGTCTTGGTGACAGAAATCTTTAGTTTATTCAAACCCGCCCATGCCACTAAATTATTCAAAACTGACTGAATTTTTTGTTCGAGAATTTGTCTTGATCCTCCCTGCACCGCCACCACCAAGTCATCTGCATATGCAACTTTGATGAACTCATCGCTATCCTTCGTGAGCCACTGGTCTAGCACTGCATTCCAAAAGAGAGGTCCCAAGACTGAACCCTGAGGGCATCCTCTTGAAACGGTAGTCGTGTATGATAAATGCTTTGCACATACTCTAATTTGTCGATCCTTAAAGTAAGATCTGAGGACTCTGAACAGGTAGTCATCACACTTTGCCAGTTGCAGTGACCTGAGAGCACTCTCCCACCAAAGGGAATCGAAAGCGCCCTCAAAGTCAATAAAAACAGCAAGAACATATTTGCTGTTTGCCTCCTGAATGTAAGTCAGCAGGGTTCAGATTGCGTCCACAGTGGAACGTCCTTTTTTGAATCCAAACTGGCAATCAGAGGAGAGTTTATGTTCTGTAAATAATTTAAAAATCCTTGGGGCAATCATCCTTTCAAATAATTTGCCAAGATTTGCCAATAAAGAGATTGGCCTGTATGCTCTGGGGTTTGTTTTTGGCTTTCCCGGTTTATGCAAGATTTTTAAGAGCGCAAGCTTCCATTCGAGAGGAAAAAGCCCTTCTAGCAGGCATTTATTAAATAAGTTTAATAAAATCTCAGGGAAGAATTCATAAAATTTTTCAATTACTTGATTCTCAATGAGGTCAATGCCAGGACATTTTTTATGGTTCAATTTAGCTACTGCAGCACCTAGCTCAAGCATATTAAAAATGGCAGTTTCGGTTGTCCCCTTATATTCACGATTAATGCGTCTAATTTCCGCTTGATCAGGGCTGTCCATAAACGGCAAATCTTCCGGAAATAGGCTACTCACTATCCCTTCGACTGTAGATTCCCAGTCCGAAGTTTCTTGATTCTCTCTAATTATCGTGTTGTAAATTTTACCACACAAAAGTTTATTTCTTGAAAGCTTATAAATTATACCCCAAGGGTCAGCATTTCCTGTTTCCTTCACCAGACGTTGCCAACAATTTTGCCTGCTATCAGCAATTGCTTTATGGTACCTCTTCCTCAAGTCTCTGTAATCATTCTTCAAAGCCTGAGTGTCTGCGTCCGATAGATGCCTATTCCTTTGGTATGCTTTTTGTGCTTGTTGAGTTTGTTGTCTCAATTCAGCTAGTGCCGAAGACCACCATGGGACAGAAGTTCTTCCTGTCTGTTTTCGTTTCGTCGAGTAGGCCATCGCTTGATATAAATGATATTGAACCAGAAAAACATATTCTTTTGCTGTTAAGGTGTTAATGATTACTTTGTCATCTCCATTAAAAATTGTATTCAGATATTCACGAAACTTGGTCCAGTTCACCCTGTCCATCCGAAAACGCCTTAAATCCCTTATTGTTATATTCACTTGCCTATCCTCCGGTAAAATCGAGAAGGTGATTGCTCGATGGTCACTATTAATTAGATACGGATTGACGTCCCAATTTTGCACCCTATCCACCAGATTAATGGAGGTTAAAGTAGCATCTATATTAGATTCACCATTTGTCGTCGAGAATGTATATGGTTTATTTGGCAAGTTCTTTACACAGAGATTATGATCCAAGATCAGATCAACCAACTGCTCGCCTCGAGCATCAGAAAAGCCGCTGTTCCAAAGTGTAGACTTAGCGTTGAAATCTGCTGTAATTAGTAAGTTTTTAGCTGAAAATCTGCTACATACCCTGTCAAGTCTGTGTAAGGCTGGCTGAATATCTTCTGAGGGAGGAAAATATTGGGAAACCAGATAAAATGACTGGTCCCTGGAGGAAACCAGGATACAAACTGTGGTAGCAGAACATTCACTTGAGATAGTTGTTATTACTAGTTCACTGTTAAAGACAGTTATGGCGGCCTTGGGTCGATCGTCACTTGAGGCAATAATCCTTGCCGAAATTGGATATCCTATAACTTTATACGCTGAACCCCCCTACCTGAGAAGAGTAATACGGTTCTTGCAAGCATACAATATCAAACCCCAGTTCATCAGCAGCTTTCCTAATCTCGTCCGCCGCTGCACGAGATCTTTGCCCATTAATTTGAAGAATTTTTATTTCGCCGTATTGCAGGTTAACACTTGTTGAATCAATTACCGTTGTATTATTCATGTCTGGTTCTTCGGTCTGTCAATTCAACAGCTTTAAGATACTCAGGGCATTTATTATCCCTGACCGAGTGATTACAATCCCTACCTCTACGTTTACAATTAACACACTGAGGTGGTTCCTCCTTGTGAATACAGTCAGAAAAAACATGGCCTCCACCCCCGCAGTGGCCACAAGATACAGCTTTATGGGAACAGAACTGCACACTGTGACCATATCCCAGACATCTGAAGCATTTGCTTACAAATGTAAATTTACGAAATCTATGTGACGTGAAACCTAGATAAATTTTGTTTCTCTGAATCACGTGTCCCATAAGGCGTGGGCTAAAACCAATAACCCAATTGGTCACTCTGGTTCCGGTGCCAGAGTTAAATCTGAATGTAATCTCATTCTTAACTTCCTCCTGGCTAAAACCAAAGTCTTTTAAATTCTTATTAATTAAATCCTCCAAAATATCCTCCTTAGAATATTCCTTCGGGACACCGTAGATCAAAATTGTAGGATCGGACAATCTGGGTTTTTCTATTGATAATCCTGCTTTTTTTAATGCAGAAGCACATGAGATCTTCTTGGCATCATCAGGATTTGTTGTCTCTAACAACACACCTTTATTTCTCAAAAGACGTACCCCCTTGATTTTCATGTCCTTGTGATCTTTTTTAATCACTTCAGAAACTGCCTTCCTGATATCCTGGCTAGACGCCAGGGAAGATTCTGCTGAGGGCCTAAGCATTAGTATGTTTTCGGAATCAGAGATCCCACTTCTGGAATCCATCCTATCTTCACCAGCAATTGGTCTGCCCGAAGAAGCTGCCACCTCCACTGAAGACGTTAGCAGTGGAATCTCTGTTATTTCAGGAGTCTGTCTATTTCGCTTTGTACCACCACGAACAACTTCCGTAAAAGTCTTATGAGGATGTAGATCACGTTGGATCTGTATCATCTTGTCCAAAAGACCTGCTCTGATTTCCAATTCAGATGCTTTGGTCTTAAGTCGTTCATTGTCAATTAAGATTGCCGTGGTAACTGCCTCTAGATCCGCCCATAGACTATGAATGCGGTTAGAGGCAGACTTAGTTATCTTGCTAGAATCCTTTGATAGAAACTCTCCCAGAGCTTTCCTGATTTTGGCAACCGTCGCATATACAATTGAAGCATTCAAAGACCCACCCAGGTCCAATCCCTCTGTTAGAGAAAGATCTTCAGAAGATTCTGTTGGAATCGAGTTACTATCGACAATGACCATCGGCGGCTCAGAAGCCAACGAAACAGAGGGACTCTCCTCAACCACAATGTTTTTATCTCCTCGAGCTTGAGTAATTCTAGGAGTTTTGGGAGTTTTCTTCCCCCTGCACCCCTTCTTTTTTTTCTTAGATGAATCCGTAGACTCTGATCCAGAAGAATTCTCAATGTCAATATCTTGTGTCAGTATCCTAACTTGGTCATGGTCCAAGTCAGTATCCATGTCAGATATGTGTAGGCAAAAAAAAAAAAAAAAAAAACCACACGACTATTGTCTATCCTCTTGTTCTAAACTTGTCTTCTCAATCCTAATAGGATACTCATTAGTACCCTAAAGACAGAGTTATATCAATATGTCTATGTTTAATATGTATTTCACTTATCCAGCTGGATGGAAAGTGGAAGGGAAGTTCTGAAATCTTCGAAAAGCAGTGTCTAGATCTCAGTCCCTAATAGCCTGAGGGCGCCAGAAAAATTCTTGAAATTAAGTATTTTTATAAGATCCTCACCTACCAATAACGGGGTCCCAAGGACCAATATATGAGGAGAAATATCAACTTTAAGATTGAGAAATGATAGCCCAAACAAGCCCACAATGTTATCCAACAGAAGGCTTAAGTAAACTAATGAACAAACGATATTAAGTCAAAATACTGCGATGGCGCTAGTAAATGTTTTCTGTCTCCATGACTAATTTCAAAAAATGGAATAATTCAAGTCGCCATTATCATCCATACAAAGTCTATGGGATAATGGTATCTCTATGGGAGATTTCAGTGATATATGTATAAGCACTATGCAATGCAATGTACGACTATGAAATCAATTACTCAGTTTGTAATATAATCTCATGCAAATAATTCCACAACCCCACGGTCCCAACAACCAAAAAATCACCTATGAACTCACCACAACTTTAACTTCTAGGAAAACATATTTACAAACCAGCTGCACAGGACGAAGGTATTCCCAGGTGACAAAACAAAGGTGACTGTTTTCGCGACCGCCAGTACGCTTACATTCCGCCAGTACGGAGACACCGTTTACAGTGGTACATCGAACACAATCATTGGACAGCAGCGAAATGGGGTAATGTAATCTTTAGTGATGAGAGTATATTCAGCCTCACATAGTATCACCCCGGAAACATCACTGAAAGGGATCGATATGGCGGTCGAGGTGTTCTCGTCTGGGCGGTACTGTAACCGGTGCACGCTACTGTAGTGAGTTAATCCTTCCACATTTGCGTATGTTCCGAGATGCCATCGTCACAGTGTTCGTGTTTACGGATGATAACGCCACACCCCATTGCACTGCAGCTGTTCATATGTTTTTGGAATGTGAGGAAATTGTTTGTTCATATGGGTTGGCCCGTCCGTTCAACCGATCAAAATCCCATCGTCACATACGGGACGCTCTGAGGTGACACCTAGCGGCACGTCCACACACACTAGAAAATGTTCACCAGCTGAAGATGGCGCTGACAGAGGAATAGATAATTTTACAGCAAGAACTTATAAACAACGTTGTTCTTAATATTGACAGGCAGTGCTAAGCCGACATCAACATTAAAGCTAGCCATATTTCCTACTGAGGACCACCTATTCCCTATGTTCCCTCTTTGGCAGTGATGCATCTGTATCACAGGCAGCCAGTTCTATGTTTCCATATTTGAAAAAAGTCACTCCGTACCGTTTTGTTTTTGTGTCTGTTTTTTTTCCTTCAACATTTCTGTACCTTTTGAGGTTCATTTGGCATGATTTTCCCATATCCAGGCCACTCCTTTGAGAAACTACAGGTGAAAACTTTACTGGTTCTCAAGTTGGCACACCGGTGTATTTATACGAACAAAAATCAAAAACTGATTTTGTCATCAAAGAATTGCGGAAATATTTTGTAACTTCATTCCAGTAAATAAATATTTGATATTGAAGTAATTACTCATTTAATTAGACTCCAACCCTTAAAGGAAAAATGAAGTAGACTTTAAATCAATAATGAAAATTGCTTGCCAGAATCGTGTATTCGTGTAGAATTATTATGACTGTTCTATCGTGTGTATTATGTTTACAGTAGCAAAATAAACATTTGTTAAATATTTAAAATAGTTTATTTTACAATACAAAAAATATGATGAACAAAATTTTCAGTAGTAAATACATAGTGAAATATGGAATTACATAAAGTAGAATTCTACTAAGTTAAAATAAAGACCAATTTAATTAGATTGTTGGTGTGAAAAAACAGTCATTTTAGGCCAACCCCAAAATCAAAATTTATCTGCCCATTTGTATTGTTTGTAAATTACATGTGTTTCTTGTCCAGTTGCCTGTTTTTCTGGATGAAAAAGCTGAATTAATAAATGTCAGAAAATTTTGCTTTCCATGAAGTGAAAATGTTGATATGAAATCCTGAAGTCATTGATTCGTTCGGGGCCTTTCCACCTGGTGTGGGATGTTGATTACAACAAAAGTGCTACCCATAAAGACTTATTGGAAGGCAAAGGACGATTGCTATGATGTGATGAAATCTAACCAAACGCAATAACATATCAAATTCACGACGTTTCAGGTTTGAATATCGAAATGCAATGCAGAAGAAGAATTTTAACAGCAAAATCATAAACTTAATCAATTGTATTTATCTTCTCGGATTCTTACGAGGCCAGCAGTCCCAATTGTAATTTTCAAGCAATTAAACTAATTCACATTGTCTCTAACAATGCACTAACATAGAAGTTTAACGTATTTATTAAATTCAGTGAAGCTCGAATTTTTTCCCTAGTTAAGTCTTCATAATTAAAAATTAGTTCTTTAAATTTAACACCAGATAAACTCATTATTTATAAATAAATAAATTCTTTATTGCTGATAATACCGAACATGTACTAGGGACAATAATACTCATCATGGCGACATTGGCCAGGAGTTTAATATTATAAATGAGATTAATTGGCAAAAAAGGAAAATTTACCGTTACATGGAAATTGAGTTATACAAAAGTAAATATGTAAAAATGAAATTATAATAATGAAAATATGAGGACTGAACGTCATATGGAGGAAATTATTCCAGTTCCACAGATGTAATCCGCTCGATGAGCATGTGACGGTATTTGTAGTCGGTAGCCAATTTCTGAAGGTCGACTCCAAGATGGAGCAGTGCCTGAATTTTGGGGAGTGCCTGGGCAGGTACGAACCGACTACACAGTTTCATCCGGTTGTATTTGAGGATTAGTGTGGGCTCTGACCCCAAACATCTGGGATTTCTGTCAGTGGATTGTGCCACTGACAGAAATCCCAGATGTTTGGGGCGTTTATCACCCCTGTGTACATTTTCAATGAAGTCATTAAACGCCTGCCGTCAATTAACCTCGGGAGCCTGGGTACATTTAGGTGATCAGCCATGTCAGCTGTTCTCCGTTGAGGGGGTCGTCGATGCTTATTTGTGGCCCATTTCAGGGTCCAGTATTCACACGAGATCACCGGTTTTTGAAGTGACGGCACGCAGATGCCCAAATTTCAGCAGCAGATAAACAGTGGCTGGAAGATATCTGGTAGTGGTTGGGGCATCGTTCGAAGGAAGTAAGTGTTGTTTCGTTCTCTAGCATAGGGTGTTAAATCGCTTCCGGAGGTATCCTGTGTGAACATTAAATTTCAGCTTCGGATCAAAATAGACACCGAGATACTTATGGAAGGTAACCACTGGGATGAGAGTACCTAAAACTGGAGGTTGAATTATTGTTGGTTGCTGTTTCAATGAGTAAATCATTATTGCAGATTTTGAAGAGTTAAGGTTTAATCCAAACATCTTCAAGTAAGTTGAAAGGGCAGTCAAGTTCTCTGTGCTGGAAGATTTAATTGCCATTGGGTTTGCAGACGGTGTGATTAAGGTAAGAAACTTTATATCGTCGGGATATATTAGAGCATCTTCACGAGGACTCATGAAAGGAATCAGAATGGTTGAGAAGAGAAGGCCAGACAGGACACCACCTTGTGGGACTCCTGCATTGATTTTTCTTGTAAAGTGGGTCTTCTTCACAGAGAGGTGGACACTTCTTTTCTTCAATAAGGCGGTGAGGAAAGCTAGTAGATCTCCATTAATCCTGAAAAAGAATTGCAGACGACTGAGAAGGGGTCTGACGTCTAGGCTGTCAAAAGCAGCTTCAATATCGGCATACACTATAGCTAATTCAGATTTAGTTTCGAAGAATTGATGTCTGTGTGGCCATGAGGTTTGTTATGGTGGATCTATTTTCGACTGCGAAATGGAACTGTCTCGGATTCTGTGGCGTCAGCTGCCTGTTTAATGCTGGAAGGAGTACCTTTACTAGAAGTTTGAGGAGGGTCGAAGAAGTTCATGGCCTGAAATCTTTTAGGCTTGTTTGCGCTTTAACCTTAGACAGTGGCCTCACAGAGTATTCATTCCATTGAGCAGGGAAAACTCGTGTGGAAATAAAAGAGTAGTAGATTGAGAGTAAGGTATCTAGGATACAGGGGCTAAGGCATTTACTTATGAAATGTGGTATCTTATCACGGCCTGCGGTACTAGATGGACGCAGGGAGTTAATAGCATATATTACTTGCTGTCTTGTGATGGAAGTTATGGAAAGGTCATCAGTAGGAGCAAATTGAGAGTTTGGAGAGGAATTTTAGCAGAAGCGGAATTGGTTTTGGATCTTGAAATGTAGTTCATCCAGTTATATAGATCAAGATTTCAATTAAAGCGACTGTGTGTTGATGAGTATGGCGCTTTTCCTTTAGGCTAGGTAGCATTGGTGTACCTCTTGCTCTGGAGTATAGGATTCGATCTTGTGTTCTGACAGAGATTTTCCACTGCCTGTGAAGGTACTGCTTGTTGTGGAAACTGCGCGCTAGATCTTTGGCCCACCAAGCTCTGGTTCTTGGAGAAATGTGTACGGTTTTGGCTGACGCATAGAGGGTGACTGTATTTATCCATTTGTGATTAGATGAACTGCGAGGATTGGGTCACATCCATCAAGCACATGCCATGGTATAGACTGCGCTGCCTCGAGGCACTTTTTTGGATCCAGAAAATTCGGAGAGAATATGATTTTATTTTCAACAGTATTATGGCAATTGAAGCTGGGCATAGGCAGAACAAGAAGTAATGCAATTGGGTCGTGATCTGAATTGAAGGATGTTTCTGGTGGAATGTCGACTCTGCAAATTCCAGAACATAGAATCAAGACAAGGCGATTGGTGCCTCTCGTTGGCTCCTCATTGATAATCGTAAACTTTAATGGAGAGAAATTGTTCATTAGTCGTTGAAGGAGAGGGCTCAGGTGGGGTGGAAGGTTAAAATCGCCGCAGAGAATGTGCGTAGCAGAAGGGTGTAACTTACTCATTATCCAGCCGGTAGCATCGTTAATTGTTGCAAAATCTTGAGCAGGGGGTATGTAGATTGCCGCTAAATCGATAAAATAGGCACTAAACTTCACAGTCACGAGTATGCTTCATAAAATAAGGAGTTGCTAGATGTGACGTGCAAAAATTTAAGGTTGGAATCTTTGACGAAGATGGCAACACCGCCGGTTCTAGATTGAGATTGTGATGTGAAGAACGTTGAAAATCCAGCGGCCGGAGCACATGCTATTGACTCCTGGTCAGATTCAAGCCATGTTTCTGATAGACAAATTACATCCACGCTGTTGGACAACAACAGTTGTTCAAGGGTTTCAAGCTTATTTCGGAGCCTCCGGACATTTTGGAAGAAAACTCTAAGGGCGACTTGAAAGGGAATTATTATAAGTGCTCCTCTATTTGTAGATGCTTTTGAACACCTCAACAGATTAGGCCTGGTGGAAATGATACTGTTATCTGAAAGTGATTGAAAAGCAGAGTTATGTGGTGTCATATAGTTACGCTGGTTACTTTTATTTTTCATTTAGATAAAGAGTTTTTGTAGATTTTGAAAAAAAGCCGTGAATTAGGGTTGAATTTGAAAGTGTCTGCAATTCTGCCCAGACACGATAGGAGGGAGTACATGATGAGAGCCTTGTCGATCAATTCGGCCCTGGAAAGATTGTGCAAGGCTCAAGGGGTATAATTTTTTTCAGCCTGGTCTGTACTTGTTAACAGGAGAGACTGCTTCTACAGGAATGGGATACACTTAAATAGAAAGGGTGCAAGAATATTTTCTCTGATGCTATGCAGGTAGTGTTAGGTGTGTCGGAAAACTGCTAGCTTGGGGGTACACAAGGACTAACAGTTTAACAGTAGCCCAGGCGGGGGTGAAGGTGATTTTTGCACGACTACTATTAGAATAAGTAGCGACCTGGAGCGACGGGTGTTGGGGGTTTCAGGAACCGATGGCAGTCATCGTGAAATAGGTGGGTATATGGGATGTGTTAGGGTAACTAGGAATAGGAGCATGTATGCTTGCATGCATACCAATGCTAGAAGTATAGTAAATAAATTTGATGAATTTGAAGTGGTGGTCAAGACATCAAAGGCGGATATTGTTGGGATAGCAGAGACGTGGTGTCACACAGATATAAGGAATGTGAACTCGAATTTGGGGTGCACAGAACGGATAGGAAGGGAGGAGGTGTTATGCTGTTAATTAAGAAAAACATAAAATCAAAAGAAGTGCATCCAGTTGATATAGATGAACAGTGCACTGTTGAGTCAGTTTGGTGTGACATAAGCACTGTAAAAGCAAAAATTAAGAGTAGGAGTGTGTTATGGGCCTAATGACTCTGATGAGTATAATAAGAAATTGTACAGGGAAATAGAGTGGGCTAGTAAATCAGAATGTCTTATAATGGGGGATTTTAACTTCCCAGATATTGAATGAACTTGTGGGTTGGTCATTCACACGCTAGTCAGACTTTTGTGGATTTATTGGATGATTGTTTTCTGCAGCAACATGTTTGAGAGGCAACCAGAGAAAGTAATACTCTTGATCTGGTTATCAGCAATGATCATTCGTGTATTAAGAATTTGCAGAAAAAGGAACCACTAGGTAGCACTGATCACAGTGTACTGATGTGGGATTAACTTAAAGATTTAATTACCATCAGGGGTAAAGGAAAGGGTTTTTGCTTCCGTAAAGTTGAGTACATGGTCTCACAAAGTTTTTAAATTCTATACAGTGGGATCAACTGACGATGTTACCAACAATAAATTCTAAGTGGGAAGCATTCAAGGAATTAATCGTGGATTCTACTAAAAGTTTCATACCTATTAAGAAATATTGTTCAAGGTTTAGGCCTAAATGGTTATCAAATGAACTAATGAGACTCGTAACAGAGAAGAAAAATGCATGGGATGCATATAAATTATCAAGCGACTCAGAAGCCTATGGCAGATATAAGTTAATCTGTAATCAGGTGACAAAGGAGGTTCGGCAGGCGAAGGCAGATTACGAGAAATCCTTGGCAAAAGATGCTAAGAAAAACAGCAATGATTTCTTTACTTATATCAACTCTAAAAGGAAGGGGGTGGATCTGATTGGTCCACTTGACATCGATGGTTCGACTGTTGATGACCTGCTCAGATAGCAACCAAACTGATTGAGTATTTTGCATCTACATTCACACATGAGGCATTATTAAGGTTTGAAAATGGCAGAAGGTTATCAAATTGTAGCAGGGTACCTAATGATTTTGTAATAACTGAGAAGAAAGTGGAGGAGAATTTGTTGAAGTTAAATATAAGAAAAGCACCTGCGGTGGATGGGATCTATCCAGTTATATTAAAGGAGGCGGCAAAGCAACTAAGCAAACCCTTAGTCCTAATTATGAAAGCATCCTTGGACCCAGGGGTGATCCCCATGGACAGAAGATGATAAAATGTATCTCCAATTCACAAAGGGGGATCGAAGGGTGACACGAGTAATTACAGACCAGTTAGTTTAACTTCTGTTCCAGGTAAAATAATGGAGTCACTGGTTAAAGATGCATTGCAGAATCATCTAGACAAGACTGCAGCAATAATTCAGACACAGCATGGGTTTGTTAAGGGAACGTCTTGTGTGACAAATTTTATTGGTTATTATGATGTGGTTACAGAGGAACTGGATGCAAAAAATAATTTTGATATCATATATTTGGATTTCAGGAAAGATTTTGACACTGTTGTGCATGGAACACTATTGTACAAATTGGAGCACAATGGTAATAAGGGTAAGTTGCTACAATGGATAAAAGGATGGTTGAGTGGGAGAAGACAGAGGGTGGTAATCCATGGGTGCTGCTCTTCATGGACTAATATTTTTAGTGAAGTCCCACAGGGTTCGGTGTTGGGTCCACTGTTCTTTTGTACATTTATCAATGATATTGATGACGGTATATCAGGCTTAGTGTCGAAGTTTGCAGATGATACAAAGATTGGCAGGGTTGTTAATGACAGTAATGGCAGTGTGCTATTGCAACAGGATCCAAATAATTTGGGCAGATGGGCTAAGAAGTGGCAACTGAAATTCAACCTTGACAAATGCAAAATACTGCATGTGCGTAAAAGTAACCCGAGAGAAAAGTACCAAATGTGTGTTACTACATTTAAGGTGGTAGAAAATGAAAGAGACCTGGGAGTAATTGTGCAGTTAGATGTGAAGTTTTCTGAGCAATGCAGACAGGCCGCCAGGGCAGGTCATGGTGTTTTGTCAATGATATATAGGAATTTTGCTAGTAGGGAAAAGGAGGTGATTGTTCTTCTGTATAAGGAAATCGTCAGGCCACGCCTTGAGTACTACTAACAGGTCTGGAGGCCTCATTTTAGGAAGGATGTCGATTTGCTTGAGCGTGTACAGGGAAGGGCAACAAGATTGCTGGGGGGAAATGAAGGGATTCTCTTACCAAGAGAAGTTTAAGTTCTACAAATTGCAGTGGCTGGAGACTAGGCACCTCCGCGGTGATCTGATTGAGGTGTATAAGGCCTTGAATGGGTTGAGCACGCTGAATTCTGATGGGATCCTTCCACTTGTTCAGATTACGAACCTAAGGGGACATAAATTCAAATTAAGAAAAGACGGATGTAGAATAGATGTGCGGAAATTTGCCTTTAGCCAGCGGGTGGTTAATTGCTGGAACAAACTTCCATCTGTCGTTGTGGAAGTTGATGGCTTGAATAAATTTAAGGAGGAACTGGACAGGCATTTGGAGGGAATGGTGTGATTTTTTTTTTTTTTTTTGGCTGAAGCGGCATAAGCTCATACACTTGCTTTCTTGCATCACATGCCACTACTACTGCATCGGTATATTTATAAGCAGTAGCTGGGGCAAGAAAGCGATTGGAGCTGGAAATGTGGTGCGGTGGTTTTCGACTGTCGAGAGACACTATTGTAGTTTCACAATTATTTAGTCATTGAGGGGGGAGCTGTATCATCTTTCGGTTTTGCTCATAAGATGAAGTTGAAGTGGGTGGTTTTGGGTCTTTCTGTTCATAAAAAGGCCTGATTAGAGTGCCAACTGGCCATACAGATGTGGATGCAACAGAATGTGAATGCCCGACTTTCGCAAACTACTCTAAAGGACTAGTAATTTTGCGTTTTCTTGAGGAAACTTGGAGATACTTGGGCATGCAGTTCTTTTCTCATTGCAGCCTCAATTTTTCAGCAGTTGTCAGTGGTCCCAGTCGGGAAATAAAAAGGCTTCTCTGCTGGGAGGTGGAAGTCTTGCTCATCGATCTCAGAATAGAGGACGTGGAGGTACCAATCCTAATCTGGCACTTTTCCTAGCAGCGATTTTTGCCCAAAATTGTTTGTTCATGACAGGTAAGCAATGTGTGCTTTCAGACAGCAGCACAGATGGTAAAACTGAGGTCAATTTTCGAGGTGGGCTGCCCTTTGTGGATCGCACCTCTGTTCAGCTGCTTGACACGAATTCACGACCGGGACTTCGCTGCTTTCTACATTAGGGAATTAAGATTCCTCTGAAAGGTGAATCTCTCCCTGAGTATTGGGCAACATTCCAATTCGGCGGGATTGTGTGAGGTCAAAATATCTAACTCTGCGGATTGGGCGGTGAATTGAGTGTTGATTCTGATAACTGGTTCATTTTGTTTGGAAAACGTATGAATTTTGAAGTATCCGGTTTTGATTTGCATATTAGTATACATATCATTAAGAGCAGACATCAGTTTATCTATTAACACAGGTATGAAATTTCTTGGCAACTCATCTGCTACAGACTTGCTTATTGACTCATTCTGGATTTCTGGCCTTGGGTTGTCCTGCTTTGACAGTGCGGCCGTTGACACTATTCCTGGCAAAGAGATATCAGTTGGGGTCGTTGCATTATTAGTGCTCCGGGCCTGAGAAACAGTTAATTTGTCTTTGGTACACGACGGCTGCAACAAGCTTTGCGACGAAAAACTTATCTCACCCTTGATACACCCCGGTATTTTGCAACTGATTAACTTGAACACGTTATAACAGTTATTGAGGGTATCCGCAGGGAGGACTCATTTAGCGGTATTACGATTCTTTGAAATTACATCAGATGGAACATCTCGCGACAGAAGTTGTATACTGACCATGTTATTCATATCAGAATTTTCATTCATGTTGCTATGTTTAGATGGCCTGCTATTCGCTGCGTCTACCCCTTTTGATTTGTTTCATTTCGTGCAGATTGCAAATTGAAGAATGGTTTTTCCTTGACATGCACATCAAATTATAGATTGTGGTGACTTGTTCACTGAGTTTTTCGTAAAGTTGTTTTTCTTTTTCAGAACTCATGAGTTTTTGCTGAGTTGGTAATATCGTCCGGAATTGCTGTTTTAAAAGGTCCTGGTTGGTAATGACCGTATCTAATTCCACTCTAAATTCAAAATACAATTAATTAAATTTAAACAAAAAAATCATGGCTAGTACAAAAATATAACCTAATTCTATTTATTTAAGTGCAAATATTAATGAATTATATAAAAGATTAAAATATACCTCCATACGAACGTCCTCAACAAAATCCACATTTTTACTGGAAAAAATCCAAGAACCCACTGATTGCTTCATAAGGACACACTTCCTTTCTTGCATCATATGCCACGATTACTATTACTTTGATTTCTGTCTCATCATATTGCATCCAAACTGCCATGATGACCCATCCAACGAACGTGCCACTAGTGCTCCGACTGGCCGACTCAAAATCATCCAATGTCTAGCCATTTTAAAGGGCCATCTAGACGAAGTTGATTTACCATCCTGAACATGGGAGATGTAGCTTTCCAAGAGTGCGTAAGCCATAAACTGGGATGAGGTGATGAGGTCGCAGCCGGTGTTTTTATATGCATGGATAATTTATATAATGTGCAGTTATCTAACCGAGACTTCGATTTTATTGGATATTCGGAATTAGAATGCGAGTATGCATTCTAATTCTAATGCATTCTATTATATTTCGACACTATTCACAATAAAATATTAATGAAAAACATTTTCATCTGTTAATTTTCCCGAACTGTGTAGAAGCGAGACAGGATACTTCGTTCAACAAGGAGAAAATTGAAGTCATTATGCCAGAACTGCATTTAAATAACAAAAAAAAAAAAAAAAAATATTTTTAGGGCTGAATTAATAATCGCATTTTCCTGGCAATAATTACAGTGCATTTCATATTTGTGTACATCCATCTAGCTAGGAACGAAGTTACATGTTGGTTTGAGTGTACAGAACAAAAAACTAGATTAATTGGAGGAACAAAACCGTAATCTTATCAGGAAAGGCTTCAGTTCTGCAAACTGCTTTGACTAGAAACCTGTAAGAAGATCAGATTGAACTGTTTTTGGCTATGAATTGCTTGATTAACCTTAATTCTGAAGAAATCTTTGCTTTTGCCAAACTACCCACTGAAGTTGTGCCGTATTATATGTTCGAAAATTTGCCTTAAGCCAGCTGGGATGTTGACTTATTAGGAAAAACCCCCGCCAGGTGTTGTAAGCTTTTTTGCTGATGCTCCATAAGCTTTTTTCTTGCATCATTTTCCCTTTTACATTCTTAATACCAATCAGGCGAGATTGCTTTCGTTCTAAGAAAACATTTGGAGAACCATCTGGAGATTCGATTACTAGAGAACACATTGGACATATTATTTTCACTGTGTAATTCATCCCTCAACCTTTGTTACTTACGATTATACAAATCTTAGTAGGCCATTTTGTTTTTGAATTAATTTATATTTTATATTTCTTTGCAGATTAATGTTCAAAATATCCATGGGTGGACCCCACTAATGGCATGTTTAATGCCCGGCGAGAGAGAATTTTCAGATCAGTGAGTGATCATCCTCACCTGAAAAGAGTAATTAGATTCCTAATTGAGCACAACGGTGATTTTAACCTGCAGCCACCAGATGTCATACCTGCTATTTTAATAGCTACGCATTTCTTGCTGAATTACATCTTCCAACTATTGCTCCTTAATGGATGTGACTCAAACGTTCAATGCAATTTTGGAGGTACACCATTGCTATTGTCGCAAGAGATGACCGAACGTATTTGGGGATCTTGTATTTGTAGCTAATTTAAAGCTAAATAATGAAACCTGGATTGAAAATGAAGTCTTTCTTCTACAGATTGAAAACGAAGACCTTCTGAGATGTTATCCAGAAGATTAAAACCCCTCGTTCTATAAAACATTGAATCGTATAGTAATATGTCAAAGGATTCAACACAATGGAAAATAGGACTTTGATTTCTTGGAAATACCTTATTAAATTTACATAGCTCCTAAACTTTCATAGTGACCATGTTCTGAAATCTTCTCAAAAAAATTTTTTTTTTTTAATTTTGCATTGATTGGTCATTATTTCAAAAGAACTTTTAGTATTATAACATTTTTTCCCATCTTGTAAGTAATCATTTATTTCAGGTTCTACCTTGAAATCTATCTGTAAACGCATATAATAAAAGATGTTTCATGAAAAGAAAGGCTCTTCTTTTCTACACATAAAATTTCATGTAGATCGTATTTTTCTTATATTAAGGTTTTACAAAATAAATTACTATTAATTTTAGGCATATAGCACAAAGACGCCAGCTATTTTACTGCATTACCACAATAAGAAACAAATAATAAAAGAAATATACAAATAAAAATAAAAATAAACATCTTATATGCTTTCCTCCTCACCTGGTTAACTCGGAATTTTGCATGTCAGAATGCCTATTATATTACAAAACCGTTCCAAATAAAATATTCAAGAAAAGCATTTTGTTTTGTTCATTTTTGTAAAAAAATATATTGCAGAAAGATAGGATATTTCTTAAAGCAAGAATATAACTGAAGTCACGATGCAGGCAGAAAATCAAAGTTCATATTAACTTTGATGTTCTTCAAGCTATCAGCCTCAGCTACAAACGGAGGTAGCATATTCTAGAAATGAACAACTAGCTCACTGAAGAAAACTTCCTGCAAACCAGTCTAAATGAATTTGATCGTAATTTCAAATGACGGCTCATACTCTTAAATTATTTGTAATAGTCAAAATTCCGACTTAGTTTTTCTTAATATCGTCTCTCAGACAATTATGTTCAATAAGGTTCCCTCCAAGGTGCCTGCTTTCGAACAGCTGACCCAATATATTTGACGACTAATAGAATATATATCTGCTTTACACGGGTGCCTTTTTTCCAACCACATAAATTTGACTGTCCTTTATGGATCGGTCCTTTCAGACAGAATTCCAATTGATGCCTTGCAATTTGCTGATACAACGGGATTATAAATTCCCTTATCCTACTACGGCGCCTCTGTAGCCACACGCTTCTTGATTAGACCGGGGTCCAGCCCGTGACCAAATACGATGGATAAGTCAGGGAATGACCACCGCATATCCCCGGATCAATATGGCTTAGTTCGTAATGCTCCTGAAAACAAAATAACAACAACCCCTTTCCTACAAGTAAATATTATATAATTCGTCGATTTTTCAATTTGCCCCATCTTTTCGCTTGTCTACATTGGCCAGAGAACTTGATGTTGGTGTTGCATCGTAAATCACAAATTTCTTTATTCGCCTACTGGTTTTAAGTGGACCTCAACAAGTGTATAACATATTGTGAGGGTTTCTGTTTTCCTATGTTCATTATGCTGCATGAAAATATGGTTCATAGCATTCTAAGCATCGCAGATGTTTAGCAATCCTGAGGGAGGTTCTCTACTTGGCGCTGACCATTAATCACTCTCCCAAAATCTGCACATCTACAAATTTACACATTACACCATCTATCATTTCGTTCATGTTTTTTTTAACCCTGCAACGGTAACACCACACCTGTGAAATCCCTATCTAATATATATCCTACGGCAGTAGCAGACTATGACGATAGATGCCGATGCTCCCAAACAAGCAAATCTACCAGAGAATTTAGTTTCTATACCGTAATATTTTAAAGAAAGACCAATTCCTCCAAATTCTAATTTGTGAAGAAGCTATGGCTACCATTTTAACAAATAAGTTATGAATATCAAAGTAAATGTGTGTCCCGTTCGGCTGTTTCCAAACCGCATTACTACGTAAAAATAAGAGTCAAACGTTTCTCTTAATCATATTTTCACTATTGTAAATCTGTATAAAGTTTTGTTCACCTTGTTATCAAATATTATTTCAAATAAAATGTTTCTTTAACAAGAAACTCGTGTTGTGTCAACCATGCTTGCGATAATAATGTACATATAAGCACACAAAAATCAATCTTAAATTTCGACGATTTTAAAACGCTGAGTACAAGGCAACCACTTCGGCAAACTCAGAAAATCTTATACCATCACACTCAGCAACCATTCATAACTTTGACTCTAATATCCATTTGATGTGAGGATGTCACTGCGAAAATTAAAAAAAGAGTCATCGTGGACAAACTAACAAGATAAGAACACAAGTTAAGCCCACACCGCTCTCAATAGACAGAGCATCAGTTTGTGGCGACAGAGGCAAAACCTTTTAACGCCGCCTATTTCTTACCATATCTTAACAAGCATATATATGCAGCAGCGCCTGATTCAAGTTCCTCCCTTTTGCAACCCTCGCATCGCTATGCCCTAAATATCGACATAAGATGCATAGTATTAGGGTCAGGCGCCGCCTGTGGTTTCCCACATCTGCACAACATATACACCGCGAAGAAATGCCGAGCTACTGTAAATGCCCGAAAAGTGTTCTGTGCTGAATACGTAGTACCATGTTCGGTTCTGACCTTTTCCCGCAGTACTATGTAAACCGCGGATATAGGGGGAACCCTGGAAGCCGCTAATAACTTACAAATACACTTTATCTGTATACATGTCGCGATGGATATATATGTGAGAATGTATATAAATCTTGTATCATGTATATATAAATGGATGTATATAAATCTTGAGAATGTATATAGAATTGTGTGTGTAAATAAATGTAAATGTTCATTAGTACTATGTAAACTACATAGTAAGATTGATACGGAATACACAATTATCCCCTGTTAGAACAGTATGGCGGGGGCTGGTTGGGTGTCTGTGCATTCACCCTGCCCCTTTTGCTGTGCGACCAGACGCACGATCCTAGATAGTGCCTGGTTACATGTTAATTGTACCTTGCTCCCCGCACGCCCGCCCTGGTGGGTTGGACCCCGCTGGGGTGGACCTGCGTGGACTGCACCCACGCCACCTGTTCTTGGTCAGGATTGAGCCCTGCGAGACGGGGGACTTTGGGCTGGGGAGAGGAAAGGGAATAGTAGGATCTGGCTGCCTCCACGTGGCTAGGGATGGGAGCGGGGGGTCGAGACACATTTTGCCCTCGGCCCCCCGCTGCTAAATGCCAGACGCCAGCCACAACAACATAAACAACACATAACTCACACTAAACTACACAATTAAGTAGCACTAAAATAAATTAACTTAAAACTAGCCTAAACTTAAATTTAAACTTAAACTTAAAATTTTTTTTTTTTTTTTTTTTCCCCAAAATTCAAAAACTTAAAAAATTTTTTTTTTTTTTTTTTTTATTAACCATATTAGAGGAACTTCATGATACTGCTGGCAACGACAAACGCTTAACGCACGGCGGACATAAGGGAAACCCTGGATACCGCCAGTAACATACAAAATTACTTTGCAGTGCCCCTGGTTGTACCCAACGTTGCCCGTAAACGCACTGTCAGGAGTAGTCAAGGCTGCCCATTATTCTCTGGCTTGGGGGGTGGAATTAGCTCCCTTCCCATTTGCCAACCCTATTTCCCTCTGGTAAAGCATGGGCATGTCCTACTGAAAAACGGGCCTCACCTTCCCTATCAACCCCTCTGCTTCCTATTTCCCCCACAGTTTTCTGCCTCCCCACCCAAATCTGTCATCTCACACAGCAATTAGCCCTACATCAAAATTTTAAGCCATCCCAAAATTCTTTCCCGAGCCAATTAGACTCTATCAAACCCTTCAGCCTAAAACCCCAAACAGTGCTCCTAAATCAAAACCCCAAATTCGCAATAAAACACCCCCGACTACCGATTTTTAAAATTTTATTTTGGTCCTAGCCACTGAAACCCAGGAAAGTAGGTGGCAGGACCTGCCAGAGTACTGATTCAATCACTGGTAACACCCGGCTGGCCTCCACATAGCTGGTATTGGTAATGTCGGGTCCCACAAGGTTCCCGGCGGCTAACAGGCCGGATGAACAATGGGCACAACATACAACATAGTACATATCCCACACACTTTTAAATCTCTGACGACCGATACAGAGAACCTAGGCGGATATATATATATTTTTTTTCTTTATATTCATGGGTTGTTGAGGCGGATCCCATGGTTTCCCCATCAGCCCGTTATGTGGGCTTTAGAATCAAGAAAGGGGTAAACAGAAGAAGTATGGGGACCGAAAATATGGAACAACCCAGGTGCAATGATATGGATTCATCAGGCGAAAAGAGGGGATGAAAGGGAAAAAAAAGTTTCCGTGCAAGGGAGTACAAGCACGATCCCCATTTCGAACAATCTTCTTACTCTTCTCATTCAGGTCCGGTCGTAATGTTAATTTCAGTGGTGATTTCTAGTTTGGTGATTAAAGTGTCCCCCTCCGGTGATCTGTGTCAAAGTCAGTAGGGATTTAAATAGGAATGCAGCTGTAGTTGTCCTTTACTGGATCTTCTCTGATATTTGGTCGTGTATCTCATTTGCTGGTAGGCTTCTGCATTAATTACCAAAATTTCGGAGATTGTCTTCTCTTGATGGAGATTATGATCCAGATAGTTACTATAGCCATGGTAGGGACTTTCATTGTACTAATAAATTTTGCGCATAGCGCGTAAAGGCGACATAGTCTAGTTCTCTTTCAAGGATGTGCTGTTCTTGGTGTTCAGGAAGCTAATGTGTCCTAGTCAGGAGGACTCACCTCAAGTGTTCATATATTTCGCACTCCTAGATCTGGTGGTCTCAAATTTCGAGGGAATCACAGGGGTATTGAGGATGTTCGATGATCCCAAGTGTGTTCGCTGTATGATTAGAATTGTCCGGTATTCTTGTGGGTAAATGAACAATCTGTGCGAGGTCATTAATAATTGCAAAAGCCTCAGCATCTCGACCAGCTGGGTCGGTGTGACTAGGAAACGGAAGCCACCTGGAGTTGTGAACATTAAAATCACCAAAGAAAATTACCTCACTGTTAGGAAAGCTGGACTGGAGAAAGTCAAGTTGCAAAGAGAGGAAGTCAAAGAGCTCCAAGTGATTAGTGGAGTTGGGAGAACGGTAGAGACAACAGATGAATTTGCACAATGAGGTAGAGAGATTTTAAGCCAGATAAAATCAAAGAGAGGAGATTCCAAATTGCCAAGTCTCTGACAGGGAATATCAGAACGGGCATATGCACAAGTACCACCTTTGAGGCGAAATGAATCATACAGCGAATAATTTGGGCATCTGAGATGAGCAGTAGTTGAATCAACCGATAACTGAGATTCTCTCAGAAAAAGTACATGCGGTTTGGCAGACAGCCAGTGGAAATGGACATCGTTGAGATTAGAATTGAGACCACGTATATTTGTGAAATGAATTAGGAAGTGCTTGGAAGGTTTAGATCTTTTCGCAGATAAGCTTGCTCTATTAGTTTGACAAATCATGGCGAATTCAATAGTAAGAAAAAGTGGTTGGACAAGCTGTGTGAAATAATGAAATTATTGGCCTTAAAATTTGGCCTCCCAGAGCTGAACTGAAGATAACAATCGTTCTGTGAAAAATTCATTATTTAAAAGGCTCTAGATATTAATTAAAAGGAAACTTTCCATCAGTTCCACGGAAATGGTAGTTATTCTGTCTGTTTATAACAAAATACCCATAGCCTGGATAACAAATTCTACTTTTTAGAAAACAATAATGTTTGAAAAAATGATAATTTTACGTAACTCTCAGAAAAGCGGATTTCAAGGAACAAGCATCTTGATGTTCTTCTATTCTCACCCTGAAATAAATTCGTAGGCAGAGAGGGGGGGACAGAAGAAAAAAGGTGTGAGAATTTTCATTCTCAGTTGCATTAAATTAGGAAGAGGTGACAGCGAAAAAAAAACTATTGTATTAGTGTCACTCGGTAAGTTATTGTATATACCCATGTTTATTGTGCCTTTAAATTGCCTGTGTTCTTGCTCGATTTGCCAAGATAACTCGGAAAGTTTGTACAGAAATAGAGAAAATGAGGCTTACACTCTATATCAGAAAAACTAAAACCAAATAGCATACCACGAATGGAAACAGAATTGATTTTTCGGACTGAATTTACAAAATAAAAGCACTGATGCTATAACCTGAAGGAATACCGATCAGAGAATGGGCCCAGTTCATATTTTGATGAATGGAGCCAATTTTCACTCAATTTTATCTTCTTAATTTAAGGTGAAAGAGGCCTATGCGTTCCGGATTCATATTATTGAAATGAAAAAATTATAATTCCTCAGAGCGGTTTAATACTAGAACATACATACAAAGAACGGTTAATATTCAAAAAGAGCTTTCTGCTGAGTAGACAGCCTTCTTCAGTTAAACAGAAAATATATTAAATGACAGTTAGAATGGAGTTGTGCACTGCCAAGTTGGTGCCTGAGGCGCGTGGCTAATTGTTCGAGGTTGAAGTTTGTGGCTGTGACGTATGGTGGGGACGCGGCCAGCGTTTGTCTATGGACATAATTATTGCTTCTGTGATGGGGTTAACTTGACAACCACTGTTCCTGTTCAAAGAGGTATCCGATCATTTTATGTTCAACGATTCCAACAAGGATATCGACATCCTTGACAGGTGTGACCTACAGGCACGCGACAACGTGGCGACCAACAGTAACGTCAACAGTGGTGAGTCATCCACGAGGGCATTTATCCCATACTACCCCAACCTGTCACAACAGATCGGTAGAATCCTAAAATCACATGGGATAAAGTGTATCGAACTCCCAGGCAAGAAACTGCGTTCTCTCATTTCCAACGTGAAAACACCTGTCCCCACCCTTCTGCAGAGCGGTTTGGTCTGTCGCATCTCTTGCCGTGACTGCACTAGCTGCTACTTTGGAGAGACTGGACGTCGGCTCGAGAAACGTCTCTCAGAACATAAAAGGGCGATCCGTTTGGCAGATGTGGAACACTCAGCTATTGTCTGGTCAACCCACCACGACATTGACCCACACCGCGATGTCGTGGTTGTGGACAGGTCCCACCATTACCTACGGCGCACCTGGTTGGAATCGTTAAACATAAAATGCTGGGATACCTCTTTGAACAGGAACAGTGGTTGTCAAGTTAACCCCATCACAGAAGCAATAATTCTGTCCATAGACAAACGCTGGCAGCGTCACCACCATACGTCACAGCCACAAACTTCAACCTCGAACAATTAGCCACGCGCCTCACGCACCAACTTGGCAGTGCACATCTCCATTCTAACTGTCATTTAATATATTTGTTTTTTAACTGAAGAAGGCTGTCTACTCAGCCGAAAGCTCTTTTTGTATATTAACCGTTCTTTGTATGTATGTTCTAGTATTAAACCGCTCTGAGGAATTATAATTTTTTCATTTGAATAATTCTTAATTTAAGCGAGTGTAAACAGCTGCTTCACAAACTGTTAGGTTTTCCACTGGAATCTAACAAATTTAACTAGCCTAACAAATAATATCACGGTAACAGCACGTGGGTTTTCACAGATTTGGATTAATGTGTGCAGCAATCTCTCTTCCTTTCTCTCAGTCTGATCCAAATTGAACAGCCCGAGTGGTCCTTAGGACTTCAGTTCATAACCATCTGTTTTAGCATCCTAATGAACTGCAATGGCAATTCATTCTGATATGGCTCTGCAATTCTTCAACCAGAGTCCCCCACCGGTACACTCTAGTCAGGGAAGAACTATCAGCACCAGCTTGCGTGACACCCTGCTTCAAATCCAACTTAAACTCAATAGTAATGTACATCTGCATATGCTCTTCTTTTGAACATAAACGGAGATTTTTTAGTGTCATTGCCCGCTTTGCAAATATACTGGACGCTATTTTAACTTATACGAGGAAAGTGTTCTCCACCTTCATATTAATTTACATTTTTAAAATCTTGTTTTGGTGTCATTTCTTTATAACTCTTTGGTATAATATATGTACTGCTGTATTGTATGACTTAAAATACCTAATCAACATAGAAAATCCGTCATGCCATGCTTTATCAATCTGGAAGTTTATAAATTAAGAGACCAACACCGAATAAAAAGCCAATTCGACAGTGTAAAGAACGTAGTGGACTTGAAATACACTTTTTGCAAAAACAAGCTCACAAGTGAATTTAGCAGAATTAACACTATTAATAGCATAATAATACCAATCACAGTTATCTATTAGAAATAGCGAATGGAATGGGAGTGGGATCAATTAATAAATGCGAATTTCTACTGGATGAAAGAAATGTTATCTTTTTAGGTGCATTAGCCATGCTTTAAAATACAAAATAACTGGTATATACTTTTTTACTAGGTACCTACTTTTCCATGTCGGACCATCTGCCTTCACCAACAGAACATACTGGTTATAACCATCCAACAGAATGAAAATAGTCAACTCCCATTTGATGGAATTTTATTAAATTTTATATTTGTTTCTTATAGAAAGATTTCTTTTATTTAATATATATATATATGTATGCAGTCCGCACACGAGTCACGTGTACTGTTATGTAATTTTCTTGAACAACTTGTCTCTTGTAAAGAGATACGTAAATAGGTACAGGTACAGAGAAGAAAATAAAAATATACTGGAGGAAGTGAATAAATATTATTCAATTGAACAGTTTTCTAAAGAATGTGAATCTATAGAGTTTTGGTAAGTAACCGACAAAGAAGTAATCTTAATAATTAATTGATAAAATGATGTCTATATTTACTTTTAACTTCATTTAAACAAAAATGTAAACATTATTCAAGATTTTTTTTTAAGAAACTGAATGTGGCTGAAATGCGCCTACCGCACTATTAACATTAGCTAACTTATAATGGAAGTATGTTTTCGAATAGTTCAACCGAAAATTTTCAAATAAATCACAGCCGAACCTGTAACCCAACCGTCTACAGAAATCTATACATAAAATGAATAGTATAATCCGCGTATTTATATGAAACGGAAAGTCAAATCTAGGGATAAATTTTAAATTACGTTCTGTTGGTTTTTTTTTTGGGGGGGGGGGGGGGGAAATATCACGACAGTTAAGTTTTCACAGTCCTCGAACCCCCCACCTACAAAAATTGGCATAAATAAAATCACTTTTTTGCATTAATCGACAAGAAAAATGCGGATTTCTAAAAAATGTTGCTCTATAATACTGGTCTAAATAACAACGTTTTTATAAATGTTTATATACTTCCTATTTGTCAAGCTAATCATTTATTTTATTAATATTCAAATATTACTATATGATATATACAAGAATAAAATCTAACAATAAAATAACTTTATAATTTTTTCAAAATAAAGTACTTACTGTTAAATTGCAATGCTAAAAATTAAACTGATCATTTTATAAAATAAAATGGCATACACGTTCTGAAAAGTTCTTCGCGAGATGTTTCAAATTTCTGAGTCAATTCTTTTCAAAATTCTTCAGAAACAGCCCAGGAAGAGTTCCTTATTGCGCTTTAAAATTTGATAGAGCATCCAATATATTAAAGCAAAAGGTTCAGAAGGTTCTATTGATTCCTAGATGTCATTAAATTTTTAAACAGTATGAGCATTCCATTGCACTTTTAAATGTACTAAGGAGATCACTCATTGCCTCTTGAAAAGTTACAAATATTTTCCACATTCCAGGTTATAATCGTTACGATGTGGTACACCCATGCCTCGTAGCAACCTTCGGACTCTTGACAGCGACTTTCCTTTTCTGCAAACGTTCCGATTTCGCCGATGAAGTATTGCTTTGATAAATTTCGCAAATACTTCCATGATCACCAATCCTATATGCCACATCTCCCGGATCGATCCACACGGTTAATTGTTTGGGAAACATCTGCCGAAGGGTGGCATCGTCAAACCAGCAAGCTTTCCCGGCTTTAACGATGATCGGGTCTAATTTATAATCAATTCGAATGCAACGGTATCCTTGACCTTTAGATGGATTATCAGGATACCAGTGTTGTTCATATTGTTGGGTTAGCAGTTTCTCAAGATTTGAAGAAAATAGTAGCAGTTGTTGGTTATTTAAAGTAGTGCCATTCCCTATTTTAAGGAAATTAGCAAGGAACTTGGAAGCTTTCTCTATTTCCAATTTCATTGTCTATGAATTCTTCCCTGTCAGCTTGAAGTCCTTTCCACTTGAATGATTTGATCACTGAATAACAGAACACACTCAGTGATAAACAGCTGAAGCAATATCGTTACTTTTGGATATACTTGAATAATTTTGCAGGAAAAGAAAACCAAACTCAGCTGAAATTTGGTAATCAGACTAAAACAATTCGCAACAGTTTAAAACATATCAGAAAATAACTCACTACTATCCACGAACTTACTTTGATCAACGCGGCAATTATATTCTTCCTGTGGAGCACAAACACAAACAAAATGAATAATCTATAATTAGGGGAAGGCCATTTATAGGAAAAGATTGGGATTGAAAATGAAAATATGATTCACCACTCAAGTGTATTTTTATCTGTACTATCGTTTTATTGGCTATTAATAACAACTAATGATTGGACATTAGTAGAAAGGGACAACGGAATAATATGTTGCATGCTTATTGGCTGTTCTGGCAAAATGTTTTATGACGTACGATAGTCTCGAAATCAACCGTTTTAGGCTAAAGTTTTATGACGTTAGATAGTCTCGAAATCAATACTAAATGTTGTTCCTGGCTCTAAGGTTGTTCATTGGCTGTTCTGGTAAAGCGTTTTATGACGTAAGATAGTATGACGTAAGATAGATATGTATATAAAGTGCTTAGCATCATAGCCCTAAATGCGCCTTAGTAAGATAGATATTTATTTATATGTATAAATAAATATATTTATTTATATAAATATATTTATTTATACATATAAATAAATAAATATATTTATTTATATAAATATTTATTTATATGTATAAATAAATATATTTATTTACATAAATATATTTATTTATACATATAAATAAATAAATATATTTATTTATATGTATTTAAATATTAAGCTCTCGTAACATTAACTTTATTTAGCATTAATTGTATTCTGATACACTCAATTGAAACCATTGGTACTACTGCCGTACCAATGGTTTCAATTGAGTGTATCAGAATACAATTATATACTATATTGAGTGTATCAGAACACAATTATATTATACAATATAATAGTGTATCAGTGTAATGGCTTAAAAGCGCGGCTCTTTTAAGCCATTCTTTGTAATCTAATTGTACTATCAGGAAGCAAAGGTCCTTTAGTTGTGTTAACATGAAAATCGCCAGTTGGTGAAAATGATATTATTTTATACCTCATTTTTCTGAAAAAAAAAAAAAAACAATCAGGCATTTTAAACCAGAGCTCAAGAAGAATAGCTGTTCAACAAAAGAGATTTAGAAACACAGAACAGCAAAGCTTGCTGAAACTTTTCGAAATTTTATTTCACTGAGTCTTCTGTTTTTTTTTTTTTTTTTTTTTTATGAGAACCCCAAACGCGAGAGGTATTAGAACCTATAGTACTTAGAACCGTGCTTGGGTTGGAGGTTGAGAAGACAAAAGAAGATATTTGTTGACATTGGACTTGAACTTCTGTAGATTGTAATTTTCAGAAAATAAGTATGAAGGAAGGTTGTTCCAGAAAACGGCAGTTGAATGAATAAATGAGGAAGATGAAAAGTTGGTTCTGTGGGTTTGAAGTTGGACAGTAAATGGATGTTGGCTGGTGGCGGCACGTGTTCGGACTGTTTTGAAAGAGAGAGCGGGAATTATAGAAGCCAATTCAGAAGAACAGTGCCCATGGAAATATCTGTAGAAGAGGCATGCAGCAGAAACAGTACGTCTATGAGAAAGCGAGTGGAGAGACTCTGTTAGAGATGAATCATTAATTAACCTAACTGCCCTCTTCTGAATGGAATCAAGAAGCCTGAGAGAGGTTTTGGGGGCACCACCCCAAATGTGGGAACAATATTCCATGGCAGGGCGGATTTGCGATTTATACAGAGTGAGCAGCTGTTTGGAAGAAAGGTAACGCCGAGAGCGAAAGAGAAAACCAAGTTTTTTAGATGCAGAGGAAGCAATATTTGTAATGTGCTTGTGCCAAGAGAGATTAGAAGTCAGGGTAATCCCCAAAAGAGATATATCCTTTTGCCTAGAAATTGGAGTGTCACTAAAGATAAGCATAGGAGCAGAAGAATCCTTTTTGCGAGATATAAGACAAGACTGAGTTTTAGAAGGGTTGAAATCAACTAAGTTGTCTTTGCCCCACTGGAGAATTACCTGAAGATCGGCATTTAAGGAATTGGTAGCAGATTTTCGAGAAGTTGAAGCTGATTGAGCAGGGCAAGGTTTCTCAAAATGGAAAGTTGAATGCAATGTGCTATCATCGGCAAAACTATGGATAGGATTTCCAGTCAATGGAAGAAGGTCATTGATATACAAGAGGAAAAGAGTGGGGGAAAGAACTGAACCTTGGGGGACACCGGCATTAGTGGAGAAGTTAGAAGACAGAGAGCCATCTACCATCACCCTCAGTGAGCGATCAGAGAGAAAACTGGATAACCAATTACTAAAAACAGTTGGTAAACCATAAGATGGAAGCTTGTTCAGAAGACCTTTATGCCAAACACGATCGAAAGCCTTTGAGATGTCAAGAGCAACTACTTGTGTTTCACCGAACCTTTCCATTGAAGTAGTCCATAAATGGGTAACATAAGCCAGAATATCACCAGTGGATCGACACTGACGGAATCCATACTGGCGATCGTTGATCAGATGGAAGGTTTCTAGGTAGTTTAAGAGTTGGCGGTTAATTGATTTCTCCATTACTTTAGAAAGAGTAGAAGTAATTGCAATGGGACGATAATTGGATGGGAGGGATTTGTCACCCTTTTTAGGAACTGGCTGGATATGAGCAAATTTCCAAGCAGAAGGAAAAACACCTTTGGAATAAGAAAGTGAAAAAAGGCGGCAAAGAATAGGAGTAAGTTCAGGAGCACAGATTTTGAGAACAAGTGGAGAAATACCATCAGGACCTGGAGCTTTCTTAGCATCAAGATTCATCAAAATCCTTCTGATATCCTTTTGACGGAAGACCACAGGAGGCATTGAATGGACCGTGTTGGGAATGGTGGGAGGTGTTTTACCAAGATCATTAATACATGAGCTGGAAGAAAAATGGGATGCTAACAGGTCAGCTTTATCCTTGGCTGAAGTGACAGCAGAACCATCTGGTTTGGACAGAGGTGGAAGCAGAGATGGGCAAAAGTTGCGGCCAATAGCTTTGGCAAGAGACCAGAATGCTCGGCTACCATTAGGGCAAGAAGCAAGTTTTCTACTCTTAGCCTGTTCAAACTCTAGTTTGGACTGATTAATAACTGCTTTACAATTGTTGCGAGCTTTGGTGTAGGCAGAAAATGAAACTGAAGAATTAGAAACAAGCCAATTACGATATGCAACATTCTTCTCTTGAACAGCCTTAGCACATTTATTGGAAAACCGAGGTTTAGATAAAGGACGAGATTTTAAAGTGGAGTGTGGGATAAAGGATTCCATTCCTGCAAGAATAATTTCACTGACACGATCTGAGCAAACGTTGACATCAGGAGTTTTGAAACAGTAATCCGACCAAGGAAAAGAAGAAAAGAAGTCTCGCAGGTCATCCCATTTTGCATTCTTGTAATGCCAAACAACACGAGGTTGGGAATAGCCATGAGATAAAGGTTCCATTGGAGAAGAGACAATCACCAAGTTGTGATCTGAAGTGCCTAAAGGACCTCTCACTTCGACCGTGTACTTAGAAGGGTTGTTTGTGAGAAAAAGATCAAGCGTATTGGCTGTATGATTCGGATTGTCCGGTATTCTTGTAGGTAAATGAACAATCTGTGCTAGGTCATTAGTAATTGCAAAAGCCTCAGTATCTCGACCTGCTGGGTCGGTGTGACTAGAAAACGGAAGCCAGCTGGAGTTGTGAACATTAAAATCACCAAGGGAAATTACCTCACTGTTAGGAAAGTTGGACTGGAGAAAGTCAAGTTGCAACGAGAGGAAGTCAAAGAGCTCCAAGTGATTAGTGGAGTTGGGAGAACGGTAGAGACAACAGATGAATTTGACACAATGAGGTAGAGAGATTTTAAGCCAGAGAAGATCAAAGAGAGGAGATTCCAAATTGCCAAGTCTCTGACAGGGAATATCAGAACGGACATATGCACAAGTACCACCTTTGAGGCGAAAGGAATCATACAGCGAATAATTTGGGCATCTGAGATGAGCAGTAGTTGAATCAACCGATAACTGAGATTCTGTCAGAAAAAGTACATGGGGTTTGGCAGACTGCAAGTGGAAATGGACATCGTTGAGATTAGAATTGAGACCACGTATATTTGTGAAATGAATTAGGAAATCCTTATTCCAATGCATTGCAAACGAGCGGGACACTCTTCCCCGAGATTGAAGGATTCATGCTCGCCGTCCAAGACCAGGTAATCAACACCAGGAACTATAGAAAATACATCACCAAGGAGCCCGGAGCGTTTGATGACACATGTCGACGATGACACTTGGCATCAGGAACGACCGAACACATAAATGAGGGATGAAAGGTGATCACCCAGATTGACTACACTTATAGACACGACCAAGTAGCCAGGAATTAGGAAATAGTTTTCCAAAGTTATGTGCTTATAATTGTTATGAAATATTAAAGGGAAATATTTAGTATTTGAAAAGAAATTTTAATATTTTTATACATTTTAATTTGTCTTAAATGTAATAAAAATACAGAAGAAATCGTAATTTCTTTACGTGTCCCTTCAGATACTTTTAGAACAATTTCAAATTTGGCCAAACAAAATTCCAAAGTTAGGATGATGTTAACACGAATCTAAACGCAGGGTTAGTCATTGCATTTCGAAGTATGACGGAAAACTCTGAAATTAAAATTTATTTAAGGTTTTCGACTCATCAGTGGTCCCAGTACAGCTTGTGGGCTAGAGTTTCTTGTACTGCCTGGATTTCATATTTGTAGTACGGCACACTTTCTTCGACCAATTGGTATTTCCTTGCTAGCTTCTTATGTATTATCCTGGCTACTTGGTCGTGTCTATAAGTGTAGTCAATCTGGGTGATCACCTTTCATCCCTCATTTATGTGTTCGGTCGTTCCTGATGCCAAGTGTCATCGTCGACATGTGTCATCAAACGCTCCGGGCTCCTTGGTGATGTATTTTCTATAGTTCCTGGTGTTGATTACCTGGTCTTGGACGGCGAGCATGAATCCTTCAATCTCGGGGAAGAGTGTCCCGCTCGTTTGCAATGCATTGGAAGCAGTTTTATCTATGTGATTTTGATAGAGATCATGGTAAAGTCTGCCATGGAGTGTCTTCTTTGTCCATCTTTCTAGCTTTGTTTGTACCTCCTGGTCGAGGGGCCTCCTGGTTTAGGTTCGAGCGAGTAAAAAGCAATCTCTCTCTAGAAAATTATATATATTAAAAAACGTAAGAGGATTACCTCAATATTTTTCGTGCAATGCTTCCAGTCAATTCTCTCCAAATGTAACGAATAAAATAAGATGAAAAAAAACCGGATTAATGAATTCCCTCACTCATAAAGATACGTCCAAATTCGATGCGCAACAGAATCGAAAGCCGAGAGCCCAAACTCGACCCCGAAACGCATCAAACCACCGCAACAAGACCATGAGTGTGAAAAGACATTGTGTCAGAATAAATAATTAAAACCGTTTCCGATAATAAGTAATTAAAATCACGATTAAAAAGATTAAAACCATTATTAAAAGATTAAAATCACAACTAAAAAGTTAAAATCACAGGGATATTCATGTTTGTTGTGGCGGACTCTAGGGTTCCCCCCATAAGCCGCTATTGTACTTCTTGTGTTGAAGCTTATGCCAAAACTGGCCATTTGTGAGTAGTGTGTTGTGCGTGTAAGCGAGACTGCGAGGACCTGCGTACGTTACTCATATCAAAAATACATGCCTTGCCTCGAGGAAATGAACATTTTCTGATCAATGAGGAAGACCAGTGCCATGCTTTCTCTGCCTTCGCCCATGATCTCATCACCAGAAGAAGATCACTGGTACAACGTCCTGGAACTGATGCACATTGATCAACACCCTTTCTCATACAGTGAACATCTTCACCTAGAGTGTCACCACTTCTAGCTACTGAACTTGACACTCAGCTCGCTTGAATTGTTTCATCCGCGTCTCTCTTGATACGTGATTGTCTTCCCACCCTCTCGAGGGCCCTCTTCTTCCACTTCCGCTTAGGTGGGAGAATTCCCACTCAACCTGCCGAGGATGCCTTCCCGTACATCCTCCGTCGCTCTGTCTACACCTCTTTTCCTTTACCCTCTCCGGTACCTCCTGTACCCTTTTTTTTTTTTTTTTTACTTGGTCTCTTTCCAGGAAGCTCAGGCGACCTGGAGGAGACTAGCCAGAGAATTATGGGCAGCCTGGCTACCTAGTGGTGTGTGCGGGCAACGTGGGGTCCCACCAGGGGCCCTGCGACCAAAACCCAGGACACCCAACAGAACCCAGCACAATACTTCATTTACAACACAAAAATTTTTTTCTGGCTTTCACAGTGATACTGTTTGTCTCCACAGAGTTCATATGGGGCAGATGTGGGAAATCACCGGAGGCGCCTTTTCCCCAACATTTAGGCGCCTCCGTATCCAGGTGGGAAGGAGCAGCAGTGCGTAGCACACGCTTCTTGATTAGACCAGGGTTCGAGCCCGTCACCACCGAATGCGGAAAGGTCAGGGAATGACCATCGCATATCCCCGAGCAATATGGCCTTAGTTGCTAATGCTCCTAAAAACCAAAACAACAAAAACAACATCCCCAACATTATGCACACTATTTGCGTGTAAGCGTTATGATGTGTTCTGTTGTTGTATTTTCGGCCTGCATGGCTATTAGCAGGTGAGAAGCAGTACCACCTGGTCAATACGTCCCACCCCCATCCCCGCCACGTGGATGTGGCCAGGATCAACTATCTCCTACTGGGCAAATCCAGGTCATAAGACCTGAGATTTCCCGAAAAAGAATGAATTGGAAAAGGAGGAACACAGAGGGAGAAGTTTGGGAGCTGGGGAGGTAAATGGATGGAATAGAGAAGAATCAACAGAGGGGTTCTCCAATAATTACAAGTGAGAAGAAGTAAAGCGAGAATGAAGTAGAAAGAAGTGGAGAAGTGGACTAACCATGGAAACCGTTCCCATGGAAAATCCCATCCTAGAAACTAGGATCAGCAAAACGTCTTAATTTACACTTTGTCTGATCCCTTGTAGGCAAAACTTCTTCAGTTGTTGAGGAAATAATTGATCTTCTAACAAAAAACACACAGTGAAAGCAAATTCCGCGAATTTTGAAAAGCTCCACAGAAAGACACTATGTACAATATCCTCTTCAGGAACACAGCAGAATATGTACTATGTATAGATACGCCCAATATAATGCCAGGGTAATGCCATAATCTAGCCCAATAAATAAAAGGTTTCAGGGTTACGCAAAAGTAATATAAATGTCCAAATCCTGGATGAGATCGCATTAGGCAGGGTTCTAAATAACGATGTTTAAAAAGTTCTTGCCTAAATACGAGCTCTAAGAGAGCCCAGAAAGTCTAAGGTAATCACCCAAGTCAGTTAATAAAAGAGTTACTAGGAAATGTCTCTAATATGAAAAGTCATAGTGATATTTGCTCACAAAGAAATATTAATTCCAAAAAGCTCTAAAACGCTAAAGGCCAAACAGTATCTCGATGAGTAGTGCAAAATTCCTTATACAGTAAATACCTATTCTGTTGAAAATAATTCCACATCAAGAACAAATCTATTATAAAATCCAGGAAAGGGTAGCACTTAATGATACTAATCAGTTGCAACTATAGAATGCAACCAACCTTCCCTTTCTGACCAAATTACTGTGAGAATTTTGTTCAAAGCCCATAATAGTTAGTTGTTCGCGCCATTGGAGAGATTGAAACTCTCGCCACTTGTACCTGGTTCGAGGACGATAATCACAACATTTTCATCTCTCAAAGGCGTCGGATATAAAGTATAGTTTCAAATGGGTCGTTTCTTCCACAAGAAACGTACCATTCGACTAAAGAAAGATTTAAATCTAAGCAGGGAAACCCTTTAAGAAACAGTGGCACAAATCCATTGATAAACTGCACTTTTAATTGACACTGAAACACCAAACGTGGATTATTATGAAGAGTGAATCTGTGAATCCTCTCGCAATTTAAATACTAAAGAGTATTATTTTTTAAAATAAGGAAACTCCATTAACTAAAGCAACAACTCAATTACAACCACCGAATTGATTATTAATAGTTATTCAGAGAAAATACTCACTTTGAAAAAAACAAAAAAAGATTTTATTTTACCCATTATCTCCTTTAGTTATAAAACAGATTCTGTTATTTCTGGCACTCTGACTTCCTAATATTATTTCTGAAACTATTCAATCTTATATCCGTTTAAGGTAATTAGTATTAACTGGTTCAGTTGAGTGGTGAGAGTGAGAAAGTGCCATTGTTGGCAGAGATGAACAAATGAACAGATTAAGGAATTGTTGTTACCAAACCCTAGGCAACAATTCAATTCATTTGGACTGTAGTCGAAACGGTAGGTTGCTTCATAATTATTGGAATGAGCCAATCATGTTTGTTTCCCCAGCCAAAAAAAGGAGACATTTACTGAAATAAAAAATACCTTATAATAAAATCATTTTGCGATATTCTGCTTAAATCCACCTGTGGCGTTGATTCTGTTTGGAATTTGTGAGGAAAGGGTGTCTATTGATAGTCTTGATCTTAAGTCGCCGATTCATACGATATGCTAACAGAAACAACAAAGGTACCTTGCTATCTCTGCCTGAGACTGACTAACTCCCATCAGCATTGAGCATACTCAATGCTGATGGGATTCTGCCTCTTGCTCAGAATAATCACCTGAGAGGGCATAAATTCAAATTGAAGAAAGACAGATGTAGAATAGATGTGCAGAAATTTGCCTTTAGCTTGCGGGTAGTTGGTTGGTGGAACAGACTTCCATCCCTAGTTGTGGAAGTTGATAGCCTAAATAAATTTAAGGCTCAGCTGGACAGGTATTTCGAACAAACAGAGGGGTGATGTGGCAGATTTTTTTTGATTTTTTTTCTGGCTGATGCTGCATAAGCTTGCTTTCTTGCATCATATGCCTCTACTAATGCTAATGCTAATGCTAACTCGGCCACGAGGTGAAAAAAGGCCATTAAAGTTCCTTGCGTCATCTTCGGGATTCGACGGACCTTTTCCACTCGAGGTGGGGATCATCAAAAATACGTCATCCAAAGGTGAAACATGGGAAAAGTCACGTGTAGTTAGAGCACCTGGTGGGCATCGTGTGCACCTTCCTACAGGGACAATGCGCCGAATAACCCATATAAAAGCCACGGATACCGATGCCTCAGAAATGATTATAAAACTTATCCCATCATTGCAAAAGCTACTTCTTTGATAACCGCACCCTTCAAGAAATGTTGCCAGCCCAGCTTGCCATGTGGATTGACTCTGGAGAAGTTGCATACAGGATCAGCGAAAATGGAAGTATGTGTGATTTACGAAAGCCGTATTTCATCATCGAGAAAGGAACAGTACTTTCTCCAGCCGGCCGAATCGAGAGAGGTCCGTGTGCATCGGATTATAATTTTAACAATCCTTAGAAGATTGGATGGATCTCTCGTCACTCACATTTCCATACGGAAAACGATCCCCTCTCTGCAGCACTTCTCTGATAAATCAAACTTAATTTCTGTCTGCAGAGGCATCGGGCGATTTCAAAATTATGAGTTTTACTACGGAAAATACGCTTCGATTTGTCATAGATTCAAAAGACACTCTGAAAACGGCCCTTTTAAGGGCCATTGACATATTGATAAAGGGATGCCTGATCGTACTACGAATTTTAAGTTCGAGTTATCTTGTAATGCCTAGTTATTTTTCCTATTTCAACAGATTGGTTTGCAGCTATTTAGTTTATTGATTACGTTTTCATAGTAATATTAGTCTAACTTCATTTATTACACAGAGAACCAGTCCAGTCAATTTCAAATTAATTCGTAAATGACGATATGATTTTTTAAAATTATATTTGTCTCTGGCGGATATTTTTTTTCGAAAAATCGATAAAGACGTTTCAATCGGTGTATGTAAAAAAATCTGTATCTTGACACTTTCATATACATTGCTAAATTTGAAAGCTATTAGGTTTGAAATTACTTTATCATTATTTCCACGAAATATCTCTCTTCATCAGCAAAACGTGTTTATTACCTTTTAACGCCCGTTTTACTTTATAAATTAGCACAATTTAAAGAAACCAATCTTTATGACAATATTTCCTGCATCTCAGTAGAAATATATGTATTTCTTGCCCAAAATATTGTATTCGTCAATTTTCTTAAGAAAAAATTGAACAAAATATCTTTATTCCGTAAAGAATCTCTTAATGGATTATATTCGCCGCTTTTTTCTATGTCCCCCAGAGACAGACGGAAAAATATCTACAATATGTGAAATGTGTGCATGACTTACATGTGCAACTAACGGCTCACGATTTGATCACTGATCATATGATTCTTTAGTGTTTCTCTTCATAAATTGCACATCGAGGGAAGTCAACTACCAGGGAAATATACCCACCGTAGTGACGCGAAAGGCACCTTAAGCCAATTGACAATCTCTCCAGTTCGCAGTCGAATGGCAGTTGCTGTTAAAACAGTTGGATCTCTTTGAACGCCGTCTACGTTACGGCAAACGGAAAAGGAATAGATTCATATCTCGAAATGAATCGTCCGTAAGGACTTGGTTCATTGAATAAACGCAGTTTTTCGCGAATCGTCTTCCGAAGAAAGACATTCCTGAAACCTACATTCTCTTTATGAAATGAAAACCTTTACAAATCACAGAAGTCGGAAGTTGAGCTTGGAGAAACGGACAGATTTCCTGGTGAATGTGGAATTTTTCAATATTGTCGCGAAATCCATAACGATTAACAAAAATTCCAACAACAAACAACAGACCGACTTGTTTACACACACTTTGCCTTTGTAGAAATTTCAACATTTACAGAAACTTCATTACTTCTATGGCTTGCATTTTACTTTTCATCTTTATAATTGATAGTTTTAATGCAAATAATTTGGACAGCTAAATGTATTTCTATGCTTCCAGATTTCTGTAACAGTACAATTAGATTTTTTTTTTAATTAATTTGAAACACTTTATTGTGCAGGATATACGTTCACTAACAAAAATTATTTTTTACCGGGATTTCTATCGTCGATGTGATGGTTATTTAGAAGGAAGGTAATTTTTAAATTTCCTTCCTTCTAGTTAGTGAATTTCTAAAAATAGAAATTCACTAACATTTCTATTGAAAACGGCCGTGCAAGAGCCAAGATTACTACACAGTACCTTAATCAATTCTTTAATCTGTGTATTAGAAGTAGTTTACGAAATTTTTTAGAAGCTAATCACGACAAATATATTCCAAATCTGAAATTTGTGCATTTTGGGTAAATTTTATTAAACTTCACAATATTGCTCTAATTCATGTTTTTAACGGTGACGAGCAATGTGTGAACTTTTTCAAATTAAAATTAATAATAAATTTACATAAGACAGTGAGCGGTTTGCAAATGTCTCAAATTAGTATAAATATTTCGACAATTTTCAGTATTTAAATTTATATATTTTTAATTAAATGAATGAAAATTCTATTTGCTGTCGGATCTGAAGAGTGCAATTCAGCTGCTGCTTAAGTATTCCAAGTTTTAATTGTGCAATATGATCAAATTTAGTTGGGGGATTTTGTATTTCCTGAAATATAGCTGCTGTTGTTGAATATCCCACAATACGAAGTTTAGAAGATCATAAAATTCTAGAGCAAGTACAGCCGTCTTAAAAACTATTGAAATTCTGGTAAAGAATGATGAGATGCGTGAACGTTCTTCATTCTATTATATTTCACTGTTTTAAAGAGATTACTATGGAATCTTAAATAAGTTAAGGTAAAGGAGGTAATTTAAAGAAATCATGAAAAATTTGTCTTCCAACATAATTCTTATCAAAATCCTTATTTTTGAAAGTTAATACTAATTATAATTTTAAAAGTGGTTTATCCATGGCATTCACTATTTAATTTTGAGCAACAACCCTGTTTAAAAATGCCCTAACTTAACAACCAAATGGAGACAAGGATGTAAGGATGCAGAGGCGTGTGCCCGAAATGAAAACAATAATAAATTAAAAATCCTATATTGATAAAGATTTAAATTCAGTTGATATATAAAATTCTAATGTATTTAAATTTTTGTATTTTATATTTGTTGTATTTTATATTTGTTGTATTTTATACTTGTTCCAAGATAAAATTTAAAAGTAAATCTGATTTGAGAGAATAACTTGGCTAAAGATATGATATCATTTCAATCAAGAAAAATTACCAAAAACAGTTCGTTATGTGCCAAAAGGTACGAGCATAATTTTTTTGTAATTTTCTTACTTTTCTTGATCTGAATGAGGATAGGATAGATTTCCACTCTTTCATCTTGTATACATCCGTTTGTTTAAATTCTTCCACTTTATCTACCACCCTATATATCCATCAAAAAAGAAACTAGTTTAGCGTATCGCAGATGTCTGAATCGATAGAAGTTTTGCAGTTTTCATTTAAAAGGCGACTGTTATGATGAAAATACTTAAAATTGTGACTATTTATTTTATATATCAAAGGGTAATGTTTAAAAAATAAAATAAGTTAAAAAATGTATACATAAAAATAACATATTTATCTATTCTTTAATGCCTTAAAAATAGGAGTGAAAATTTGTGAGATTGGCACTAGCTGCAAAACTCTCTGTATGCGTTGGAAAAGAAAACTAATTACGACACTTCTTGCTGGTCGCATTTCGCTAGGACATAAAGCCAACCAGACGGCTACATTACGGCCCGCCAGTAGAAAGTAGATAGGAATAGTTTGGATTATGTTTTATTCAATGCTCGATTTCCATCGAATTAAATGTTGCGATTTTAATCTAAAATTATTGACAACTTAACCGCCAAGGAACAGTCAACACCCAGGCAGCTGCTACCGCATGTCTGTCCCTGGCACGAAGAGCCGGGCCTATCTAATTAAAATAAACAATAGTGCAGAAGCACTATCCCGAACCTATCAGAAGAAGTGCAATACCGGTGGTTGCCTACCACCCACTCCCATTTTGAGCAGACGTGGGAGCCACACACACACACAAAATACAATATACTACAAAGAGCAAGAAAACGTGGCAAATAGCCAAATAATTTTTCCCAGCTCACGAGAGACCAAATTTTGGTTATTAGTTACTTTACCTAGAAACAAGTTAACCCAAAAACAGTTATGTTAAAATTTACATTAATACCAATTAAGTTTATAAATGCAACAGATACAGGATGGTCAGCAGTTAGAGTGAAACAGCCAACAACATGGAAAGCTAATTTCTAAGTTTCTAAACACATGAGGAGCATCTTAAGCATTATGAACTTCTTCCATAGTTCAGGAATCACTAACCCTTCTGTTCACAGTGAATTTGTCACGCTAGAAGGACTCAGGTTGGTTCGCAGTCACCAAGGGACAATCAACATTGTGGACATTAAATCTCGGTGTTCCTCATCTCAAGTTAAACTGCATTCCCGAAGAGCGCCAAGAGGCACAGACAACTTGGTTCCATAATCCAGGAAGCAAAGCCACACAAAAACAGTAAAGCAGCCAGAGATTTGGGGCATATAAATTGTAGTAGGGCAGTAGGCATCAAAGCACAAAATAACCACTTATAACAAGTCGTAGAGGTGAAGTTAGTGCAGATGAGTCATCTAAATATCCTACAGAACTACTAGTTTTAAGTTACGTCGTACCAGCGCCAGCCGCCAGAGATCTCAAGGCAATCCGTTTGGCGAATACATTTTCAGAAAATTGTTGAAATAAGCTAAAGTTTTCTGGACGCTCAATCAGTTTGTGTACATCAGTTACATGCAAATATGGGATCCTGTTCAGTAGAATACGGCTTTCGTCGGTATAAGATCTACAAATTCAAATATTATATTACGGCCGCCTGTAATCTCTTATATATACCCATATATATATTATGACTGTAAATTGCGTGTGTTCTCTGATCGATTTTCCTGTTTTACTGGACAAAAAGATATAAGATCTTCAGAAAGAAGAAAAGAGCGAAACCCAAGTTACCAAGGCTCCACAATAGCAAAAAGGATCTGGTTTCAAACCACGTGCGTATAAGAAAGCGCTGAGCGATCCGTGTAATCTCAAGAATTAGCCAGCCCTCACAGATGGTCTAAACCATTTATCAGTTAATTTTGAAGCGACAAATTCTACACCAGAAATAAATTTTCTGGTTACATCCCTGTGTTCACTCGTAATCCGTCTCAGTTGCCAACAATCCATAAAGTGCTTCCCTCTCCTCTTTGAAGCTATTTGCTGGATTAGCTGTAACATTCATTATATTTATCGAAACTCCCTTTTTAATCCAACCAATATATCAATCCTCTGAATATTATGTATAGATCCAAGGGGATAGTTCCCGCAAGAACCTGTTGCAATATTAGAGACAGTTCTAGGTGCACTAACCGCAGAAAGTGAACCCGATCGTTGTATAGAAATTATTCTGGATTTTACTTTTACCTTGGTGATTGCTTTAAACCACACGCTAGCAGCATAGGAGACAATTGGCTGAACAATAGGCTTGTAATATAGTACCAGTGCCCTTTGCTGAGGGCCTATTCTTTTTTGCCAAAGACGCAACAAAGTTTTTTTTTTTAATTTTTCCTGAAAGTTTTTAAATATGAAGGCCAAAATGCAGTTTATCGTCAATTTCAATACCTACATATTTCACACTTGAAACTTAGGGAATTTTGGATCCATTAAAAAGAACTTTAGGTGGTCATCCATAATTAAATTCCATTTTGTAGACAATGAAATTTATTTTAGTTGGAGATATTTTTAACTTATTGATATTGGTCAACATCTTCAAATCATCAAGAACCACTTGAATTTTCCTCTCAAGCACAACTTGAGAATCACACCTGAAATACCAATTATAATGTCTTCTGAATACTCGATGCGGAAATAATCCTCTGCCTCCCTATTCATTCATAGATTGAAAACCGAATTCCAGAGGAGAGATCCAAGCACGGAGCCTTGAAGCCATCCTCTGGAAATGGTCGAGAAATAGGTACGGTGCATAGAGGTGACCTGAATTCTCCTGTCCGTAAAATACGATCTCAAGACATTTAAAGTGTAAAAATCGCATTTAGTAAGCCGCATTGACCTCAGGGCCCTGTCTCACCAATGGGAGTCAAACGTGCCCTCAAAGTCCACCAAGGCATATTTACTGTTTGAATCCTGTATATAACCTAAAAGTGAGTTAACTGCATCCTGAGTAGAGTGACCCTTTTTGAAACCGTATTGGTGTTCTGAACATAAATTTTGCTCTTCATACATTAAAGTTAGTCTGTTTAGGCTGAAACAATTTGCCCAATTTAGCAAAAAGAGAGATAGGCCAAAAAGCTCTAGAATCTGTTTTCCCTTTACCAGGTTTTTGTATTATTTTAAACAACGCCAGTTTCCAAGACTTAGGGAAGACACCATCCAAAAAACATTTAGCGTATAAATTCAAAAGAACATTAGGAAAGAATTCTAAAAAAGTAATTATTACTTGATATTCTATTAAATCAATACCTGGGCATTTATTTTTGCTTAACTTTGCGACTGCAGAAGCCAGCTCCAGAAGTGTAAAGAAAGCATTATCAATTGAGCCTGAGTAATTCATATTGCAAGCACGAATAACCGCTTGTTCAGAAAAATCTAACTGAGGATCATCATTAGGAAATAAATTGTCAACTATCGTACCAACCGTGGTGTACCGGTCAGTAGTTTCCTGATTACTACTGACAACAAGAGTTGTCAGGAGTAATCTAAGCAAGTAGTAATCTTGTCAGTAGTAGTCTCCAGTTGTTGAGTCCAGGTATGATATCGTATGTTATAAAGGTATGTTATCGGATGATATAAATCTCCTCACGCTGATTTCTCCATACGATGATCTTCTCATGATAATAATAATAAGAAGAAAATAAATAAAAAAACCTTGTTCTGTTCATTTACAGGTTTCTTTCGCTTGAGCTCTTCCTATTTTTCCCACGTGACCAGAAGGCTAAATGCCTGGGTCCTGTTTATCATGGAGACTTGTTTCAGTTATCATTTTGCTACTTTTTAGGAGAATACTAACGGCGACCCGATTATCTGGAAATCTCTGTTTTTCGTTTTTCCAAAATAGTGTCCAATGCAGACCATAATATCATTGATGGATGCCAGGAAATTGCTCCTGAAACTATCCAAACTGTAGGCCTACGGGGTGATACTGAAGTGTCTAGGCCTACTCCACCCTCCAAGAAGCGTAATCAGAAATCATTTCCGAAATCAGAAATGGAAACTAGATCCCCAAGTGAACGAAAGGACCTACAAGACCGACCTTCCCAGCAAGGAGAAAATGATGATGAAGAGACAACACTGGATCCTACTCTGCCTGAGGGTCCCGTTTTAGAGCAAGTTCTCTACTTGAGAACTTCACTAGAAACTTTAATGAAGACAACCAACAGCAGAGTCAGTACAGCTCTGCGCGCAGACATAGTTTCCCTCTGGACGAAGTTGGAAACCATTTTACTTGCAACACACCTCGAACGCGAGAAAGCAGTGACTGAATTCGAGGCATATCTTGACGGTAGGGATAATCAAATGCAACAGCGCCCCTACCTATGCAGACGCGGTGAGGATTTCCAGAAATACTGAACAAACAACTGAATCAGGGAACTCAACCAAAAGGAAAACTCTTCTACAAAAACCACATCGAGTCATTGTTAAACCTACTTCCACAGAAGATCTTCACACAAGTGTGGAAATAAAAAATATAGTGGTTGCAAATTTAGCAGAAGACTTGAAAATGGCAAAAATTAAATCTGTGCGTAAGACACGTAATATTGGTGTCATCATTGAAACTGAGACGAAAGAAAAAGCTAACAAAATCATTAGTAACCCCAAAATACAAACACTTGGCCTACAGGCTACACCCCCGAAAAGAAAGGGGCCCAGCATAATAATTTATGACACAGAAAAGGACCTAACCCCAGCAACCTTCCAAGAGAAACTGTACAGAAGAAACCTCCAGCAGGACCACCCCGATGTTGAACCAAATGACCTCGTTTTCCCAATTGCAAAAAAATACCAGAGTGGGAAATTCTACCAACTGGGTAGTTGAGCGTTCCCCCGCAGCCTGGAGAACAATAAGTCAACAAAATAGAGTGTTCATAAATTGAAGCAGTTACCGCTTCAAGGAGCATGTGGCTGTTCCCAAATGCTACAAGTGTTGTCGTTTTGGACACACGACACACATGTGTACCCAAGCTCAACCCACATCTGAACACTGTGCTGAGAGCCACGACTTTAACTCGTGCCCTAAAAAAGAAGATCCACCCACTTGCGCAAACTGCAAATCAATGAAAATGCAGCAGATCATTCCATCAGGGACAATAAATGCCCTGTCTACACAAAAGCTAAGAGCACATGCCAACTAAGGCTCGATTATGGGGACTTACCTTAAACCATTTAATACTACCACTGTAATATTTGCACAATTAATGCCCAACGAGCTAAAGCAGTTGCAGCGCAGTTGAGGAAAAAGGCAGATGAGGAGAACCTCGATATCCTCTTTCTTCAAGAGCCATACTCGCATAGTAAGGCAGTCAGAGGGTATCCGTTGACTTATAAGATCGTTCAAATGGACGGGGAGACCCCATGGGCGGCTATTCTGGACAGAAACGAAACTTTGATCTCACTGTCACCAAAATACCACATTACTGCCTTTCCTGTGCCCATATCATCACCCCTTTGGGGAATTTTACGCAGTTTCTCTTTACTCTCGGCCGGGGGAGGATATTCTCCTGATTATTAGATACTTACAAAGCATCTCTCTCTGGAATTCCCAAATGCGAAAATCATCGTTGCCGCCGACGTAAACTGCAGGTCGCCAGCGTGGTTCAGTGAAACTCAAGATAGCCGAGGCACAAACAACAGACAACGACTGGAAGAATATCTCTCAAAGAGTTCTTTCTAAATTCTCAACCAACCAAATAACCTACCGACCTTCTCTAGTACAATGTGAGAATTCACAATTGATGTCACCCTGGCCACAAGATCTGTTGCTCGACACATTTCATCCTGGACAGTTAGAGAAAGCCGGACCACTTCGGACCACCGTGTAATAACTTTCCAATTGAACCGATCAGTAAGCCGACAATCAATTATAAGGCAAACTCTACATAGATTTGCAATTGACAAGGCAAACTGGTAACAATTTAAGGCCTCACTGATCATGGCCGCCCACTATCTCTCTCAGCACAGCTGGACTGGATGCGGACCAGCACCAAAAGGCAACTGTAAGCCTAGTCACTGAAAGCTCAATTAACTTTATTAAAAGGAAGAAACTTTCTCTTGGAGCCATACCTTGGTGGTGCACAGATCTCCAACAACTGCGACGGGAGGTATACACCGGGACGGTGTATACCTCCCGTCGGAGGTATTTTTCAACGCGCAAGACGGACATGGCCAGAAAAATTTTCAACGCGCAAGACGGACATGGCCGGAAGCGGAAGTAGAGTATCACAAGCAGAGAGTACCGAACGGCAAGAAATGAATACACAGCCCTGATTAAACAAAGGAAGAAACGCTCCTGGGAGCACCTAGTCTCCACAGTTGGAAATTCTCCTCCATGGGGAGTGGTCTACAGAGTGATCACAAACAAACTCCCCATGGGAGAAGTCATCCCAGCCACCAAGACGCCACAAGGCACGTATACAAAGACATGTTCCGAATCTATAAATAACATCATTGATGCCATGTTCCATCAACACACGACACCAAGCACCCCAGAGCAAATACTATTATATGAGGAAAACAGCACATACACACGGCCTAAGTGGAAGACAGCTTCACCAAGGAAGAACTGGACACCGCTGCAGCAAAAAACAAGAAATCTCCAGGAGAAGGTATGCCGGAGCCCGAGATCGTAAAGAAGCTGTTGAAACAATCCCAAATAAAATCTTAAACGTCGCCAACCATTGCCTTGAAGCAGGCCATTTATTTCCCAGCAGTATGGAGAACTGCAAAATTAAGGCTTATTCTCAAGAATCCGACAAAACCACATGACCTTCCGGAGTCATACCGACCCATAGCTCTTCTATTCATACTAAGCAAACTCCTAGAACATCTTCTAAGCAATACAATAGGAATTCATTACTCCAAGGCTGGCCTTCACTCTGAAAACCAATATGGCTTTAGAAGGTGATGCTCCACTGTGGACGCCTTAGAGAATATCGTCAAAGCAGCTAGATCTACCAGCCATTAATACTTCCTTGTCATTTCAGTGGATTTTGCCAGGGGGTTTAACTCCCTCTGGTGGCCAATCGTCCTCGGCAGACTCCGCAAAGCAAAACTACCAGCTAATTTGTGCAATTGTATAAAAACCTATCTCGCAAACAGAACAGTAACCGTCAGTGCTCCGTACTGTTGAGTCACACGACCTGTCTATAGAGGATGCCCACAAGGCTCAGTACTTTGCCCACTTCTCTGGAACGTGGTGCTCGATAGCTATCTAAACCTCGACTTTGATGATGTGAGGTCACAGGCCTACGCGGATGACTTGATCCTGATGCTGGCGGCAGACTCAAGAGCTCAACTAGAGATCTCTGCAAACCATGCTATAAATATCCTACAAGACTGGGCCACCCAAAACCACTCAAAGATATCCCCAACAAAAACCTACTCAATCCTACTTAAAAGTTCTCTCAATATCAGAAGGCCTCCCCAGATAAAGATTCAGGAAACAACAATTAAGCTTTCCACCGAACTTAAATATCTTGTTATTCTGCTGGATAAAAGTCTGTCAAACACACCCCATCTTACTTACCTCCGAAGCAAAATCAAAAAATACTCCCACTAATAGCTAGAGTCACTCGTCGAGACTCTGGGGGCTTAAGAAGAGGACCCTAGCCCTCTTCTATAAGGCAGTCTTCTTACCAGCTTTAACATACGCATCAGGAGGCTGGTTCCACAAGCAGAAGGGAACAGAAGTAAACTAAAGGAAGCCAGAGACCATTCAACGTTCAGCCCTATTGACAATCTCGAGAGCCTGCTGTACTGCAGGCACCCACGCCCTCCAGGTCGTCTTGGGCGCTCTCCCCCTGGACCTGAAGATCGTTCACTTTGGGTTGCTTTATCAACTATCCAAAGGTAGAGCACTCACCTGCCCTGATTACACAACTGATCCGGCGAACGATCGTAAACTAGAGAAAAAACGCCTTCTCACCCACCTACAGCAGGCCTGGCAAACCCGCTGGACGACTTCGACAAAAAGGGGAAGTCATCCGAAGATTCATACCGGATAATCAACAAGTGTTTCCCAAAAGCCCAAACTGGTTTTCACCTGAACTGCTGACATCTTACCTACTCACTGGACATGGCGCAATAAGAGCAAAACTCTCCAGTTTCGGTTTAAAAAAAAATATTATATTAGGGTTACCCGTAAATGATTACATTAACCCGTATTCGTGTCTGTAAATTGCGTGTATTCTCTGGTCGATTTGCCTGTTTTGCTGGACGAAAAAATCCCAGTTTCTGAGGGGAAAAAACCTTGCTATCTACGCCTGAGACCGACTAACTCAGCCACGGAGTGAAAAAAGCCCACTAAAGTTCCCCCTACTCACGGGACCCAGCGCAATAAGGGCAAAACTCTCCAGTTTCGGTTTTAGTGACACGCCTCTCTGCCACTGTGGACAGCCAGAGACGTGGGAGCACCTCGTACACCACTGCCAACTATACGAAGACCTCCGCTGCCTCTTAATAACCAGACTACATTTCTCGCCAATAAACCATGAACAATATCTCCTGGAGAGCGAGGACAATTATAAAGCCTTAACGCAGTTTGCGCAGTATTCTTTTTACTAGAAGAAGAACATACCCACAACCTTAGCAGGAATTTTTCTACAAACCAACCACTCGTCATCCAGAATAAAGACCCTTAGATGTGTAAACCAAACAAAAACCTAGCAGCTACAATCTGAAGAACAACTAATCATTAACTTAACCTGGATCTGACCGCTGGCTTAAATTGGAGTCATTATCTGGACTTGACCACTCACACGGATGGGACAACATGTCCCAGGAATGACATACGAAGACCCAACAAAGACACTGTGCAGTTTCCTACCGAAACATCATTAGGCGATCTGAACCGGGTACCCTCACTCGGTTCACTTTCCATCCCTTCCCTTGGCAGGGGGATGGTTACTCTGTATCCCCCTGTGTCATCCCCTATCTTCACCTTGTGAGGCATGGGTCTGCCCACCGACATTTGGGGTTATCTTCACTATTGACCCCATATTTCTGTCTTTCACCCCCCAGTCTTCAGTCTCCCTTCGCACTCTAGCTATCTTGCGACTAGCGTTTGACCCTTGTCAAAACTACACAAGCCCCACACTAAAAAAAAAAAAAAAAAAAAATTTAACTCTACCCCACATAACTTGTATCTCTTTCGGCCTGACCCAATTTCTAGTGTTTCTCCCCCACACTTTTTTTTATTTATTTTTTTTATTATATTTTATTTATTTATTTTTTTATTATATTTTATTTATTTTTTTATTATATTTTATTTATTTTTTTTTATTATATTTTATTTATTTTTATTTTTTTATTTTTTTTATTTTTAGGCCCTTGCCACTGAAATCTCAGGACATTAGGTGGCAGGACCTGCCAGAGTAAATAGTAAATCTCTAAAATACTGGTGTACCTGGTCTGCCTCCACGAGGTATAGCGTGGGCAACGGTGGGTCTCATTTGAGACCCAATGGCTAAAAGACCAGATGAACAACGGTACAAAACATTATACACCACAATATCCATACACTTTTAAACCTCTGGCCTCTACAGTGTTCTGTATCACATCACAATGTATACTACGCGGAGATCAGGGAAACCCCTGGTACCGTTGGACCCTAAACACACTATAGACTCTACACTATCTCAGCCGTCCTGGCCAACGATGCCCTTCGATTGCTTCAAACCTGGGCAACAAAGAACGTTCTTACGATATCACCTGCAAAAACCTCATCCATTCTCCTTAAAGGCAGTCTCGACCTACGTAGACCACCCCAAATTAAAATTGATGAAAACACGATAAAATTGGTGCTACAGCTCAAATATTTCGGTATTCTCCTAGACATCAAACTATCCTTTCAGCCACACCTTAAATACATCAGAACGAAGATCAGGAACTACTCAGCCCTAGTGGCCAGGATCTCACGTAGAGACTGGGGCCTCAACAAGAGAACGCTGGCACTCTATTATAAGACTGTTTTCATCCCAACAATCTCATATGCTTCGGCCTTATGGTAAGATATGTCCACGCTAGTAGTAAATAGAATAATGCTGAATTCTACCAAGCGATCCATTCGTCGCGCCATAATCCGCGCCTGCAGTACAGTGAGTACTCCAGCCTTACAAGTAATATCAAGAACGCTCCCACTAGACCTAGAAATCGTAAGAACTGGTGTGCTCTATTGCCTTTCCAAAGGAGTCGCAGTTACCTTCCGGAATTTTACAACTGATACCACTAGTAATAGGAAGGCAGGAAAAGTATGCCTACAGAACCACCTACTGCAAGAATGGCAAAACAGATGGGCCGGTACAACCAAAGGAGGCATCACCCGGAGGATTTTTCCACAGACAAATAGAGTATACCCGAAATCACCATCATGGTTCTTTCCAGGACTTCATACACCATACTTAACAGCAGGGCATGGCCCCTTCAATGCAAAGCTAGCTGGATTCAGACTCACAGAAAACCCACATTGCACTTGTGGAGAGATAGAAGACTGGAACCATCTTATGTTTGACTGTCCCATCTACGAAGACCTAGACTGCATTCTGATTACAAAAGTGAGATATCTTCCAAGAGGACAAGAATTTCTCCTCCTTTAAACGGAAGAAGATTATAAAGCATTGTCACGATTCGACCAGGACCTCTTTGTGAGAAGAAGGGTGCAAATTGCCATACACTGAGGGAAAGAGGAAATGCCACTCGACCATGACAACCCAAAGACAAAACATATCACCAACCAACATTTCTCCTCTTTAAACGGAAGAAGATTAAAATCGAAAACTTGATGACAGATTGCAAGAGCAACCTCAACAACGTGACTGCAGTCTGCAGTACGGGACTTGTCCCAGGAATAACCCACAACCCTAGATGTTGACATCTCTTTAGAAGAAGTAGAACTTAAATAGAAGACCTACCATGGACTTGATCTCATTGCAGCTCTGCTGCCAACGCCACAGGAGATCCTATACCTGTGCCCTCTTTCACTGTATTTTCTTTCCACTTTCCTGGGGAGGGGAGGAGATGGCTTCACTGTCTCTTCCCTTCCTCACCCTCCTTTTCCTCCTGGTTGGACATGGGCCTGCTCCACTGACCACAGGGGTAACTTCCTCTATCGACCCCTTACTTCCTGTTTCCTACCCCCAGCCTTCAGTCTCTCCCCTACTTTGTTCACTTTCACAGCGTAACTCCACACAGTCTAAATTTAAATTTGAAACTTTGACCTGGGGTCGCCTTCCCTATTGGCTCTATATTTCTGACTTTCCCCCTACTCTGCCTAAACACAAGCGACCACCCCATACAATGTCAAAATTTTAAAAAATTGTCAAAATTCCTACAGCATACGAAAACCCCTTTCTGCCTAACCTTTCAGCGACTGTTGCCCAATACCTTTAAATTATTATTATTTTTTTATTAATTATTTTTTTATTATTATTTTATTATTTTTTTTTTTTCGGTCTTTTCCACTGACATCTCAGGAAATTAGGTGGCAGGAACTGCCAGAGTAAATATCTAAATACTGGTGTACCTGGTCTGCCTCCACGAGGCATAGTGTGGACAACGTTGGGCCCCAGCAGGGGTCTAGCGGCTAAATGGCCAGAAGAACAACGATACACGACACTACACTTTTAAATCTCTGGCCTTTACAGTGTTCTGTATCACAAGACAATGAATACCACGCGGAGATGGGAGAAACCCCTGGTGCCGTTAGACACGAACACGCTATACATTATACACTACTATCTAAGCCGTCTCCAACTATGCGACAGGTTCCTGCATTTTCAGCTACTTTCATGTGCCCAGTCCTTGAATGCTGACCTTAATAAGTTCGCTTCTGACAGAGAATACACACGTCTCATCCTTGAACTGTACTTCCCTGTTCCTGATCTTTCTCCTCGAAGCTCGTCTTAATGCTGCAAGCCATCAGTACCACCTGATGTGAAGATGGCACTTTTCAGTATGACAGTGAGTAACGATGAACTAACTACTTCTGTTCAGTGCAAAGAACGTTGCCTGTTTATATTACTATATGTGTATGAAATTATTTGATTCCGCCAATATCTTCTTTATACAGGGTGCCTCAAAAATATTGGTACAAACGCTTAGGGGAGGTAGGCAACATCTAAAGGAATGTGAATCGCATAGGAACCCATAACCTTTGACGTAATATTAACAATGGAGTACGAGATGGATGCATTTCATGATGTTACAACAGATGCTTGAAGGTTCCACCATGAGACGCGATGCATGCGTCACACCGACACAGCATGAATTGGCGGACACGGTCGAACTTTCTTTGACAGTAGCAGCAGCGCTGACGAGTCTCGCCACGAGATCCATTTCCGTCTCCACAGGCGATTCATACACGATAGATTTGAGGGCCCCCCACAGAAAGAAATCATGGCTCGATAAATCAGGTGAGCCTGGGGGCCAGGCAACGGGTCCATCACGGCCAATCCATCGACGCCAAAACGCCTGTTCAAATGGTCACGAACACACCTTCCATAATGGGCAGGCGCCCCGTCATGTTGAAACCAAATGTTGCGTCTCACATTTGCTGGAACATCGTCAAGAAAACGTGGTAGAACTTGTTCAAGAAAGATCCGATATTTAGCGGAGTTCATGCGGTATAGTAACAGGTATGGGCCGACTAAGCAGTCACCGACCATACCTGCCCACACATTTATTGCGAAGCGATGTTGTGCCGCATGGGGGCGCACACTGTGTGGGTTGTTGTGAGCGAGCCCACGCATGAGCATTGTGTTGATTGAATAAACCTTCCCGAGTGAAATAAGCCTCAGGCTGGAAAATTCAAGTCTTGAACACTTTCTTGGAGAAACAACTCCGCAAAAGCCACACATGCAGGATAATTTTGGGGGAGCAGTAACTGAACCCTTTGGAGATGAAAGGGGTGTAAGGAATCGTCGTGCCAGACACGCTGTACACTGCAACGAGAAACTCCTAAGCCAGAGGCAACGGCACGTACGCTGCTAGTAGGATTATTCTGGACGGAATTCAACACACTTTCTTCCATGGCGGGAGTTCGCGTCGAACGTGCTCTGCCCGCACTACCCCTGTTACCTCTAAATGACCCATAATCGCACAAATTTTTATGAACACGCGCAACCAAACGGTGGTCCGGTACATGTCTGTCTGGGAAGCGTTCTCCATAAATTCGTTGAGCGGCTCGTCCATTTTCCTCTACTAATCCATACACTAGGTGCATGTCTGCTAACTCACAGTTCGTATATCGATGCATGCTTTTCGTGCGGCGACTACTGCTTGAATGAGTAAACCAGAAAATTTCCCTCTCGCGAACTGATGAACAGTGCCATGTACCGACTTACGGTGACGTTTCCGGTTATGGGTTCCTATGCGATTCACATTCCTTTAGATGTTAGCTACTTCCCCTAAACGTTTGTACCAATATTTTTGAGACACCCTGTACATTGTTTTGTAAATAACTGTATTATACTTGGAGTTTTGAGATGTACCTCGACTTATGCATTTCCTTATGTTTGATATATCAATGCTCTCTATTTATTATTATATTGTATTATTACTGTTAACCCCTGGCCTGATGGCCGTGAAGGGCAACATTGGAATGTATCGAATTATACTATCATCATTATTATTATTGCAATAAAAATTTCTTCTTCTTCTTCTTAACTATATGTTTTTTTTATCCCCGCTTATCATATTGTTCCTTGAAAATTTATATATGATCCCCCAAGGATGATATATGACGATGACACTGAAATAATTTTCTAGCTTTGTTGGACGCAAATGAGTAAGGTGAGGGGTCCACCAAGGGTCGTAAGGTTTTGAAAGCTGTTTCCGTTTAGCAGATATAATCATAGCCTGAAATAAATGTTTTTCAACAAATTCGGTACTGAGAAGCAAGAAGACCATTTAATCCATTCAATACTTCTCCATAAAAAATAACAGCCAAGTAATCCTTGATTTTTTTCCAATTGACTTTTTTCATATTAAATCTGCTAAGATGCCTAAGTACAGGGATCTTCCTGCTGGGATTGGGTTGTATTTGAAAAGTTATAGCACGGTGGTCGCTATTGACCAAATCTGGCTTAACATCCCAGCCAGTAATAAAAACGTCCATCCTTACCGAATCCAATGTGATATCGATGTTGGATTCCCTATTGAACAATGGAGAAGGTAAAAGGTTTATCCTACAAATTTTGGATACTGAGATTGTGCAATAAGATCAAGTCCTCAACAAGGACACTTCTACGATCCATAATCCCACGGAATACGAAGTCAGATTTCGAATATAGATCAGCAGCAATAACCAAATTAAACGATGCATATTTATCACAAATTCTGTCAATTGAAATCAGACTCCAGACGGTCATCCGAGGGAGGGCAGTACAACGAGATCAAAGAAAAAGACAGAAGTTGCGCAGATACCATAATGCAGGTAACGTTCTGTGAGTGAGCACTCTGTATAATTGATTGTCACAACCAGATCACTATTAAAGATAACATTAGCAGACTTAGGTATCTCATCACTGTAAGCTATTACACGAGAAGACACTGGATAGCAGTAACTTTATTTTATATATTTAGCCACCAAGCTTAGACATGTAGAAAGTCTCCTGTAGACGAATAATATCAAAACTTTGTTCAGTAGCCACCTTCCTAATTTCATCAGCCGCAACCCAAGATAATTTGATAATTTATTTATCCCTATTTTGTGTTACAATTGTTGGGAGATAACAGCAAGAAGGGAGGGAGAACACATAAGCCAGAGGCTTTTTAGGGGGTGTTCCCTTTGAAAAAGATAACAATAAAAACAGATACATCATGAATCGGACATGTTTCTACATTCCATTACCGAGACTACGTAAACCAACCACATATGTGGCGTGGTTAACAACAGTACATACTTATAATTACATTGTGAGTACTTTTACAATAACAAGTATGAAAGAAAAATTATGAAATAATTGCATAGAATGTTACAATTTATGACAGCTATTCCTTCAACTTGTTTACACAATTTCCAAACTGGTATGCATTGTGGAAAGTTCAGGAGTTGAGTGGAAGGTGATTTAGATCAGACCTCCCTGGTGATGTGTTCAGTCAGGAGCTTCTTGAACTTGTTTAGTGAAATGGCATTTTTGATGTTTTCAGGAAGATTATTCCAGGTTTTTGCGCCTCTGTATTTTATATTTTTCTGGCCTATGGCTTTTCTGAAAAGCGGAACCTTCAGGTTCGCTTCATTTCTTAAATTATATCTTATTCCTTCTTCTTCTATTGTCATAAAAAAGGATCTGAAGAGAGGAGGAAAGTTTGGTGTTTTCAAAGCATTGTAGACAAAGACCGCTTCAGCTTTTTGTATCAGTTGGTAGATGCTTAAGAGTCTCGCTTCCTTATATCTCGAAGTCACCGATGCATTCCAGGGAAGGCCCAAAATTGAACGAACACATCGATTGACAATTGAATTGATTCTCGTAAGGTTATATTGACTGGTCGTACCCCATGAGATAATTCCATATGTGAAGTGAGGCTGTATTAAGGAAAGGAATACTAGTCTGAGAAGGGAAGGAGGTACCCAGGCAGAGGCTCGGGCGAGTATTCCTGCGTTGCGCATTTATTTGTAGGATTTAGAGCGTTGCGCATTTATTTGTAGGATTTTGATATTAGAACAAAAGTACATAGCACATGTATTTACATTAATATTTCTTGTGCTATTCATAAAAGAGTTCTTTCATTTACTAATTCAATAGCCTTTAAAAATTCAGGGCATAGATCATCTCGACTGGAATGGTTAAAGTCACTGTTAATTGGTTTAAAATTAACGAATTTTGGTGCATCTTCTTTAAATGAGCAATCTGCATAAGTATGTCTTCGTTAGAGCAATGGCCACATGAAACTGTTCTATGGGTACAGCTTTGTGTACTGTATCCAAAGGCCAGACACCTGAACCATCTGTTAACAACAGAAAATTTTCTGAAACGATGAGACATGAATCCCAAATATATCCTGTCATTTAGCATGAGGCATTTCGAAATACGAGGGCTGAATCGAATAACCGAGCCGGTCATGTTACCCCAGGAGCCAGAGTTGAATCTTAAGGTAGTCTCTTGTTTTACTCCCTCCTTTATAAACTCGTAATCGTTCAGATTTTAATTAAACAAATCATCTACGATCTCCTCCTTGAATAGTCCTTTGAGACATTGTAGATTAACAAAGTGGGATTATTAAGGCTGGGTATCTCAAAAGAGAATCCAGCATCCTTCAGGGCCTGCTGACATCTAATTTTGCATGGGTCAACTGAATTAGTCGTTCAAGTAGGACTCCTTTGTTTCTAAGCAGTCTCAAGTTTTTAACTTTTAGGTCGTTGTACTCTTTCTTGAGAGTTTCTGCCATAGCCTTATACTCTTTGTAGAAAGTTTCTGTAATAACCTTTCTAACATCTTGAGTGGATTCAAGTACGGACTCACCCGAGGATCTAAGGATTATAATATTATTTGGATTGCCGAAGTAATTGGAATTCTGAGTAAAGTTCAGTTTCTCGTTAGGCTTAAAGGTTATATTTTCATCTAGTCTTTTATCTACAGGAGCACGGGTAGTGGCAAACTGATTTGGAACTCTCTCAGGGCCATCAAAGTCCAACCCTTTCCTTGTCATATCCACAAAGGTTAGTTTAGCAGTTTTACCCAATGCAAACTGCTGATCAAACATATTAGCTCTGATTTGCAGCTCAACTGATCTAGCCTTCATTCTTTCGTTGTCAATGATAAGGGCACAACCCTTAATGACACTGTGGAAATGAGGAGTCCTGGGCCCATGTCATATACGAGTGTCTCTCATATGATGACACCGCCTACGACTCATCACCGAGATATAAGACAAACCGGCCATCAGGGACATAACATCATAAATGATGAAGCATCTTATACAGCCTTCACACGATTTGTACAGGCAGTTCCTAACAGCAGAATAGTTTCACACCTATTACAGGCCAGACTGGAACGTTCCAACATCATCTCAAACCACAATAGGGGTGCAATAAACCATAGCACCCACAAAGTTCAGAAATAACAGCAACCAATCTATCATGCAAACCCAACACTGGGGTAAGATTATGCTGCACCCGGTTGTGGGCGCGGGCTCTACACTGGTGTAGAGCCCGCACCCACAAGCGGGTGCAGCGTCATTTACCTTGCACTCTTCCAACAGAGTGCAAGGTAAATGACGCGCACGTGGGGCACCTGCCCCAGTGAATTTAATTCTCTTAACCACTCCGTCTTAAATGTCTAGGTGGACCCCTTCACCTTGATCCAACCTTGTTCCCTTATTCTGACACACTCTCTCTCACTTTCTGTTTCCTATTGCATTCTCTATAACTTTTTTTTAAGTTGGCCTCTGTCAGGAGGGCTAGGCGACCCTGACGCCTAGAATATGGACTGCGTTGATTACCTCCTAGTGGTAATATGGGCAAACTAGAGTCCCATTAGGGGCCCTCTCGCCAAAAGATAGAAACTACCACTACCCTAACACAAAACTACACACTAAACCCACTACTATTAGTAACAGAGTTCTGTTTGCTTCACACATAAAATGAAGGTGCAGTTGTTTGAAACTACCAGTTGCACACCCACACAGAACAACAAGGTACTTTGCCATGTACGCTTAAAGGATTCCTATCGATGCAAATAAGGCAAATCGAATACCTTATTTTACCAATAAGTCTTATGAGCTAACACTCCTAAGAATGTTTTGTTTCACTAGTTTAACATCATGTACTACATATGTTGTATAGAGAGACAGATATATTAGCTACAGTTTTCTTTCTTTACAGATGAGAAAGTCATGATTGATTTTCTCATTTGTCGTAATTCCCACGAGCGGATACTTTTGCCGATATAGTGTTCTTTTATAAATATCTCATACTAGAGTTTTTAATTTAAAATTGCACAGTAATAGAAAGCTTACCAGATTAAATACGCGTTTGATATTAAAATATTAAAAGATCATGGACGAGCTATATCATTTGGTATTGAATTGCAATATTCGTGAAAAGGAACAACATATTAAATTTCTAACTGGATATTGAATGTTAATTTTGGTATCGATTGCTAATAAAAGAAGAAATTTATGAACAGGGCAGACATTTTCATGAAACAAAAGTTGTTCAGTGTTTCGTGCTATTTTTAATACAGTTATAAATTGAAGAATTCGATTCTTCAAATTAATTTTCAATGGTAAAAGTGTTCTCAAAATTGTATATGACAATTTTAAATAACTCTTCTAGATATTCTTGTGGAGTATAAATAGTTTATAGAAATTCTTTTAAATTCTTCGCATGATTTCTTAATTTTATGTTTGGAATCTTCAGAACAAGCGACTCATGTGTAACCCATGTTTAGTTTCCTGACTTGATATTTTCTGTAAATAAGAGATTCACTAAATCCCTCCGGTTGCATTGCATTTAGCAACAATAAAAAGTGGTGTAATGTGGAAACAGCTACAAACTACATTGGGGTTACATCCATGAAGAAGCTTTTCGAACACATGGGTCAGTAAACAATCTCCTGCGATGACAATAGCAGGCAGAACATTTCGTGGGTGATAGTTCAGATCACTTTTGTTCTCAATTAGGAGTGTCAGTACTTTGATGAGGTTTGCGAGATTAGGCACCGATTTGGATTTTCTTAATGGGGCCGTTACTATACAAGCCATCAGCGGAGTCCATCCGTGCCTGTTCTGTATATTCACCTGAAAAATACAAAGAAAAAGGGAATTAAAGTGAAATGCAAAAAAAAATTGTTGTTAATTTAACTGTTACAATGACAATGTAAGTATAAGGAAATAAATGCAACGTTTGTGATTCGGAACTTACTCGTGCACCCTTTAATACTAAAATAATTGTCTTGGTAAAGGATGGACATGGAGAACTTACAACGTAGAATAATGGTGTTTCCACACATATCCACCTTGTTGACATCAGCTTCATAACGTATTAAACACGTGGCTGCATCAACATTGTGCCAGATGCAAGCAATCATTCAAGGAGAATGATCTGCTTCATCCTCAGCATCTACTTCACTCCTGGCATCGAGAAGGGCTTCACAACTTTTGAAAAAAAGAAAGGAAAATAACATTAACTTCGTTCATAGAAATTTGTGTACCCCTGTCGTAAATACATTTATTATTCCGTATTTTCAGCGTTTATTTATTTATTTTTAAATAGAACGGTTATAGATTACATGCAATGATACGCGAGTGATAAAGAAATTGTGCAAATTGAAACGGCTGGACACTAATCAAAAATTTTGGCTAATTTTTTTATGGTTAGAGATTGCTACCAGCTGGTATATAAAATAAATTAATTAATTTCCAAGAGTAGTTGGGTAGCTAGATCATTACTTCTGAAAACGCTGACGGAAATAGGCAAATGTCAATTTTAAAATTAAAGCTTACTTATCTCTACTAGCATGTTATGCTGCTATTTGTAATGGAGTCTCTGTTCTTTATGTTATCGCTGATACATCCTCCCCGTTCCTTAAATGTTCTATAACATCTAAGTTGTTTTGTAAACCAGACATGTGTAGTGGCCTCATGCAGCGGGTACTTTTGTAGATGTAGTTCTTCGTTTAAGTATACACCCACACCTATTTAATAAATTAAAAAGCAGAAAAATTAATTCTTTCTTACAGTCGTCTACACACACTTGCCGGCTATAAATAAACTACAGAAGATACAGCGGTATATAGGGGAAACCCTGGAGGCCGCAATCATTACACGAATACCTTGTACCTTACAGTCGTCTGATGTCATATGTAAGCAAATTTCTCTTTAGGATTTGAAAGTTCGTTATTTGGACCAATGTATTAAATATAAAGCGGTCTCTTTTATTATTTATCATGAACGTTTCCTCGCTATTTTTTACTATTAACATGCATATACACTGAGTGATCAGTGAATTATGACCACCCCTATGAAAACTGAATGCGACCCGTTGACCACGTTAGGTACGAGAGTGCGGAGTTAGTCAACCTACGTAGCATAGATAAGGTGTCAGTGGTTCAGTAGGTGGTTAATTCCGAGAGTGATGGGTAAAAGTGAGGTGTTCCCACACATATCTGTTTTGTCAACATCAGCTGCATAACGTATCAACCTTTATCGGAATTTGATAAAGGACAAATTGTGGGTGCTCCACGAGCTGGTGCCTCGATTTCCGAAACAGCTGAATTGGTGGGTGTGCGTGTGTTCGAGAGCCGCCGTAGTTAAAGTGTACCAGGACTGGCGTCAAAATGGTCAAACAACGACCAGACCACAAAACTGCAAAGGTTAGTGAAAGGTTGATGTTAGAGGTGAGCGCTGGGTCCTACGACTCGTACAGGCGCAGCACTATTGAAGAGTTGACTACCCAATACAACATGAGCCAACCTGGAACAGTATTTCGCATGACCATGCATCGCACGCATGGGCTATACCAGCAGACAATCCCTACGGCATCCTCTTCTAACCAAGTTTCGTCAGCGTAAAAGACTCGCGTGGTTCAAAAAGCATGCAAGTTGGACGTTAGAAGAACCGAAAACAAAGAAAAAAAAATTAAATGAAAAATAGAGCAGAGTTGTATGATTTCTATGTGGTTTTTTGACATCAAAACCCAAACTGCAAAACTTCATATGCTGGGTGTCTAATAAGTAAGAATCTTCATCATCAGTAGCTGACATACTGGACCTGGATTTAATTACCGGGCTCCGGACTGCGACCTGACTTTTCTGCAAACGTTCCCTAGTCAATAAAGAACCTAGTGCTTTTGTATAACACACAAATGTTTCCGTTATCGCCGATTCTATATGCCAATTCTACCCGATCAATCGACGCGGTGAATTCGTTTGAGAAACATTAGTTGAACAGAGAGTCCTGAAACCAGCCAGCATTTAAATTTTTTCAATACCATTCCTGGCTTTTCAAGAAACCCTGCTGTTGGTTGTGTCTCGGAAAAACCTCGTAGGAGAAAACTCCCCTAGGACAAAACACGCCTCACTTAAAGTGCAAAGTAGGACAAAACCCCCTTTGTTAAAGTAAAACATGAAAAAAGTCCCTATTTTTTCTGTTTTCAGATTTTAACATTTAAAAAAAAAAATATATATATATATATATATATTTTTTTTTTTTTTTTTTTTAAATTTTGATAGTGAAGTTCCTGAAATTTATACTCGTTGTCTTTGTTGGTTCACTCAATTTGTTCATTGTTTTGGCAACCTGTGCATATTTCGTAGACGCCGTATGTCAAAAACCATTTGAAATTCGCTGTGCGATCGGTCAATTTGAGTAATTGAAACAAAACATAATGTTCTGCCTACAGAAAAGGTACGCGAAAGGACACAGGTGGTGGTGAACATTCCAACGACTCTTCCAGTCTCATATTTTCCTTATCAATCCCTACGGCAAGATCCTTTTCAATATTATGAGTAACCTTTTTCAAACTTCCTCGCTTTAGACCACGGTTTTCTCCGACTTGCCTAATCCATATGACCTACCCTCAGAAGCACTAATAGTCACTTGCCCTAATCGCACGTTCCCTAATATGCTTGCGGGGGGATGCTACTGTCAGTTGCCCTAAGAAAGTATATAGTTGCATATCTTCAATCCTATTCAACCTAATGCCCCATTTATACGAGGTTGATGAGCAAGGGATATTGGCTTGACATTTACCACAAATGAAAGGTCTACTAAGTCCTCCGGTTATTTTAGCAACCAGAAACAGGGATGTCACGTGGTAACAACCACATTTAACGTTCCGGTTACATGCATGACGAAGTAATGTTTCATTTAAATGGGTCAATGAACTCTGTGAAGAAACAATAATTAATGGAGACCGAACATTTTCCGGATGATGATTCAATTCGCTCCTGTGTTCTGCTAGGAATGTGACCAATTCGTTGAGTCTTGGGCGATTATTAACAGAGTTGGTCGGCGTTACTGGAACAGTTACCACGCAAGCCAAAATTGGGGTGTATTTTGTACACTACCCTGCAAAATAAAAATGAAAATATTTAGGTCTGTCTGGTAAGTTTCAAGAGTTGTAAAAAATGTCTGTATTGATAATGAGCGAAATAGAGTCTAGCAGGCTTTACTCGTTGGGTAACCAAATTATTAAAAATATGATTTTCCCTTTTAAAATGGTTGTGTAGTTATAAGACAAGAGCAACTTGTGTGATTCACAATTTACTTGTGCACCATTTGAGACTCGGTGATGCCATTGCATGAGAATGGCATAATGATCCTACTATATAGAAAAGTCAGGTGTTCCCACTCATATCTGGTTTGTCAACATCAGCTGCATAACACATTAAATATCTGATCGCTGAAATATTGTACCACATACTAGCTATGATAAATGGTGTTTCCAGCTTCATCGTGGGGATCCAGGGAATCTTCACTTCCAGCTTCGAGAAGGACTTTTCCAACTTCAGCAGAAAATGAGTAAACCAATATGAACCTTCTCACTGAAGTTTCAGTACTGCTGTCTTAAAATTACTTATTATTCAACATTTATCTTCGTTTTATAAGAACCATTCAATATTTCTTATATTACATTAAAATTAAAACAATTGAAGTTCTACAGGAAATACTTGAGATACAAATAAAACAGAAATATTTTTAAAAACGTGTTACTTACTGCTTCCAGAATGATTTGCTATATGTAAAGGGGTTTCTAATCTTGATGGTAGAGAGGACACATTTTCTCTTTTCAAAGAAAGTTCTCTAATATCTTCTAAACTGTTTTCTAAAGCAGCGCCATGGACTCGTGCAATGACCTCTTCGTAGATTCAGTACTGTACTTCGTTAGTTAAATTTCTACCAAAGTACATAGGAACGATTCATTAAAACCTCATCATTATAATTCATTGTACAGATTATTTCAGAAAATAAAAATTATTAAGAAATGTGGGATAGCCAACTTACCCTTATGGACATATCTCCCCTTCTAGCAATCACAAATGAAAGGCCGTGTTTTAATTGATTCTTTAAACAACCGACAGCGATTTAAAATTCTTAATTCTACAATCGGTCCATAGGCTTTAACGAAATTGTCTTCTTAATAATCCTAGTGTGAAAAATGCAATCATTAACAGAAAATACCATCGGATATATCTGGATGAAACAGTTAAAATATTACCATTTATTCAGAAGTGCTGAATATTTTATAAATATAAAATATTACATTTAAAAATTTAATGGGATTTTGAAATTGCGTGTTTAGAAGCCAATGCTGGAAAGGTTGTGACCAGGGCTCCCACTCCTGGGTTTTTCCACCCAGATCTGGGTTTTTTGATTGTCATCTGGGTTGATCGGTTTTTTTCACAAAAATATCTCATTATCTGGGTTTTTTCTGTAATTTTTAATTTTAAGTTAAAATTTATTTTTATTTCTTGTAAATACAATAAAATTTAATACATTTAATAACAGTTTACAATTTTCTTAATTTTATATTCTAACAATACTGATCATAATTTGTAATATCTCAAGTGCTTGTACAAAATACTACAAATGTAAAAGGATTTCAAAGTTTTCGCAGGGTTCTACACTATGAAATTACGCTTACATGTTCGTACATGTTCGTGTTACTAACATGTATGCGCAGCCTATTGAGCAGGCGGAAGGCGGTCTTTACTGCACAGTCTTTCATGATCGTTCGTGGTATTATTTCATTATTTGGTGGGATTTTTACATTTATGCGTGTACTACGTACAGTGATATAATAAATTGTAGTAACTATTTTTATTTTATGTTAATGGATTAGTGATTTATTTTTTATTTTATAGAACATTTTAAATAAGATAACTGCTAATTAGCCATACCCACAAATTGCCCACAATGTCTGAAACTTGTTCCCCACAGAGAAAGATGAGTAAACGGTGGTATACTCAAAATTTTAGAAATGAATGGTTAGAAGATCCGGAATTAAAGGATTGGTTGAAAGAAGACAGTAATGAAAAAGGTGCGTCTTACTGTATTTGTTGTGAAATGAAATTAAAGAATGCCAATAAATCGATGTTACTAGTGCATAAAAATACAGTTAAACATAAAAAAAGCGCAAATATTGCTAAGACAAGTTCAACGTTAGACACGTTCTTCACAAAACGTAAACCTACGGAGAATGAAGAAGTAGCAAAGGCAGAGTTAACAATTGCTGCACTAATTTCTGAGCATAATATTCCATTTGGGCAATGTGATCACCTTATAGAAGCATGTAAGTAAGCATTTCATGATAGCAATTGCAAAACAAGTTCAGATAAAGGCGACTAAAGTCTCTTATCTTATACAAGATGGCATAGCCTATCACGAAAAAATATACATTTCTAACATATGCAGAAACAAGTTTTCAATGATAATAGATGAAAGTACAGATTTAACTTTATCGCAAGTTCTAGCTGTTGTTGTTAGAAATTTTGATATTCAAAAACTTGATGTTGTAGATGTGTTACTTGACACTGTTTGTATCGAAAATGGTACTTCAGAAGGGCTTTATCAAGCTGTAAAAGATCTTTTCATAGAAAACAACATTCAAATAAGTAATCTCGTTGGCTTTGGAAGTGATAATTGTGCCACTATGATGGGTACTAAGAGTGGGTTCCAGTTAGGGCTTGCATAAAACCGAGAATTTTCAAACCCGAGTTTAACCGAAGTTTACTCTTAAAACCGGTTTTAAAACCGATTTTCTCAGACTTAGGGAAAATAATTAAAAGCTTATAACACAGGTATTTATTTTATTTTGGGTAGATTGTACAAATCGTAATCAAACCTTTTAAACAAAATCTATCACCTCTTATAGAAAAAAAAATTTTAAAAATTAAAATTCTCCAAAAAAGTAACCAGTTGAGATTATACAAAATTACAAATTGTATTCAAATCCTTTGAATAAAAACTATCTTCTCGTATAGTAAACAAAAAAAATAATAAGCCCTATAATAATAATAATAAATAAATAAAAATAATGTGAAACAGCTTGAGGAAATTATTTTACTATTTATTGCTCAGCTTTTTTTCTGAAAATGATCCTTTAAAAAACAGTGTATTAAGCACTTTTCCTGATAGACTTGACCTTATTTCTGTGTTAAAGAGACCAGTGATCGAAAACACTCTCTCAGATTGGACACTTGTTGGTTTAGTGGTCAGCACTGCTCTATAAACTTTCCAGCTTTTCACTTCTACTGCTAGTTGCCTCCAAAATTTTAAATTCTTTGCTGATTTCCAATCACTCGGATATTTTGAAGGCTCTTCAGTTAATCTCTTTATTACACTATCATTATTATTATTATTATTATTATTATTATTATTAATCATACTCTCGCATGAGTGTATATCCAACATCGGAACTAGACGAGTCTTTGTTTTCTTCTAAAAGAACAGTTATTTTCAATTTCTTCATTCAACGCTAAGACTCCTTTGGAATGTTTTGCAAATGATCTCTGATAAATCTCTTCAGCATGCTTTTTCAAAACTTGCTTACTTGGAAAATCAATGTTCTTGAACCTGAATCTTCTTTCTTAACTTTTTGGGGTTGTGTAGATAGCTCAGCAAAGCCACAGTTGGGCAGTTTCGTCTTGCATTGTAACGCTGCAAAAGGCTTTGGCGAAACTTTAAAGCAAATGGGTTTTCTGCTGTATCAAGCTTAGCAAGCAGAAATTCTATCGAAGACTCTGCTTTAAGTAAGTCTGTATCTTCTGAGGTTATAGCCTTCAGAATCATTTCAACTGGTCGCAAAGTTTCACATAGCAATTCAAGTGTTTTCCAGTCATCGTCAGACAGCTTCAGTTGATAGTACTGCACATAGAGCATTTGGAATGCAATTTTTCAATTTCAAAAATCTCTCAATCATATAGAATATGCTAACCCATCTAGTCTTGCAATATAATATAAGTTTATATTCTTTCCCATTAAATTTTGCTTTAACAAAATTTCGTAATACGTCATTTTTTGTAGGCGATTTTCCAAAAAGCTTGCAAATTTTTCTGACTTTGTTAATAGTTTGTGCAATATTTTCCATTGGATTGAAGAAATAAATGAGCTCATCGGTAAAGTCGGTTTGATAAGGCATGCCTTGCTGTCTTTCTTCAACTTCTTCATCGTCACTACTTTCTTCATTATTTTCATTTTCTTCATTGTCTTTGGAAGACTCAGAGACTGTGGCACCATAATTGATTGCTTTTGCATAAAGTACATCTATAACTGACAGATGTATACAATGGGCTATACATTGTTGATGATTAGGCGTAATTTGCTTTCCAAACTTAATCATCATTGCTGCTCCATCGGTGGTGCAGGCAACAATATCCTCATCCAAGTTCAAACCAAATTCCTTCAAGTGTCCATTCACAATTTGCTCAGTTCTTCTGCTATCAAGTGAACCATTAATCTCAATAAGACCTAACGACCAATGATTGTCTTTTGAATGCACATTTATATTCGTATACCTTTTATTTTGTATAGGCGTATATTCGTCTAGAGTCAATGAATACCGTGCACCCAAAACCAATGAATTTTTGAAATGCTGATTGAGTTCTTCTTTCTTAGTTTTTTAATAATTCAGAACAATATTTTTAATTCCATTCACTGAGGCTGGTGGTAATTTATCGTATTTATTTCTCTGAAGGTGAAGGCTTGATTGTATAAACTCACTCTTGGCAATTGAATTAAAAGAAAATCCATCTAAAGCAGCTAATTTTGAAATCTCTTCTTCCATAGATTTTTTAACGATCAAGTTTTCTAATGTTCTTACCATTTTTACGGGAGGTTCACTGTTATCTTGTTTAATGCCAATCTGATGCATTTTCTTTAAATGCAACATCAAAGATGTCGTACATCCTCCAGACGACTTCATTATCTTCTGACATTTCGAACATTGTGCTTCATCTTTGCTTTTTCGAGCAAAATAATTGCATACATTTGATGTCATTTTAGACATATTAAGAGTAATAAATATTAATTAGTAGGAATTTATATCACCGACAATTTTAAATAAAAATATTGATAAAAATAAGAATTTAAATAAACAAAGGCACAATACTATGAGTCACTCCCGCAAGCACTGAATGAAGAGTCTAAACGAGGCAAGTTTCAAAATTTTCACGAAAGAAATTTTTTATTTATTTACTCGCAATTTTTTTCCCCAGTTAAATCTATTGTATTTTTTAAAATTACATAAAAGCTAAATTTGGTGAAGCTGCTTTTTGAAGAACATTTGATCGCAAATTTAATAGGAATAAAGAAGCAAAAAACTTTCTACGATTGAAATTTGATGCAATGTTCAGCGAATCTGTTTCTAGTGGGTAACCATCAATAAGGCGGCAAGATAGATGGAACGGAGAAATGTTGAGCATTTCTTTTACGCTATCGCTCCGACTCACTCAGTCGTAAATGAGTACACCTGCATCGTGCCATGATACAGGTGGGAAGATAAAAGGTATCCTTCCTGGATTTGGGCCACTTGCCCATGAGATTCGTACCTAAACATAAAATAAAAAATAAAAAAACATGTTTAAAACATAAAGCAGTTGAACGATCCAGACAAACGAACAAACGAAAGAAAATGTGCGTAACAAAAAACTATATCCGAAGGCTAACTAAGAAAATATTCGAATCCGGTTTTAGAAGCTCGGTTTCGGTTTTAACAACTCAATATGAAAACCGATTTAACCGGTTTTATAAAACCGGTTTGCAAGCCCTAGTTCCAGTCATTGCTAAAAAAGGATGTACCATTAGTATTTATAATGGGATGTGTTTGCCATTCTTTTGCATTATGTGCTAGTCATTCAGTCAAGGTACTACCATCATATCTAGAAATATTTATAAAAGATATCTCTTGTTATTTTTCCCGTAGTAGTAAAAGATTAAACGAGTTCAAAATGATTCAAGATGTTGTAGATACTGCTAAGCATAAAATCCCCAAATTAGCACAAACACGTTGGTTATCCCGTGGCAATGTAATAAAAATTACCATTGAGCATTGGGATGCGTTAGTTCTTTATTTTCAGTCTCAATCAAAAATTGACAAAATCGATGGTGGAGGGAATATTTACAATACTGTGATCACCAAAGGAACTAAGCATATGTTGTTGTTTTTAGGATATGTACTGGAGAAAATAAACTGCCTGAATATTGAATTTCAATCTGAGCATTTCAGATTGCACTTACTTCATTCAATGGTTTCAATTGAGTATAAAAATATTCTTAGTTTTTTCATAAAAGAAGAAGTCATTACTTCGTGCAAGCTGGTTGAAATTGATCCAAGCAATGCAATAAATCATAAGCCTCTGAATAAAATATATTTGGGAGGCCGTTGTATGGCCTTATTAAATTCAACACCACTTGGTGACAGTGAAAGCAGGTTTAAAAATGATTGTTTAAAATTTCTTGTTGAACTTTGTATGGAAATCAGAAAAACATTTCCTCTAAATGATGATGGAATTATCGCCAGTCTCAATGTTCTTGACCCAGCAGTGATACATGATCGTGCCAATTCGCCATCCTCAATTTTCCATTTAGCAATGCAGTTCCCTCACCTTGTTTCTGAAGACAAACTAGATCTTCTAGATGATGAATGGAGATCATTTCGTTTAAATCAAGATTTAGATTTCTCTTACAAAACCATCCCTGAGTTTTGGTATCTGTTACGTAATGTAAAAGATGGCTTTAATAATTCTAAATATGAGATTTTATCTAACTTTATGAGCAGTCTAACTATTTTACCTCACTCTTCGGCAAGCGTAGAAAGCATCTTCTCCCAAGTAAACCATATAAAAACAAAAGCCACAAATTCCCTTAAACCAGAAACTGTGAAAGATCGGCTAAGGGCAAAACAGGCGATAAATAGATCTAATCAAAATTGCTATACATGGAAACCTAAATCAGAATTGGTAAAAGAAGTCATACAAGGAACTTGTCATAAAAGATACGAAGAACGTTTGAAAAAAATGAAAGAACTTCAAAAAATAAATGTGGAGGGAACTGAATGGGATGAAAATTCTGATTACAATTAAATAAAACATATTTATGCGTGGTAAGTTTTATCTTATTTCTGTTGCTATACTATATGATGAAAACTAGGTTTTTTTTGGGTTTATTTAAGTTGCAATCTAAGTTTTTTTAAAATTTGTGAGTGGGAGCCCTGGTTGTGACGTGTGTTCCACATTAACCGTATGTAAATTATTAGCGAAATATTTGCGAAAGTCACTGATTAATTTCTAATGCATCTTCACTCAAAAAGAAATAAATTTCTCTAACGATTAAAGCACAGTAAACGGTTTCCTTTTCTGTTTCTGTAAACAAATAATTCATAATTAGTGAATTGTTAGTGAATTGTAAATATATCAGTTGTATAATGTATGTACAGAATCATCAATGTGTAAATACTGTATATATTAAACATAAAATGTGTATATAATATTTCGGGACGAGACTACGTGTTCAGTATATGTAACCCACTGCACGTAGTATCTCGTACCCTGATATGTACTTTGCACCCTCCTGGCACTTTGCCGTCCCGGGGTGGTTTCCTTATGGAAATAAACAGATAATAATAATAATAATAATAATAAAATATTCCACTTGTAGAATTTATGCGACAGGTGTCAATGCAGTGACAAACTGATTTATATTATCCGACAATGCTTTTGTAAAAAGGTGATGCATACACATGTACCGGGTTCAATACAAACATTATACATCAGTATGGTGTAATAAAATGTATTAACATTATTACTATAAATTAATACTACTCATCATTATGAGCTAGTAAAAATTATACATATGTATAGTTAGGGAAGGGTGTTACCTGGTTGTTTTACAATGAGATTATTATTACAATTAATGCCACAAACATACCATGAAATTAATAATATGGTTTATTAAGCTAATTGTCTAAATATGTAAAGAATGGAATGTGCTTGAGATGTCACCTTAAATTGTATAGTGATTTAGGCGAGTAGCATAGTAAAATATATTATTAATTTCAAGTAGTATGTGAGTGTTGTTAATTATAGTAATAATGTTAATATATATGTATATACTATTGACAATATAATAATTGTTTTGAACTCGGTACATGTGTATGTACTACCTTTTTAGAAACATCGTTTTAGTTAGTGAATATTTTATTATATTAAATAATTATTTCATTAATATAAACAGCTTTTGCATTTAACGTTTCCATTGTATAAGTCATAAGAAACTTTTTCACTTGTTATTCTGGACTCTTTTTCACATAATTCAATAGAAAATTTTCACTTGTTTCAAAATTAAGCTGGAACTCCTACCATGACGTCTTATATTGCAAAGGCAATTTTCATTGGTTTAAAATTAATCTCGAACTCAGACCATGACGTCATATATTGCAAAGGCAATTTTCATTGGTTTAAAAATTAATCTCGAACTCTATATCATGACGTCATATATTGCAATAGGATGTTATAAATAAGATCTCATAGCAATGCTGAATTTATTCAAGACAGGTGTTTAAAGGTGGTAGTGCTCGACTTGACTGAAGCTTCGGAAAGATTTAATTAACCAATCGCCTTCATATTACAAATATGAATTTTCCTGAAGACGTCCAGAATGAAGTAGGTTTTTTGTTATTTTGTATAATTAATTAACATTTATAAGAAAATTACTTGTACAGTGTTGAATGTATAACTCGAATGTTATTAGATTCTTTTTAAAATTAATGTAGTTTTTTCGTTTGCCGAAATCAATTAACGCTTTTGGGTATATTTAACATGGATCACTTTATAAAACTGTAACTCAGTTGTTAAAATTGGCCGAACTAAAAATCAAATATTTAGTTAAATTTTCATCATTGAAATTTAAACTATGAAGACATTTAAATAAAAAAAATATTGAACTCTTCAACAACGTTGAAGAGTTCAATATTTTTTCAACAACCGATGTTCTAATCGTTTAATAATCACAAAATACCGTGTTTATTAAAATATCGGTTTTAAGCGTCAAAGAATGGTAAAAAATTACGATTAAATGTAATATTAATCTTTCAATTACCTTGCTCTCCGTGAGAGTACAGTTGTCTCACTCACCAAGCGCCGCTCCTTATAAATTGCACATGTTTTTTTTTTTTTCCTGAAAGGAAGCAAACTCTAACATAGTTGCTTCAGATGGAGAGATTAAGAAAATAAACTAGAAATAAAAAAAATATTAGCAATTTTAATGTACGAAACAAAAACAATCACAGGAAAACTGAAAGAATAAAATTTTTTCTCCAATTATAAGAAATAATTGTAAACTAATAAAGAAAGCCTTAAATTGTCCTGTTTGTGTTCCTTGTCCCGATTTTCAAATTGACTTCAACTCCGAAAGTGGATATTGTATTCGATGCTCAGCAAATCTTCAAAAATTTACGGTGATTTATTTAATAATCCTATAAGTAATCTAATAACTGGTATTAACGATTCAATTGTTATCAAATTAAAAGACTTTCTTAAAATTTAAACAATTTCGTGTGGATTTCTTTGTTTTGACTTTCCTTTAAAAAATTCATAGTTTGGAAAGGAAAGTGAATTTTATAATCGACTATCTCTTGCACATTGAAATTAGGTTGTTTTTTATTTAATAATATACGTTGCAAATTAATTATCAATCCTGAATTGTCAGGCAATTTTCATTCATAATGTAGAATATTTATATGCATTAGATTCACTTCACAAAATCAAGGTCGAAGTCAGGGATTGAGTCAAGACAGCATAATTAATACCACTTCGCGATATTAATTATGCTGTCTTGAGCATAATAAAAACTTATATTTTTCTTTAATTCGTTATATTGGAAACGTTATAGTTAGTTGAAATTTTCGGGCACGTTGTGAAAAAACCGAGAAAAGCTACTTATACTTAAAGCAGATTTGAATTCAGGGCTTTTCTACATGGTGGGAATTATCGTACCCATTGTGCTAGCTGCGAGGACGAGTAACTCGTTTCTTTTAAAGTGCAATTATATTCTAATTAAGACATTTCATCGCATTTTTCACAATGTGCCCTAAGAGTAATCTGATGAAAAACAACAGTAATAATCGATGTTATCTTCAAATTTTCTTTTAGGTTCGTCCAGGAGGCCGTTCAGTTTCTGCATATGCAAAATATCTACTTTGGTTCCCTGAATCCGATGGTATATATTGCATGGAAGGACACAATTACATCGAGGCTGAGCTTATGTGGAGAGTGTTCAATGAATTAACAAATCAGCGGGTTTATGGTTCCTTTACTAGGACACCTTCTTTACGGCCTGCCCTGTGCAACTGTTCCTTTGCGAGATTTGTGCATTTCGGTAAAGTATAATTTTTGCTATGCACTTTTCAATTTTTTATAAATATAGTTTTTGTAGAGGTCATATTAAAACATCTCATGACCATGTAACACAAAAACTGTACTCTTTGGTAATAAAATAAAATATTTCTGAATTATTTTGCATTTTGGGACTTAATGTGTACACATTAAGTCCCAAAATGCAAAAAGACAATGTAGACTTAATGTGTACACATTAAGTCCACATTGTCTAAAGTAAGCAGCATACATAGTTAAATCGTGTCACATACTCTGCGACTTTTTCAAACAGAATAACATAAACTATCCTGTTCGTCTCTTACAATTTTTGATAAATAATATTGTTGTATCCCGTTATTTATATATTGTTTTTTTTAGTTATTATTTGATTTTCTTTAAAATCAATTTATGGTCTTCTTTGTTGGTTATTTTCACTCTTCTGCGGTGACAGGCAATCACATATCGGAACTCTGATTGCAATTTTCATAAAAAAAAATCAAATTTTAGAATGTCTTATGAGAGCATGAAGATAACACAAAATTTGCATAAAAACCTTTAGTAAGAATTATATAACAAAATTTATTTTTAATGAGACAAATTCCAAATTGAAATTTTCATACATATGAAATATCATGCAAGATAATTCACCATCTCACACAGAACTCATCAATTATTCTTAGGAAAGGTGCTGCCTTTCCTTTACAGTTTTACACATATCACTTTATATCAGTTGTATCTTCCTTACTACAAATCATCAATGTCTATCAATTTCACCTATCTCTCAAATCACATATCAAATCAATTACCATTTTCATCACGCATGTGCAGCTTTCTGAGCGAGTTCCTCTTCAGGTTTACTACATGTGATTAAACTACTACGTTTTCCGATCTACCTATTGATGGCAAACTCCTCTTCACGCCCTGGAGTGGACATTTCAAGCGGATCGAGCTTAAACACATGTGCAGCTTCCTAAGCAAGACACGCGGACATCCGATTACTGGAAACCCTCGACTTTTACTTTATACTTTAGAACACATAATCCGCACTTACAAAAAAAAAATAAATAAATAAAAACTCTCCACGTTCTTTCCAAAACTTTCTCGTTACTTTCCTTCTCTTCCTCTTGTATCACGCTATGTTCAAAGCCACAAACCTAGAAACTCTCCAAGTCCTGATATCGTCTCCACCTCACTCTATCCTTTTTTTTTTTTCATCTTTATACCACGATTTGTGAAATGTCTGACACCGAATTCAAACTTCTGACCCTCACTACTCTCGCAAGCACACCTTCAATCCCAACTCACGACTCCCGAACGCTTTTTTGCTCATCAGTCCTGACCACCTCGAAAAGGACGCTCAGCCAACCGAGTTTCTCTCTCTTTTTTTCATTTCTTAAGAGAAAAAAACCAAATACTTCTATTGTAAATTTCCTGTTTATTTATTATAAACAGCACAAAAATCTTTCATCAATGCCAACTCCTCCAAAAATACCTATTTTCGTGTTTCCACTGCTAAAATGTTGTTAACTTACGTATACACCTGGCACACGGGCACTGTTTTTCAGACTAAAACTTCAGAGGGACTTATGTCTAGATGTTGCTTAGCTCAAACGTATCTTATTCACCTGCATTTCGCAGTTTATGCTCCTATTAACCTCTCTTCGTAACTTAATATTCAAATATTATTAATAATTCTCAATTTTCTCTGCTTTTCATGCATTTCATTCAGATAAAAGCAATTTCCATTTTTTTTTTCAAGATTGTACTCTTACGATATGCTGAAAATGTTACGCAATAACACCGTTTTCTCTTTTATTAAGCATGTGGTGGTTTCTTAACTGATGAAGTGAGAAACTTAATTAATCAAGGAAGACACGGCTTTAGTCCTCTTCATATGGCAGTGATAAAAAATAGCCTAGAAGATGTTACTGCACTCGTATTGAAAGGAGAATCGGTGTCATCGAGAACCTCAAGGTTAGAGATCCCGCTGCACCTAGCTGCAAAATATTGCGGACCAGGTAAGTGATTCTTAACCTTATTCAGATTACTTATGTAGCCTACCTGATGCTACCACAATAATAGTAGCCTACCTCATGCTGAAGCATCAGGTATGCTACTATTATCGTGGAATTAATCAGCCGACCGGGCTAGCCAGGTGGGTAAAGTGTTCAATATTTTGAATTATTCTTCTTTCTTCAATCCACTCTTTCAATAGCGGGGTAATCAATATTAGGGTCATTCGACATTAGGTTAAGATATGAAAACTAATAAATCTTTTGCATAGTTTTGGCACATCGTTTGAACGATAGTCAATTGAAACACGTGTACTAACGAAACCTCGCGTGTTTTTGTTTATTTCTTAAAAATATTATATATCTTTTATTCCTTCAAAAACAGCATTTTACAATAGTAGTATTGAAATCGATGTCGAAATGTTTAATTGGGTTGACTATAAAACACATCTTTATTTTGTTTACAGATATCATAGACACATTACTTTCGTTTGGAAGCGACATCGACTCACAGGATGAGGATGGCCACACTCCTCTCATAATTGCGTGCTTATGGCACAAGTTTTTTGAAGCAAAATATTTAATAAACAGTGGGGCTGATGTAAATAGAGCAGATAATTGCGGAAATACCCCTCTATTCTACGTTACCAGTTCCATGCGCCCATCTTTGAACATGACAGTTCTATTATTATCCAAGGGAGCACAGGTAAGTTGGATGATTAAAGGAAATTAGTAAAAGTGTAAATATATTTTTGTGATATATATATATATATCTATATTTGGTTGCTATGAGGGGAGGTCATTGAGAAAAGAAAAGAAAAAAATAAGTAGAAATCTGACTCATTTGTTGAGATAATCACCGAAAACATGTTTATACCTTTTTGTAACTGGCTATATAAAAAGAAATTGGTGTCAATTGTAACCAGTAACCACCTTAATTTTAAACCGGCCCATTGCATTGCTTGAAAAGCGTTTGCTACCAATATGTTGTTAATTCCCCCCCCCCCAAAGAAATGATTGTCTGTGGTCAACGTCAAGGCTGCAGGAAGAATGATTAAGAGCGTCTCACTCCAAAGCATCAATAATAATATTTCTTTTTTTGCGTTGCAATGTGAGAGTAGTATTCCAATGCTAAATAGTGCAGGTCCTTCTCCGAAAATTGAATTTCAAATTTATTTCAGAAGTCTGCAATACGAAGAGTCACTCATATCACCACTGGGCTTTTGAAAATGCACGTGGAAAATACACATTAACTCATTGATTTCCCAGTCACGGCGATATTTCTTTATGAATTCCTTACTGATTGTCATGATTAACAAAACACGTAGAAACCTTGGTTTTACTCGTGTAGCTTGGGATGTAGCGCGACAAAATTTGGCCTAATGAAGGTGTACCACGCAATGACTATGAAAATGAATAGACAGCGAGAAACTGTGGACAGATATGAGGAACACCACTACGTGAGCTCTATGTGCAGGGGCATTGTTTTACATTAAAAGAAAATCTAGGCCAACCGCACGGCTAAAATTCACAGATAGGATTCAAGGGTCTGTTTTCAGGACCTTTTCGCAGTTTCTGTACACTTATGCCCCACACTGCATCCACCGTAAATGTTCCTTTCTCTAATATATTGGTGGGATAATACAGCATTCCTTGTTGTCCCGGATGAAATAACGTATAGGCAACTCGTCCGAAGAACTGAACTGTGCTCTCTTTATCAGGGCTCCAATTGACATGTTAATGCACGAGTTTCGATGAGCTCAGCTGTGGTTTGGGGGTTAATGTGATACAAAAATTTGGCTTTCTTGCATAGAGTCGACTTCAATGGAGACTTCTTAACACAGTACTGTTGCAAATGTTTTTACTGCAACAGACAGCTGAAGACAGGATTTGAAGTCAGTCGCAGGGGTAGTGTCAACACTACCCCTGTGACTGGCTTCAAATAGTCCAGTGGTTCGCCATTTTAAAGGATCATCTAAACCACGATAACCTGCCGTCCTGAAAGGAGAGATGTAGCTATCCAACTATCGATAGATAGTTGGAGAGATGTAGGAGAGATGTAGCTATCGTTTCTTTACTGACTCGGTGAAGCGGAGAGCGGACTCTCTGGGTCCACGATTCTAGCCCTAAGCGCTGGGTCTCCGTTGCCTGGTGCGATCCGCTCCGAGGACAGTGTCAGGCGGGGAGTTTGACTGGGGCGGTACATCTGTCAAAAGGTAACGCAGGTGTCCTAAGGCGAGCTCAGCGAGGACAGAAACCTCGCGTAGAGCAAAAGGGCAAAAGCTGGCTTGATCTTGATTTTCAGTACGAATACGGACCGCGAAAGCGGGGCCTATCGATCCTTTTGATTTTAAGAGTTTTAAGCAAGAGGTGTCAGTAAAAATATAAATTATTCTGCGTATAAAATCACCGGTGGTTGCGATCACAAGACTTTCCCAGTTCACTGGGAAAGTCTTGTGATCGCAACCACCGGTGATTTTATACGCAGAATAATTTATATAAAGTGTGGTTATGTCATTTTTAAATCGATTTTATTTGATATTCGTTATTAGCATGCCAGGATGCCTATTATATTGCAACACTATCCGCAATAAAATATTCATGAAAAGCATTTAGATCTGCTAATTTTGTCGATAGGTGTAGCAGCGAGATAGGATATTTCGTTCTGCAAGGAACCAATTGAAGTCACTAGGCCAGAACTCTGAGTAAAAAAGACAAACCAGTCTTGTACAATTTTATGGCTGAATTAGAAATCAAATTTTCCTTGTAAAAATTACAGTGCATTTCATACATGTCTTAATTATCCTCATTATCCCTTTAAATGTTGGTTTTGGTGTAAAGAAGAGCAACTGGATTACTGAAAGGAACAAAAGCGTAATCTTACCAGGAAAGGCTTCAGTTCAGCAAACTGCAGTGACTAGGAACCTGTAAGGAGATCTGATTGAGGTGTCTTTGGCAGTAAATTTATTCAGTAGCCTCAGTTCTGATGGAATCTTTGCTTTTGCCAAATTCCTCATTGAAGTTTGTTGTTCCTGGTGATATGGTCGAAAATTTGCTTAGGCCAGCGGGCGGTGGATTTTTGGCACGAACTCCCGCCAGACGTTGCAGGTGTGGGTGGATTTCTTAAGCCTTTTTATTGCATCATTTTCCACTCTTAATACCAATCAGACCAGGGTTGCTTTATTTTTTCATTCTAAGAAAAAAAATTGGAGTTTCGGTTATTAGAGAAAATGTGCAACATATTATTTTAACTGTTCAATTCACCCTTCACTCTTTGATACTTAAGGTTATACAAATCTTAGTAGATCACGTTGTTTTTGAATTAATTTATATTTTATTTTGTTTCGTAGATTAATGTACAAAATATCCATGGGTGGACACCACTAATGGCATGTTTAATGACCGGACCAGAGAGAATCTTCAGATCAGTGAATGATCATCCTCACATGAACAGAGTAATCAGATATCTAATTGAGAACAACTGTGATTTTAACCTTCATCCACCTGATGTCATACCCGCTATTTTAATAGCTGCACATTTCTCTCTGAGTTACGTCTTCAAACTCTTGCTTCTTAATGAATGTGACCCAAACGTTCAATGCATTTGTGGACGTACACCATTGCTATTTGCTGCAAGAGATGACCGAAAGGATTTGGTGGACATGGTATTTGCAGCTAATGTAAAGTCAAGTAATGAAAGGTGGATTGAAAATGAGGTCTTTGTTCTACAGATTGAAAACGAAGACCTTCGGAGATATGTTATCCAGAAGATTAAATCACCTCGTTCTCTGAAATTTTTGAGTCGCATAGTAATACGTCAAAAGATGAAATACAACAAAGAATAGGACTTTGATTGCTCGCAAATACCACTTACACTCATTCCCTACTTAAAGTTACGTAGCTCCTAATGTTTCATACTTTTCGTTGACATGTTTAGAAATTTTCTCCAAAAAGAAATAACTTTAAATTTTTGCATTTATCATTATTTCAATGCACATTTTAGTAATATAACATTTGCATTCATCTTGTAAAGAATCATTTTATTCTGATTCTACCTTGGCACCTTTCTGTAAGCAGTTGTAATAAAAGGTCAGTTTCATGAGAAAGAAGACTCTTCTTTTTCTACACAAAATAAATTTCATGATTATCATATTTTTAATATATTAAGGTTTTAAAAATAATTTAGTATTAGTTTAAGCCATATAGCGCAAGAAAGCCTGCGATTTTACCGAATTAGCCATAACAATCAAATAAATATACTTAATTAAAGAAAAATAAAATACAGGTAACCGTCGTATAACGCGGTACCTATACAACGTTGTTTCGATATAACGCGATCTACAAATTGTTGTATCGCTTTTCTTTTCACACACTTTTACCACGCGACTTAAAAATCAAACTTTATGTTCGTTAAATTTGTGTCTGCTCGTATAACGGGTGTAGTTGCCAGAACTGAATTTATAAGGGAAAACACGCAAGTACCTACATACATATTTTTTTGAGTAGTGCCAATTTTTTTACCTTATAAAGAGTTAACTGTTGCGCAAGTGGTTATAATTAGTGAATGTATTAAGGGGAATACCCCTTGGCAAATAAAAATATCTATCTTTTATAGTAATGGCCACCAAAACTGCAAAAGAATGAAAAAAAAAACAACATTGAAAAGAAAATTCATTTCTCTCCAAGAAAAAATTAAAATCTTGGATCGGTTCAAAAATGAAGAAAAACAAGAGGTTGTTGCAAGGACTTTGAATTTAAATGAATCAACAATTCGTACAATTAAACAAAATGAGCAGAAAATCAGAGATAATGTTATTGCTGAGTCAACGATAAGTGTAAAGCGCCGTGTACGCGATATTTTACTGGAGAAATCTCTAATGGTTTGGATTGAAGATTACACTCACAAGAAAATGCATTTGCGTGGAAATTTTATTAAACAAAAAGCCCTCAAAATTTATCAATGTTTAAAACAACTTGAACAATATTTTTCAGAAGAAAGCTCTCAGCATGAATTCTGTGCCAGTAAGGGCTGGTTCCAAAATTTTAAAGAGCGATTTTCTTTGCATAATCTTCAGCTCCAAGGAGAATTAGCATCAGCAGACGTAGATGCTGCCCGAAAATTCCCAGAAGAACTTTTAAAAATCATTGAAGAAGGTGGATATAGTGAAGACCAGGTATTCAATGCAGACGAATTTGGGTGAAACTGCAAAAAAATGCCAAAACGCACTTATATATCGAAAAATGAAAAAATAGCTCCTGAATTCAAAGTTTCTAAAGACAAAATTACTCTACTGTTTTGTAGTAATGCGTCAGATGATTACATGACAAAACCAATGTTAATTAACCGATCTTTAAATCCTCGTGCTATGAAAGCGATTGACAAGTCCACCCTCCCTGTTTATTGGAGAGCCAACAAAAAGCCATGGCTTACAGCTAGCATATTTTAAAATTGGTTTTTAACTGTTTTGTGCCTGATATAGAAAGATACACAAAGAAAAAGAATATCGACTTTAAAATTTTACTAATTTTAGATAACGCGCTAGGGCACTCAAAAATGTAACCCATCCGAATATTAAAATAATTTATTTGCCACCTAACACAACGTAACTTATTCAACCCCTTGGTCAAGGGATAATTTCAACATTTAAAGCGTATTATATTCGCCAAACATCGAATTTATTTTGGAAAAAAATGGAATCTAATCCAAACATGATACTGCCTCAAGTGTGGAAGGAGTTTTCAATATTTAATTGTGTAAAAATTATTCCTTTATGTGTAAAGGAATTAAAACCCTCTACACTGAAAGGTTGCTGGAAAAAAATATGTTCTTGTGTCGTCCTTAATCAAAATTTGGTACCTTCTGTGGAGACTGAAATTAGTCGTATAACAAACCTGGCACACATTTGTGGTGGAGAGGGATTTTCCGATATGGTTGAAAATAAAATTCGTGAATTAATTGATGAAGAAACAGATTTAAATGAGGAGGAATTGGTTCAATTAATAGAAGACGGCAAACCAAATACAAATGGTGAGGGAAGTTCTACTGAAGATTCTGATTGTGCTGAGCCGGATAAAGAGTTCAGTCTAAAGAAATTAGCAGGAGGATTAAATATGGCACAAAACTTAGGAAGTTATTTTACGGATAATGATCCCAAAAGACAATTGGACAGTTGTTTAGCTCCATATTATGAACTTAATAAAAAAAATGCAGCATAGTGGTAAGTAAGGTGTTATTACCGACTTTTTGATTAAGAAAACCAGCTGAAGTACCCAGTGAGAATTATACAAATGATGTCGAAGAGATTTCAAGTGATAACAACATCCGAAATATTTTTTCTGAAGACAGTGATGACGATTAAAATATCCATTTCTTTAATTGTGAAATTTATGTACAATTCCTAATTTTTATAATTTTATGCTATGTATTTGTTAAATAGTTAGTTACATGAATTCTTGAATGAATAAAATATGTTTTTGTTGAATGTTATTGTTGTTTTTATAATTAAAAAAACATTACGGAACTTACCCTACATTTCGTATGCAACTTGAACCTCATATAACGCGTGATCTTTCTGGAATCAAACCTCCGCGTTATACAAGGGTTACCTGTACTTGTATGTCCCCCCCCCTCACACAGATAACTTCGGAATTTGCAGGGCAGGATGCCTATTATATTGCAACACTGTTCACAATAAAATATTCAGGAAAAACATTTTGTTGTGTTTATTTTGTCGGACAGTGTTGCAGAATGATAGGATATTTCTTACAACTGAAGTCACGATGGAAGCCGAATCTTCACACTCTCATCTTCAGTTAGGAACGTAGGTAACTTATTCCAGTATTTAACAACCGCTGACTAAAGAAAACTTCCTGCAAATCAGTCTAAATGTTTTTCATCATAATTTAAAATGACGGCTACTAGTCCTGAAATGATTTGTAATAGTAAAAATTCTGACTTCGTTTGTTTTAATATCGTCTCTCAGACTATTATATTCAATCAGGTCCCCACCAAGGTGCCTGCTTTCTAACATCTGTAGCTAATACATTTAACGATTAATATAATATATATCTTCTTCGCATGGATGGCTTTTTTCAAATCTTATCCATTGTCATTTTTGAACTCGTCTACATCAGCTTGATATCTTTTTTTACGTGGGTGACTCCATCCTTTCACAGAGTATTCCAAATGAGGTCTTCCAATTGCCGTATACAATGGGGTTATAAATTCCCTTATCTCTACAATTAAATGTTCGATAATTCATCGATTTTATGTCATGCTCCTCCTCCTTCTGCTCGGAGAACTTAATGTTGATTTGTATCGTAAATGCCAAATTTCCATCTACCGATTTTATCTGGACTGAACATAAGCTACTGTGGAGTGTCTGTTTCCCTATGTGCAAGTTTTTGCATCACAACATGGTTGATAGCATTCCAAGCATCCTACATATCTTTCCAAACAATTCTGCTTGGCGCTGATCATTAATCAATATCTGCAGATCTACAAATTTTGACATCACGCCATCTACCATTTCGTCGATGTCTTCTTTAACACTACAATGGTAACACCACACCCGTGAAATCCCTCTCGAAAATAACATGCCCGCGTTATTTGTTTTCTTTAACTTCCTGAATTAAAAAAAACTGTTATTTGCCCATGTATATTATGTCTATAACATAATATACATGAAATAGAAACATGAAATAGATGCCTCCTTTAACATTTTCGGCATTTAAATGCTCCCTACAATGTAATAGTTTTTAGCATAGACATATGCTTGTCTTAACAGTATAAAGCTACATTCCATATTATTGGTGCTGATCGAGAATGGTTCCTGGATATGAAAGTTGAAATCGCTGGTGTAGCGTGATTATTGGAACTGTAAGGAATAAAGTGGATCATCCGGTGAGAGCCATTCCGAACACATCCCCAGTTGTGAAGATAATCATGTCATGGCTGTTATACCAGGGTACCTGCCCACCCACCGATGATAGGCCAACAGCTTTTTATTTTATCTGTTTTTTTTTTTCAGCAATACTGCGTTATTATATATTTGAAAGATTTTTTACATTTTTGAGTGATACGCATAAACATTCTTATTGACTATATCACCTAAGATGGAAAAAAATTAACTTTTTTCTGTAAAAAAAGTGAAGTGTTATAGGACGTGTCGATTTGTAATTTGTTTATTTACCTTTCGGTTGTCCTCAGTGATACTGTATTATTACATATTAGAGAGTGGTTGTGTTTTTCTGTGATATGAAGAAAGATTCGTATTAATTATATTGCCTAAGTTGAAAGTAATTCCATTTTTTTCTAAAAAAATATTATACAACCTGCCTCTTTAAAATTTGTCTATTTTGCAAGCCGACTAAATAATTTATTCAGGTGTGTAACGTGGTTTTGGCCATGTCTCTAACCCATTCTTCAGTTACCGAATCCTGACCTAGTTGTGTGGTTTTTCACTCAATACGCTAAATAAATTGAATTACAAAATTTTAGGTAGTACTGAATAACGTTGGTTATTTAGACAGATAAATGCCATAGAACACCATCACCTAACTTCCTTTCCCCTGTATAGAAATCATTTCTTTTGTAACATTGCATATGTAAAATTATTCGTTATTCAGAATGCTATATTGTGCGAAATTATTTGTCATGCTGAATATTATGATGGCATAATATAATAATGGTATATTCAGAATATTATATATATATATTGTCAGTAAATATAAAGAGTAAGATTATTCTGAAGCCAACCGGGCTAGCGGGTGGATAAAGTGCCTGCCTAGCAACCCACAAGTCGCGGGTTCGATTCCCGCCTCGGGTTTGAGTAGTTGTAGTATAAATTAGCGTTGAAGAGAAGAAAGGGGATCAAGTTAAGATGTAGCAGTTAGTCAATCCGTCAGCCAGCAACAGACAGTTTTGTTTCAGTAAAGAGAGTTCAGAGTTCAGTAAAGAGCAGAAGGCAACTAAAATAGTTGAGAAAGCAGAGTACGGCGAAGTTAGCTCATTGTAGGATAAACAAGATGTCCGATGGCCAGGAGATAATGGAGCTGAAGCTGATAGAATCCGGAGGCGGACCGAAGGGAGAACAAACATGCTGACCAGATGAAAGGAATCGTTTTTTAGGAGCAAAGGTACTCGCAACCCAAGAAGCAAATCCGAAAACTCCTGTCGAACTCTCCAAGGTTTGCGAGATGCGTTCCATATGGAGTTGACCTGCTGTTCACTGCGAGAAAGATGAAGGACATGCCGCAGAGCCTCGAGATAACTAAGTAAATGGCTAGTTACATAAGTATTCTCATACACACCAAGAACTGTAGGAACCCCGAAATTTAAGTAGCAGGACTTTTAAAAGATGCTGTGTATAAGAATTGCTCAGTTGTAAGGATAGGTTATTTTAGGATATGTGCTGAAGGACATTAGCCAGGGCAAGTTAATAGATATATAAATAATTTTGGAAGGGAATACATATATATATAAAATATTTGAAGTAATTGATCCCTTGTTTATAATTGCTTGATAGGCTACAATTAAATATGTTTTGGATGGGAATTAGAAGTGAGTGACACCTGTTAAATAATCATTGTGATAAGTAAATGAAGTATTGAATTATGTAAGAAATAATAGAAAGAGGATTGATATTTTGTTATTAATGGTTTTAGTTGATGCATGATCAATATATGTAGGAAATAATAGAAGGGGATCGATTTTTTTGTTATTGGTGGTTTTAAATGATGCAGGAGTGAATTTATACAGAAAGGAATTGAACCGGATTTGATGCATGATTAAGATATATATATATATATATATATATATATATATGTCATATGTTTGGGTTTAACCATTTGGTTTTGATGTATTCATGTAAATATGTACAATAAACTGAATTTTATATATAACCTTTGTGTGTTTTTTGTTGTTCTGAGTACCAGCCTATCCGAAGGGAATTAAATACATCTAAGAGCTTTTCCCCTTGAACCTTGAATTTTCTGTGAAGTTAATAGTCAGATGCGCAAGTGGGGAGATCTTGTAAAGGGGAACTAATCACAAGGGGATAGATAAAAATATATAGAAAAAGGATATACAAATAATATTAATATAAATAATAATAATTAAAAATTCCCATCCCCACAGAACTCTCCACTTCCGATCCCACAACCTAGACATCCACACCAGACGTTCCTGAAACCGCTATTATCTGTCCTCGTACCTGCTCTTTCCTCATCACCGGCCACTATCAGAATTGAATGAACATCTAACTGTATATCTTCCTCGTTTGAATGACGACATCGAACTGATAGAAATCAATCTCAGACACTTCCCATTGCACCTACACAACTTTGCAGACCACCCCCCCTTGTTCTGCAAACTGTCTTCCTTTCTCTAACCTTCGGTGGCTTACCAGACTAGGGATGATTCCTGCTTCTCCCTTCCCACCTCTTCTTTCTGCTGGAGGATGCCTTCGTTTCTGATCCTCCACCTTTTACCTACTTTGACTCCACCACTTTTACTATCTTCCCCACTCTTTCCCTTTTTTGTTTGTTTGGCCTCCGTCCAGAAAGCTTAGGTGACCCTGGCGGATAACAGCCAGAGTATGAAGGCAGTCTGGCTCACTTCCCTGTGGTGGTTGTGGTGGTGGGCAACGTATGGTTCCTGCGGCCAAGTAGCCTGAGAAACAACAACATAACAAAACACAATTCTGCATAAATCAGACACGACACTTTTTTCTCGCTTATGCAGTTGTTATGCATTCCATCACAGAGTACATACGGCGCAGATGTGAGAAGCCACAGGTGGCGCCTAACCCTAAATAATATGCTACTATCTTCAGTTTCAAGATAGTCCTCCACCACATGAGCTCTATATGCTGTAATATTGTCGTGCATGAAAAGAAAATTTGGGCCAACCGCGACCCTAAAATTTCGCATATAGGATCCGAGGATCTGTTCTCGGTATTTCTGGGCAGTTATGGTACCGCTATAAAAACAAGCAGCAGAGGGATGTGGCCGTTGATCATTATTACGCCCAAGGCGGAAGTACGGCTGCCAACTTAGGTGTCCCTTTCTCTGATATTGAAGGGGGGATAGTGCGCATTCCTCGTTGTCTCTAGATGAAATAATTTTAAGAATTTATTTGTAGGCTAAAACGGAATTCATCAAAAAATGGAACCCTACCCCATTTCTCAGGACTCTAAATAACAAGTTCATGGCACCAGTTTAGACGAGCCTGCAGTGGTTTGGAGTTAATTGGATACAAATCTGGCTTCCTCGCGTAGAGTACACGTGAATCGAATGCTCTTAAGATATTCTGTTTGGCAATGTTTTCACCAGTGGCCGCAGCAAACTTAAGAGTCAGTTGATGATAGGACATCATAGGGTTCCGTCTTAATGTTGGAGCCAGATAGCCGTCTGTTCTGGTTGAAATTGCCCTCAGACCATGGTTTCCAGCTCTTCTTGCAATGGTCCCTCTCTCCTGAAACTGCTTCCATAGTGCCGATACAACACTCTGTAACATGATAAACCGAGGTGTAACGTCCACCCGTCTTCAAGGCGTCCAATGGCCCACAATCTCAAAGAATCATCTAAATGACTATGATTTGTTATTCTGAGTATAGGAGATGACACAGTCCCACTGAGCAAGCCAAAATACGGAATGAATAGATGATCTCAACTCATATTTTATAGGCATTTGTAATTTGCAGCTCTCAGGGGGTATCGATTGTTATTGGCTACTCGGTATTTTCAAGTCAATATGCGAATTGGACGACAGTGCGCACAATAATATATTCATGAAAAACATTTTGCTCTGTTAATTCTGTCCAGCTATGTATTTCAAACCATAATAACCTTAACATCATTTTCCTGAAGCCATTAAAATATTTTGGACAATAAAAACGAAGAGATATTACTATAAGATTTTTCAAAATGTTCAATCTCAAATAATAGTCTGAATCCTCGACTCCTGCACACCAAAGATAAGCACAAAATGTTGACAAGGATTGAGAATAAAATCGTAAAATACAAAACATTGAATTAGTTGTTACAAAGTCTTTCATCAAATAAAATCATAGCGGTTTATGTTGTTAGCATCGACGAAAAGTTTGGTTATTGATCAGTCAGAAAAATTTCATTCCTTTACTACACAATGCATAACATTCCCTTTGCTGTTAAGACATCGATAAAATACCTTTCAAGTCAAAAATAGGAACAAAACAGTTTTGCATTTATGCCTCAAGTTTGAGTAAAAACATCAGAGAGCATTCAAAAACAAATTATATCAATTTTTAAAAGGTATATTTCTGGAATTTTTTATTAAATAATCCGATTGCTCTTAAAATCTTTTACTTGCTTGAAGGAAGGTTGAAGAATGAAATTTATCGTAAAAATATCTCAGAAAATAAGAGAACCACGCGATTTTATGATATTCTAAAAACCTTTTATTATTTTGAGCTCATCCAAGCATATTTGAAGCTCTCAAGAACTCTTGCCCTTCAATACTTTTACCAAATTCAAAATATTAAAACCAAACATCTCTGTTCCTTTAATAAAATACAACAAAAATTTGAAAAGGGCCCGTGTAGAAGTAACTGAGATGTTAAGACTTTCTGAACAGTAATGGACACTATACAATGAAATATGACTAGTGCTGACAATATGGTGTGGCTCCTTTCGACCACTCTTTCATTATGATACTGTTATCGCTGACTTCAGAAGGGTCTATTAATGAAAATATTTTTGAAATCTTTAGATATAAATTAGCACATGACTGTTGCAGACAATGTTTAAAGTATGAAGTGACGGATGAAGCATTTCTATTAAAAGATAAGCACAATGTTTTGCTTTTACGAGTAATTACTACTTCATTAACTTATTAATATCCTTTAAATAATGAAAAGTATTCCACCACATGTCAAACATTCATCATTTTCAAGTTGATAAAAAAACAATCAGTTCTCTAAGTATTGTTAATAATTCGTGTCCAGCGTTAATCTACAATTTTCAAATAAATTTATCCAGAATGTGAATTATTAATATCCACACTGTTCTCTTCGACCAGACACCTGCTTTGCATTTTCTATCAGATAATGTTTCCACTTATCCAAATGCATGATACTCATTCATTCATTCATTAAGCGGCAACTTCCAACTGAAATTACAAATTTCATTTTAAGTTTAAGAACCATGTGTGCATACTGATGTCTCTTATTTTTCACGATATTATTCAGCATTTACTCTGCCAATCTCTTCAATAAATCAGAACAGGAAACGAACTTTTTTTGTCCTCTACAAATTAGTTATTATTATATCTACTTGCCTGCTTGTATTTAATGTGATCTAACAGAGGTTGGAAAGGGTTGTTTTTTGCGCCAATGGAACTATGGCTATGAGTTATTTGTTAATTGTCCGTTCAATGGTCGGTTTGACAGATGAAAAATCAAAATTCCCGGAGGAGGGATTCATAATCAGACAGAAAAAGAAAAATAATAGAAACATTGAGCTATAGTAAACGGGATTGTAACTCCGGCATCAATGTTCCTCACGCAAATAACTATTTATCAGACACCAGATCATCGATACCTAGAAGAGACCAACATTCACAACACCTGTCTTCCATTTATAATATCACTGCTTTCCCAACTCGCGGGAAAATTTTCGTCTCAAGGTTGAGCCCAGCTACAACGGGTGAAAACATCAAGATGATGTAGGACGCTGAGTTCGCAGCACAGGTAGAAGTGAAACCAGTCAAAACAAGACGCCCAAGTTTTACTTGCAGGCAAGTAAAACCATATATAACATCCAACAGTATTTGGCTTCCATCGGACTACAGATTAATCAAGCAAAGACAGCTCAAAGGTACTTCACCTGGAAGAAGTCACACAATGGCATTAATCTTACCATCAATGGATCACCCATTCAGAAAGTTAAAACACACAAGGATCTCGGATTAGTATGGGCTGACATTCCAGGCTCACCTCCTGAACAAAAACCGAAATGTACTCCGCTATGTGAGCGATCCTCCAAGAACTAACGGGAATTCATGACACCGACCTGGTAAAGGAATATGTTGTCCGATGTGTCTATCCCATACCTCTCTATGTCGCAACCATTTGTTCCTCTGCTCCTACAACGCACTTCAACAAGTTCCTCAGCCTGGAATACTGGCTCGTGAAATGGCTCAACTGACAACCAATACACCATTTCTAGGGCTCAGTTCTACATAAATCTGGAAGTCACCCCATGGAAACAACAGATTGTGGCAGCAAACCTTCTTACACTTGCCGGACTAATCACGAGACGACTCGACGCCCCTGACATTACTGGTCTAATAAAAACTCCCCGAATTGCCGGAAGGAATCAAATGGACCCAAGGCTCCCACTCACAATCAGTTTGAACAACCTGAAAGGATTGAGACGCATGTTCCCAGGAAATACGGTAGATTTGATGAACAATCTAGCCATCGGCCTGGATAGATTCTGCGAGCAGCATACATACAGACGTCAGAAGCTAAAGGACACATATGCAAACGTACCAGAAGGAAAATGCCACCGCGATGCATCCTGTTAAAGATGGGTGAAAAGGAAAATAAAAAGTGAAGCCATCACTGGACCTCTCTCTTAGAATCTACTACTTCAAAGACGCATGGCTGTGAGCACTATTACAGTCAAGATTGAAGAGATACCACATGCAACAACCGGTGAAGGACTGCCTAATTTCTCTACATTTTGTACATTTTTCTCTCATGCTTTTGTAATTTATAGCAATTTTGAGAAAATGATATCCTATAATTCTTTCAATTATGTAAAATAATAAATTATTTTACATAATTGAAAGAATGGCCCCATGTAACCGCCAGACACATGTCCCTGTCTTAACCTCTGTATGTAAATATCATCCCCCTAGCTTCCTGCCGTCCAGGGGTGGATCTTCGGCAGAGCAATAAACAGATTTAATAAAAAATAAAACTCCACATAAAAACCACTAGCGGACAATTTGTCTACTATAATATATGTACACCGTGCTGCTACTTTATTAGGTACGCCTACCTAGTAGCGTGTTGAGCCTCGTTTAGCCTTCAAAACAGCGTGAATTCATTTAGGCATGGATTGATCAAGATGCTGCAAACGTTGTGCAGGAATGGAATACATGCAGACATCAGTGTATCACGCAATTCCTTGAGATTCGACGGAGGTGTAGGTCTGCAGCGAACAGCCCTTTCCAGCTCATCCCAAAGATTTTCAATACGATTGGGATCCGTGGACTGAGCGGGCCACTGCTTCAAAGAAAATTCATTGTCATGTTCCTGAAACCATCCCATAGTGATTCGGGATTGGTGGACCAGCGCATTATTCTGGTGGAAGTAACCATCTGACTGAGGATAAACTGTCAACGTGAATAGATGCACTTGGTCATCAACGATGTTTACGTACGATGTGGTATTCAGACGTGAAATTATGGATATCAATGGACCCAACGTGTGCCAAGAAATATTCCCCACGCAACGCTGTCTCTACCACCTTGCACATAGTCGTCAGACATGACGGGTCCATGAATTCATATTGTTTTCGCCAAATTCTGAGCCTTCCATCATCATGATGCACCAGGAACTTTTTTCCAATCCTCGATAAGCGAGTGTTGGTGTTGCTTTGCCCACAGGAGGCGTGCTCTTTTGTTCTTCATTGATAAAAAAGGTATGCTATGTTGCCTTCAGCTGTTGTAATCCATTGCGACAAAGTGTGACTAGTGGTCCATTGCGATATTTTGTTCTGCGCACCAAGGTTGTATTCTGTTTGCACAATTCTAGACGTCCTCCTCTGACCTCTCTCATTAACAAGCAATTTTCTTCCACAGGAGTGCCGTTGAGAGGAAGTTTTCTGTTCGTTGCACCACTCTCGATGCACCTTTGAAACTTTGGCGCGTAAAACGTTTAGGAGACCTGCCGTTTCAGAGATGCTTTTTCCAGCATGTCTTCAACTGCTACCATGCCACGTTCGAAGTCCGTTAGATCACTCTTTTCCCCCATTTTTGCTACGGTTTGTATGCTTAAATGACACTATAAAGGTTGTTCTGCTGCATTTAAATCCACAACTATGGCCATATGATAGCCCAGCAGGGCTGTGCCTAATAAAGTGGTAGCACAGTGTATATATCCATCTTAGAAGTCAATAACTATCGCTTAAAACGGCACTAGCATTTATAAATAAAAATCACATTTCACTGCTCTATTGACAAATGTAGACTAATTAAGACAATTGTAGTTTTCGGCGAATAAAAGTGCCACAAATTACCATTTGGAAAAAATTACTTCTTCCGGATAACTTATTTTGATGTTCTCTTAAAATAGTTAATAAAATAGTTCCCAGATCTCCGTTGGAGATCTGGGAACTATTTTAGCCCCACATATTGGGTTTTCGCTTGCATGTTATCTGCAAATGTTGTTGCAACTTGATGCATTGATTTAGGATATAATTTTCGATGAAAAGTTTCATGCCGAACTGGTTTTCTAAGGCAATTTTCTTCGGTGTTTTTACTTGATTCCTATAAAAAAATTACCAGTTGATTCGATTCGTGCATATATTGATAATTTTAATCGAATCTGTCAGATCTCGTTTTAGGATTTTGCTTCTCCAAGAAACTGTAAGCAGATTTACTTCATAAAAGATTGTTTCACTATATCAAATTGGCTGTGAATAACAAACTGAATAATTATTATAATGATTTATGATTCTTCAAGAAATTAGCAACTTGAAGAATCCAAATTACAGAAAAAATATGTTTCGTTATTAATTAGAAGTGATACAAAATATATTTGTCATACGGTGCCCAGAGTCTGAACTGAGCAGCTCAAAATTCTGATTTATATTTAAAGTTAATAAAGAAGCCAATAAACAAATTCCTCAAAGATTTTTAAGTCACTATGAGCATATTGGAAACCCATGTCTTATAAATGCGTGTTTATGTTCCAATAAATTCAACATGTTTTAAAGCTCGATATATCAAAAGCTTTTTATCAATGGGATATAATCTTTTTGAAAGGGCAGGAATTTTAATATCAAGTCCATGAACCGTCGTGGAAGCATCCATTTCTTTGGTGGCATTTGTGATGGGTTATTATCTGAGTTATGAATATAGAAATCTCCAATTTTCATAAAATATTAGTTAGGCCAATCTGGTCAATTACGATCGTGTTAAAGTTGAATTTACTAATAATTATTTAATTTCCAGTTTGTATTTATGAAGCCATAATAAGTATTATAAATCGTGACTTCACAGAACCGAGGCGATAATTGAAACACCAAAAGAAAATTGCAATTGGATTCATTTTACTTATATTTCTTTGCTGTATGAAGGCTATCCAGCAGCAAACAAATATATCCATGGGTTGCATGCCTAATGCCTTCTTTATCCCTCTGTCCCTACATTAAATGTTAATCCAAGGCAGAAGAATTACAAATGATATGTAATAAGGTTTTTTATATCAAATTAAATGATTAACGTAGAGATTAACAAATTAAATGATTAACAAAATGGTCTTTGAGAATAAAAAACAAATTAGTGTGGCAAACGTATTTAACACCATATAATGTAAGACAGTAAACTAATTATAAGAAATTATAGATATGGTTTCTTTTGTTGGCAATGGTTTACTTTATCTTTAATTTTATTTTACTTCATTCTATCTTTGTTTATTGTTAGTTATAATTTTTATAACCCTTTTACCACAAGCTACTTCACTGATTTGTACGATCAGAAGGCCCAAGATATGAGTAATAAATGGCATTTACTACATTACTCTTTTTTTGAGAAAATGTGTATACCAATAACTTATGAATAATTACGAGGACACCAATGATGATCAACAAAACGTCTATTATTAACACACAAAATTTTACAAATGAACAAGCATTTCATCTTATTCAAAAAAATAAAAGTTTCAAACGAAATACAGTTAATTAATACTAAACTTGTCTAATCGTCACAAAGTCTTACGGAATGTATGTAATAAAATCCTTAAACATAATATTAATTGAAGTTATAAATCAAAAAAAATCATAAATTTAATGGGATTGTTGGGTTTGTTTTTTTGCCGAAAAAAGAGTAGCAATATTTGGTTCGACGGAAGACAGACAGAGCCTCAAATCTGGTTCTGCATCAATTTTGTTCCCGTATTCCGACTTCAATGAGGTATAATTGCAAACGCTCTCTCACTCATATACGTAGTTGTAAATGGCAGAAAGATTTGCACAGCTTTTTTGCTAAGTAATGGATATTCTGTTTTTAATCTAAGCCATAAGATTTTTAGTGTTGTTGATATACGAAAAACGTTTTCCTTTTCTGTCACTTTTAGGTGAGCTATTACACAGCTTTCAAGGCGTTGGTAGATCTGGTACCTCTGAATGCTCGAAGTTACGTGCCTATACTTGCATCTGCCTCCCTTCATAATATTCGTGCACTCCCAGTGATGTGGTGACTAGAACATGGTTCGAAAAGCATCGTGCAGATTTTACACTATGAAATTGCTTATCGTTCACCGAACATTAACCGTGTGAAGCAAATTTGGGATGATGTGGAAAGTTCTGTTCGAATCTTTCACCAAGGAAAGCAACGCAATTATCGACAGCGTGGCAGCAAGAATTGCAGATATCATTGACAATACTTCATGACCTGCTCTAGCAGCCTGTCTGCACTAATCAGAAAATTTCATATCTAAAGACATAATTACTCCAAGGTCTTTTTTTCATTTTCTATTACCCGTAAGTATAGTAGCACACAGTTGGTATGTTTATCTTGGGTTACTTCTACCCATATGAAGTAGTACATTGCATTTGTTAGTGTTAAACTTAATTGCCATTTCTCAACCCACATTTTATAGATTAATACTGTTAATAGCAGTAGCACTCTGCCAATCTTTGTATTATCTACAAACTTCCTGATATTCTTTCATCAATATCATTGATAAATTTTCAAAACAACAGTGGGCCCCAAACGGAATCTGGGAACTCCGATAATAGCAATATTTCAGGAAGAACAGCGTCCGATGATTACCGCTCTCTGTCCTCTAAGACTAAAAACACCCTTTCTCCACTTTTACCAACTTACACTTAATACCTTAGTGCTCCTATTTTTACAGTAGTCTTCCATATGCAACAGTGTTTAACGCTCTCATGAAATACAAGTACGGTACATGATATCGAATTTACTTTTTGCATCCAGTTCCATCATTGCTACACCATAGTATCCAATCAAATTTGTCAGACAAGACTCTCCCTTAGCAAACCCATATATGAGTGAATTATTACTGCAGTCTTGTCTGGATGATCCTGGAATGTATCTTTAACAATTGACTATTATTTTCAGGGGGAACAGAAGTTAAACTAACTTTTTTTTTTGGTAGTTGTTGGCGCATCGGTTTCTGTGACCATAATGTACCTCCCAAGGTTTTTGCAGTACTTTGATCCAAGCCCGAGGCGGGATTCGAACCCGCGACCATTGGGTTGCCAGGCAGGCACTTTACCCACCCGGCTAGCCCGGTCGGAGTTCAACTAACTGGTTTGTAATTGCGTCACGATTAGATCATCCTTTTTAAATATCCCGCCCATGCGGGTTCCTCTCAATCGAACGATGCTCTCATAATTATGGCTAGGGTTTTATTTGCTATGGACGAAAAATAAAAGACTCTGGATTTTTCAAGATCAAAGACCTCATCTGAACCACAAGATTTTCCAACTTGTATTAGCAGTAAATGAACTGTTTGAGGAACATTCCTCACATTTAACCTGGAAAGGGCATAACGGCTTCACAGTTGACTACTGACTGTAATATGGTATTGAAAAATACGCTGACAGAAGACAGGTCAAATCTGGAGTTTTATTCCTTCAGTCAAGTCGAATGCTTGCCAGGACATGTACATGGTTTAATTTGAGCACACATTGGACGTATTTGGATTTAATAAAGTTGTCTAATATTTTGGCGGGTGAGTGCAATAAAATATGTATGTTTCTTATTAGGTTCCGAGCATTTCAAGTGGCATTTACATCGATTATTCATCTAATCGATTAGGCGTAGTTTCTGGTTATAAATTCATGAAAATTACTGTTCAACTTTCTTAATTTAAATATTGCATAACTACGATTTTTTTTTTATTTTTTGCAAAGAGAATATAATAAAAAATATCATTCTCATAATATGCCGTGTCTAAAATAAGAAGACAGATTCTGTAGAAATGTAACTTTTATTACAGAGTAATTTCAACATACACCAAGAAATATTATGGAAAAGTCATTACCCTATTATTGGTTACAGGGCGATTACAAATTTGACCTTAAAAGAATTTAATAATTATACTAAATTATCAATCGACATCTTCTGATCTGTCTCTCACCATTTGTCTTATTATCATACGACTTAAATGTTTTAGAGAACGTGGGTTTCTAAGTTGATTAATAACATAATCAAGCAGTTCTGCATTTCCTATCATACTACGCAAGTTCTCATTTTGGAGCCACGTTTCATTATCGGATTTTAAGTTTGTTTCAAATATGAGATCTACCAGTTCTCTATTGTCATCTTTTACCGCAAAGAACAGGGGGCAGCCACCATATGAACACAGAACGTTCGGGTCACCTCCATTACGAAGAAGTACATCTAACAAATAGTGTAATGATCATGTACAGTAAATAAAACAGCCAGACTGAATTGTGGTTCGGAACCGCTCAACTGTGCTCCGTGTCGAAATAAAAGTGACAACATCCTATCGAGCTCAGAATGAACGACACTCCATTGTGCATTCTGTGCTATTAAGGGGGTCCAACCATGGTAATTTGGAAGGATGACCTAGGAAAAAAAAATATATATATATAAATTCATATAAAGAACTAATTTTTAGCAAGTACATTTAAAAAAAATAATAATAAAACTGAAGGTAAAATTGAAAGACGAGGGCTAGCGTTTATTTCTTAAATAAAGGACTGCAAATTTTAACTTTAATTACTCCAAGTTAAAAGGAACTTTTGGAACAGCTCCACACAAGTAGTAAAATATGCAAATGTATTGCTAGAAATAATACTAATGTCTTCATTCTTTCTAACTTACCGTTGCGCCGCAGGATATCAAAAGAGATGCCACGTCAAAGGAGGAACATAGGAAACTTCCAATTAAAGAGTGGAGTGTTTCCGCACCTGTCAGCTCTGTTAACATCGGCGCAATTCTGGATTAAATACGTAGCTACATGATACCGGAGCCAGATACAGGCAATAATCAACGGTGTGTGGCCATCTTCGTCTTCTGCATTTATGTCGCATCCAGATAAAAGTAGTATTTCGATAACATATGAAAGAAAAACAATGGTGTTATTGACATTTGAGTGGTAATTTTAACGGAAAAAGGAATATACTTAGATATATCATAAATTGAGAGTTCACCATTGCATGCATCATTAATAAATAAAGAAAACAACAGTGTGCCCAACAGAACATTCTCTGCGATTCCAGTAACAACCTTAATTAACGAGGAGCAATCGCCATTAATTACCACTTTCTTCTCTCACACAACCAACCTTATTCGTAGCAGCAAAACAGAAATAGAAGACCAGCACCAAACAATATAGAACTCAACGAAAAACATTAGTATACCAAGAGAAGCGTCCATTGATAGCCAGTCTCTGTCTCAACCATTTATCCATAGCAGATACTTGCCATAAATTGCACATTATTCCAATTCCCATTATCCAGCAACAGTATCAAGAGATGGTCAGAAATCAATGTATCATCATCAGAAATTCAGTCTGTGGACTGGTCAGTACCTGTGATGAACTGTCGCCAGCTTTCCTGTGCTGTTTGTTTTAGTTCCTCAAAATATCGAACTCCAGCAACATCGTGATGAAGGTCTCCTTCGGTCTGCCCCTAGAGCGTTTTCCCTACAACATCCCCTCCATTGGATCTTGAAGCAAATTACCATGTCATATCAGGTGGCCCACCCATTTGAGTCTAGTTGACCTTATTCTACCTAGAATTATCTGTTGTTCTTGGACAAGTCTTATACATTTACTTTTTTCTAGCCTGCGCCAGCACCACATCTCAAAGGCCTCAAGTCTCTTTTTGTCTCTCTTTGTTAGAATCCATGTCTGTGCTGCAGATACACCGAGGAGCCAAAACATTATGACCACCTACCTAATATGATGGTGGTCCTCTACGTGCAGCCAAAGCAGCTCGTCCCCGGCGTGGCATGGAACCTACAAGATTTTAAATTTGTCTTATGGTATCTGGTACCAACGCGTAACCAGCAGATCCTTTAACTCCTGTAAGGTCCGTGGTTGAGACGCCGCAGATCGGCATTGATGTTCCAACACAAACCAGAGACGATCGAAAGGATTGATGTCTGAGGAATTTGGAGGCCAGGGCATTACCTGTAAGTCTTCCTCATGTTCCGCCAACCAGCCTCAAACAATCCGCTCGGTGTCGCATAGTGCATTATTCTGCTGAAAGACGGCACCGCCAGAGGGGAAGACTCGACGCCATGGAAGGGTGTACCTGGTCAGCAATTATGTGATGTTTAAGTAAAAAATAAGAAAAATGATTACTATTTTTATATTAGCGCCACCATTATTTCTAATATATACCCATCTATATATTTTGTCTGTAAATTGTGTGTGTTCTCTTGTCGATTTGCCTGTTTTTCTGGACGAAAAAAACCCAGTTTCTGGGGAAAAAGCCTAGTTATCTACACCTGAGATCGACTAACTCAGCCACGAAGTGAAAAAAAAAGCCCATTAAAGTTTCTTGCGTCATCGGCTGGATTCCAACACGGGCCTTTTCCATCCGGTGTGGGGAGGACGGTGACGATACCACTGTGCTACCCTCGCAGACTGATGATGTTTAGGTAGATGGTAGACGTCAGAATGCCTGGCACATGGATGATTGGACCCAAGGTAACCCAGCAAAACATCGCCCTAAGTATGACACCGCAGCCACCGGCTTGTTTCGGTCCCACGGTACATTTCGTCCCACACTTTATTCCTGTCACCAGTATTTCAATTTCTGGCGAGTTGCGCCACAGTCACCGTTCTGTTGCCATCCGGGAGAGCCTTCGCTTTCCTCCGTGGTCGTCCAAAACATCTTCGGCGGTACGTGGGTTTTCCCGCCTCGGACCACTTTTGGTAGGTACCAAAAACGGCTGGCTGTGGGCATCACACCAGCCGTACCGTTTTGGATATGCTCTGACCGTCTGCGCGTGTAGCACAGTGGTATCGTCACCGTCCTCCCCACACGGGGTGTAAAAGACTCGGATTCAAATCCCGTCGATGACGCAATTTTTTTTTTCACTGAGTGGCTCATTTAGCCAGTCTCAGGCGTAGATAGCAAGGTTTTCCTCCCAGAAACTGGGGGGAGGGTTCGTCCAGCATAACAGAGAAATCGACCACATAACACACGCATTTAACAGACATAAGATACACAGCACCGCAGATAAATTTAATTATCCGGGTGTCTTAAAAATAACAGTTTGAATATACTCTTACCTAGACGTCTGGCCATTACAATTTGGCATTTGTCAAACTCGCTTAAGACGCTGCCTTCCCCACCTGAAGAACAAGAGTAACACTGAGTAACGGAGCTCAGAATCAGGAGTTTTTTTTTTTTTTTTTTTTTTTATATCGTGTCCCGGCCAGCGCACGCGCCGTAGTTCACCTGCAGTTGCTTCGATTTGCATAACGATGCATTGTACATAATGTTTTCGCTCATCGGTGTAATGCCACTCACCAGTTATATGTCTTTATAACGTTATTCCTAATTTTTTGTGGCATCTTCTTCTGGGTAACCAACGGCAGTTTATTTTTGAAAGATTGTTTTGCTTTTGCAGTTCTGGATTGTATCTCAGTTGGACAAGAAATGTCTTCTGCAAATAACTTACCCAGATACCTAAATTGTCCTACTTGTTCTATTCTTATTCCATCGATTTCAACTCGGAATGGAATTAACCTGTTACCCATCATCCTTGCCTTTGTTTTCATCACGTTTATCGATATTCCAGAATTCAGTACTCATTATTTAGTCTTTTGATCCTTTTAGCAGAGTAGCAGGATATGGCCTAATCATTTGCAAACTTAATAGCCTGTACGTACTTACCCCACTTGTTATTGCTAAGTGCCACCTGTATTATCACTACGGCAAAAACATTGAATAAACCAGGTGAAAGTAAGTATCCCTGTCTTACTTCCTTTTTTTAACTTGCCCTTTTTCTGTCATCCCCCCCTCACTTTTGTCACCGCATTTTGTATTCTATATAGATCACTCCAATAAACTCTTTTTTTTGCATCAGATTTTCTCAAGCAATGAGAAGAGGTCCTCTCCAAATTACTCCATCAAACGCCTTCCCATAATCCTCAAAACACACAGAAGTTTCTATCAATGTTATATATTTTCGCGCTCAACGCGAAACGTTTCAATAGTATCGCTCTGCCTCTGCAAAATCATACTGTAAGTTAGTCAGAAAATCTTCAATATGACTCTCCACGCTAACTTTGATCACTTTCAGCAGAATCTGTGGAATATGAATCAAAGTGTATGACATCAAAAATATTTTTACATCCAGTTCAATTGTGGCAATATCCCGATATAAATCACTACCACCTTCTCCATTCATTTAACACCGGCTATACATTGACAGTGAGTTGATCAGGTAAATTAGCATGTGGCTCCGTGCATTAATGGAAGTGCACAACGCATCAATTACAATAATATTTTCTTTAATTAGTCATAATATTTGTGTTCTTTGCAGTTTCCCAATCTTCATATTTTTTGAACCAATAACTAATTATTCTGCATATTCTTCAGATATTACTGATTGGAGCAAGGATTATCAACAGTTTCAAAGATTTGGTTTTCAACATTTATACAATGCAAAGTTACCCAGCAAAAGTTCAATATAGTTTTTTTATACCGCTCAGAGTGGTGTATGAGCAAGGTCTTGAGTGGATTCCAACGAACCGAATTTAAACAAGTGTGATTTTTTTTATCTCAGCGGTTATTAAAACAGTTTTTTTCGACAAAAAGCATGAATCCTCCCCAAAGGAAGCAGAAGAGTAAAGGATGAGATACGTCTTCACTGGTAGAGGGAATAGAACCTGAAGCAGAAATGAATAATTATAGGAGACAAAAGAAGCCTCGAATTGCCCTTCTTGAGTAGCATATTTGGTATGATCATCATCCTCTCCCACACTGGGAGATAGGAAAAGATTTGAGTTCGAATCCGTCAAAAACGCCAGGAGTTATTTTGGATCTTTGTTCACAAAAGACAAGTTCAGAATGGATTTTTCTCCTGGAAATTCGGGATTTATGTTAGTAAAAATTCGAATTTTAAATCCAACAAATTTACAAGTGAGACATGCAAATTTCAGGCATGTACTCTGAAAAGAATGGCCTAAATTGCTGATTATGAATGAATGGCATGCGATTTAAGAATTTTGTAGAGCTCAAAGCGGAAATAGACAGTAAATTAAATTTTGGTGATGAGGAAGGTATGAATGACAGAATTTGTTTTTGGCAGATTTAGAAAACGTTCACTCCTTTGCATCATTTAGCCATTACACTAATAATAGTAGTACTGGAAATACTATATTTCACAGAATAGAGCAAGTAATGAGTTCTGGGATATTCTTCGAAAATATTTTTATTTCTTTTCCTTTCAATTACAATACAATCACCATTTATCATGCGTTATTTCGTTAGCAATTTTCATCCAAATTTATGAATTGTAGCTGCTATGTTATTTATTTATTTTTTTTCAACAAAGTCTTCCCAATATATAGAATTTATATTTTTAGCGCAATATTAATAGACAGAATTGAACAATAATCATAGAAGACTTCTTAAGATTAAAATAACCTGAACTTTTAGAATGGTTTTAACGGTTCTTAATTTTTTTTCTATTTATTCTGTAAAACTCAAATTATTATTTTTAACTGAATTTCCATTTTTTTTTTTTATTCTCTGAATAGGATCATAGGATTTGGCTTTCCGAAATACCGTCGTGTGGAATTCTAAAAACAACCAAATGCAAATGGAGTAAAGAATGAACTGTATTGAAGGCGGACTAAAATGGAGAATTTTAGCCTTTATTGTGCTCTTGAAGAGAAACGTATAAAACCGAAAGTTGCTATTATGGGACTGTCATTATTTTATCTTCTGAAACTAAAATGCATGTCGATTCCCTTTTTATGATTAAACGTTGTTAATATTTTAACCGATCCCAATTTTTAGGTTTTTATCCAGGTGTTGGTGGTTTCTTACGTTGTCAAATGGAAAGCGCTATCCATCAATGCTATCATCTTATGAGCCCAATTCATATGGATGTTCTACAAAATGACTTGGACGGCGTAAGAAAACGTTTGCTGAGGGGTGCAGATATGTCTGCCAGGTATAAGAGATTTGAGTCTCCATTGCACGTAGCGGCAAAGTCATGTGGGAAAGGTAAGTAAACATTGTTCACGTAGCTAGAATTTGATATATCTAATGTTATTTCCTTCAGGGTTTAGAAGCTTCCCCCCCCCCAAATAATACAAGAATTTTCAAGCTCTGTAGCTTTCACCCATGTAATATGAGAGAGGAGTGGATTAGAATCACTTGACAAACATTAATCCGCTGTTTTTAGTGGCAAGTGATTTTTGAATTTGCAATTATTGTTCCCTGTCATATAACATGATATGAAAATCTTATTTTAAACTAAAATAAATGCATGTTAACTTCGTCGAAATTTAAAATTTGCTAATGTAAATAGCACTTTTTTTACGTTTTCTCTTTCTCTTTCAGGAATAATAAAATCCCTTCTTGAAGCGGGTAGTGAGATGAATGCTGCGGACGAGGCCAGTCACGCACCACGGATTTTAGCTTATTCTGGCATAAATTTACATTCGCCAAATACATGATTTGTTATGGGGCTGCAGTTAATAAAGCAGTCGGTTGTAAAAACACCCAACTATTTTACGTGGCAGGATCATTATGCCCATCTTTTAGAATTGCTTCTGTAAGAACAAAATTCTTACACTTATCCTAGCGAATGTTATGTTATAAATATTATAACATAACAAGAAAAAAAAGATGTAAATAGTAAATAATATTATTTACATAGGATGATCTTCAACCAGATTTCGATCGCTCTGTACCTTACAGTCAAGTAGGGGAGGATTAACGTAACAACGGGAGGTAGCAGGACGGTACACAAGACAATGGGAGCACTGGAACACTAGTACAAAGGGGGCACCGCAAGGCCAGTTCATGGTCGCATAAACAGAAAGTGAGCAGCTCTTTGGAAGGAAAGAACAAGGGAACCGACTCCCCCTTGTGGAGAGGAAGATTTTAAGAACTAGGAGGGTGAAGAAAACCCTGGATGCGATATACACTATGTAGAAATGGCTGCCGCTATTTGAAACAGACCGACTCCTTGAGCACTTACTAATTTCAAGGAGCGGTAGAGAAGAAACAGAGTGGATTAATGGCGGTAAGTGAATCGGGAATGATCACAAGGAAATATCTAGAAATTTCTAGACGCCCTGTAGTTCATCGAAGTTGATGAAAATTTCGTAAACAGGAAGTTACCCCAGTAGAGGGAGGGCCAAGAAAAAACGGAAGAAGTGGGAGAGAGCGAATGAGAATAATGAGATGATGGAGAACGAACGACGATTGGATTAAAATAGAATGAGCGGCTGAAACAAAAGGCAGATGCAAGAGGGAAGTGAGGAGTTTTATTGGGAGAGTTAGGAGTTTGTGGGAGAGTTGTGAGTTTTGGCAGTGTGGAAGTTTGGAGAGTTCCCGTGGAGATGCCTGAGTGATGTGCGGCTGGAAAGAAATCCCGAGAAGTGCCGGGAGAATCGCCAGAGTAATGAGTTGTGGGAGATGCTGTTTAAGAGTTGTTGAAATAGGAAGGAGATAATCCTTGAAAGATGGAAACACCTATGCTGGAGCTGAGTAAAAAAGGATCGAAAAGCCTCACCTTAGAACGATAAGGAAGAGCTACATAGCCAGGCTTCTTAATAAAGCAGTAAGAAGAGTCCTGATAATCCTATTATGCTTCCCAGTTTCGTCGAACTGATCAGACGCCCAAAAAGCAGGCCGGAGCAACTTATTTAATAGCCGTATGGAAAGAAGAGCGAGTTCCTGAACGTAGGAGAATCCCTGTAGAAGAGCAGCAGTTCCTTTGCCGATGAATACTTCCAGTTGGAGCCTGATGATGGCCTATGCTGTCGATGATGAGTCGCCCCTGAACTGAGAAAAGGTAGTGTAAGGAGTGATTCCCTAAGTTAATATGTAAGTACGAGATAATAATTTTAAACTAGATTTGAAGAGAAGGACTTTAGAAAAATGTTTATTTAGTTGATAGTAGATTTGAAGAGAAGGACTTTAGAAAAATGTTTATTTAGTTGATAGTAGATTTGGTATTGATTAGTATAAAAGGGAGAAAAGGGTTCATAGATGTATGTACTTCATCTCAAGGATAAGTTAAAGCAAGGAAGATTTAGATACATGTACTTGAGACTGGTATGTTCTAAGTTAAGATGTAAAGGTGTTCTATGTACTTGAAACGTTACAAGATAATATGATTGAATTATTTTGGAAGGGATAAATTAATGAAAGATTACAGCGGGGATTTATAATCTAGGACATAGAGGTGTTAAGCCCACTGAGGTAATTCCAGTTGGGAAGTTTAACTGTTAGAAAATAAAAATAATGTTATGAGATGTAACCTAAACCAGAAGGAAAAAAGGCAGAAAGACACGAAGAGACATATTATATCATTTGCTATTAATTTTACATCTTAACACACATATAATGCCAGTTATTAACATTATACCAATTGATGTTGTATGATACAATTCTTTAATGTATATACTGTGAAATAAACAAATTTGTATATGTTTATCATGTGTAGTATTGAGTCATTCTGAATACTCAGCCAGTCCAGAGGAGACATACACGAATTATTATCCCCCCAGAATCTAACTTCCACAAACCACCCCCCACAATTGGCGAGCAAAGCCAGGATATATCCTCACGACGGAAGGCTGGTGTTCAGAACGACAGATTAAAAAGTAATTCAGTTGCTGAAACTGAGGAAAAAATTCAGCTGGCGAGCCAGAAAAAAGAATAGTAAGTATAATAGGTTGATTAATTTGAGGTAATGTGCATATAGTTGTGAATTGATTAAGATATATATATAATTTTGGAATTAAAGAGGAATTAGATTGTTAGTTAAGTTAAACCCCCAAAGATAAGTCATGGCTACAAGGAGAGCGAACAGCAGTAGGGATAGAGAAATGGAAAATAATAATGGACGGGAGACATCAGTAGAAACTATTATTTCCAGTGTAGGGAACGATAATAGGGGGACACTCAAACTAAGTAAGTTTTTAAAAACATTTAGGGGCGAGCCATCAGAAAGCATAGACTATTTTCTACGGAGACTAAAACTGATTAAAGAAAAGGAAGGCCTGTCTGAACTGGAAATAGTCATGATGGCGGAATTCAAGCTAGAGGGCAGGGCCCAGACTAAATATTTAGAGGAGACCCAAGCGATGGAGGTGGAAACCCTAGATGAATTTGAAAAGATATTAAGAAAGCTATTTTCCCCGAAAAACTCTTTTCTAGAAGGAATAGGTATATTAAATAACTACTCTCAAACAAGTCGGGAAACAGTAGAAGAGTATCATAAAAGATTTATAAATGTAAAATTAAATACAGAAGTATCGGAAAAAGAAAGTAGCGCTTTTGACAAAATCCTGATGGGGCAGTTTTTGATGGGGATCAGGGATGAATACAAAAAAGAAATTTTGAGGAGAAAACCAAATTCATTAGCAGAGGCCCTGGAACTAGCCGTAGAAGAGCAAAAATTAGATTTACAAAGTCAGGGGGCAATTAGAAGGGACATAAATATAGTATCAACGGGAGAAGAGACAAAACCAAGCAGTACTAAAGAAAAAGGGGGCGAAAATAAGCTAGAGGGGCTAGAGAGACAGATAGCTGGGATGGAAGTTAAATTAAATAGATTATTAGGAGAATTGAACACAAAAAAGAACGCTCAAGATCAAGATAATAGACAGTGGGGCGAAAACACTCAAACGGGGCAGATCACAAGAGGTGGATACAGCAGGGGGTGTATAGGAGAAGTCAAAGAAGTTAGGCGAGAAAGATATGGAAAGAAATGCTATATATGCGGGCGAAGCAATCACTGGACTAAGAACTGCTGGTACAGGGATAGATATCACGGGGACAGAAATAAACACTGCCAAGACAGGGGCACAAATCAAGGGCAGCATATAAGCATGAATGCTCTGCATCTTAGACGCTGGAAAAATAATTCCTGTGGAAAAGGGGGGAATAAATCAGGCAGCACAAGGACGATGCCACACACACTTAGAAGTAAGTTTATGAATAAAGAACCAATAGTTTTGGCCACCCTAGAACATAAATGGAATCATCCAAGGCAAGTGAAGTGTTATAGGTGTAGCAGATATGGGCATATAGCCAGATTCTGCTGGACTCAGATGGTGGATCAGGGAGTCAAGTATGGGAATACTGATCCCAGAAAGTCATGGAAGATCAAGACAGGTCGATTTTATCCTTGGCGCTCAAGAAACTTCATATTTGGTCCAATAGAGTGCAAGGATAGGCCAGAAATGAGAGAGATGAATTATGGAAGTCCGGTAGGTGAGAGAAACGATAAGAGATCAAGCTCGGAAATTGAAAAGAAAGAAAAGAAGTGGAAAGAGACTGAAAAAATTGATGTGAAAGGGCGAAAGAAGGGACCCAGACGGCGGAATAGAACCAAAACACTACACGTAGGAACATTAGAAGTAAAGGAGAAAGATAAAGAGAAACATGAAGATAGCGAAATGTTAAATAAAGTGGAAGAAAGTGGAGGTGAAAAGAATGACAACTTGGTAAATGAATCAACAGAGCAGAAAAGAATCGAATGGCCATGGAACCACATAACTGAAACTTCCTATGGGAAAAGGGCCCTCAAGTTGAAAGAGACAAACAGGCTACAACAAATGTGTCTAGGAGCAGCATTTAATGAGAACATGGGATGGGAATAGTTTTAGTGAAGCCCAAAATATACACTTAAGTAGTGTACATGTATATTATAGTATTTAGGATAATCTAGAAGGGCAATTAAAGGTGTTGGCATGTACTTGCTTAAAGACAGATCAAAAGGGAATATAGAGTTGTTGTTAATAAGTAGGCCATGGAAGTAGACGCACAAGCAGGGAACCTGTAAAAAAATTTATAATGGGGATATAAATTTTAGAGGGAGGCGGAAGGAATGTAAGAACAAAATTCTTACACTTATCCTAGCGAATGTTATGTTATAAATATTATAACATAACAAGAAAAAAAAGATGTAAATAGTAAATAATATTATTTACATAGGATGATCTTCAACCAGATTTCGATCGCTCTGTACCTTACAGTCAAGTAGGGGAGGATTAACGTAACAACGGGAGGTAGCAGGACGGTACACAAGACAATGGGAGCACTGGAACACTAGTACAAAGGGGGCACCGCAAGGCCAGTTCATGGTCGCATAAACAGAAAGTGAGCAGCTCTTTGGAAGGAAAGAACAAGGGAACCGACTCCCCCTTGTGGAGAGGAAGATTTTAAGAACTAGGAGGGTGAAGAAAACCCTGGATGCGATATACACTATGTAGAAATGGCTGCCGCTATTTGAAACAGACCGACTCCTTGAGCACTTACTAATTTCAAGGAGCGGTAGAGAAGAAACAGAGTGGATTAATGGCGGTAAGTGAATCGGGAATGATCACAAGGAAATATCTAGAAATTTCTAGACGCCCTGTAGTTCATCGAAGTTGATGAAAATTTCGTAAACAGGAAGTTACCCCAGTAGAGGGAGGGCCAAGAAAAAACGGAAGAAGTGGGAGAGAGCGAATGAGAATAATGAGATGATGGAGAACGAACGACGATTGGATTAAAATAGAATGAGCGGCTGAAACAAAAGGCAGATGCAAGAGGGAAGTGAGGAGTTTTATTGGGAGAGTTAGGAGTTTGTGGGAGAGTTGTGAGTTTTGGCAGTGTGGAAGTTTGGAGAGTTCCCGTGGAGATGCCTGAGTGATGTGCGGCTGGAAAGAAATCCCGAGAAGTGCCGGGAGAATCGCCAGAGTAATGAGTTGTGGGAGATGCTGTTTAAGAGTTGTTGAAATAGGAAGGAGATAATCCTTGAAAGATGGAAACACCTATGCTGGAGCTGAGTAAAAAAGGATCGAAAAGCCTCACCATAGAACGATAAGGAAGAGCTACATAGCCAGGCTTCTTAATAAAGCAGTAAGAAGAGTCCTGATAATCCTATTATGCTTCCCAGTTTCGTCGAACTGATCAGACGCCCAAAAAGCAGGCCGGAGCAACTTATTTAATAGCCGTATGGAAAGAAGAGCGAGTTCCTGAACGTAGGAGAATCCCTGTAGAAGAGCAGCAGTTCCTTTGCCGATGAATACTTCCAGTTGGAGCCTGATGATGGCCTATGCTGTCGATGATGAGTCGCCCCTGAACTGAGAAAAGGTAGTGTAAGGAGTGATTCCCTAAGTTAATATGTAAGTACGAGATAATAATTTTAAACTAGATTTGAAGAGAAGGACTTTAGAAAAATGTTTATTTAGTTGATAGTAGATTTGAAGAGAAGGACTTTAGAAAAATGTTTATTTAGTTGATAGTAGATTTGGTATTGATTAGTATAAAAGGGAGAAAAGGGTTCATAGATGTATGTACTTCATCTCAAGGATAAGTTAAAGCAAGGAAGATTTAGATACATGTACTTGAGACTGGTATGTTCTAAGTTAAGATGTAAAGGTGTTCTATGTACTTGAAACGTTACAAGATAATATGATTGAATTATTTTGGAAGGGATAAATTAATGAAAGATTACAGCGGGGATTTATAATCTAGGACATAGAGGTGTTAAGCCCACTGAGGTAATTCCAGTTGGGAAGTTTAACTGTTAGAAAATAAAAATAATGTTATGAGATGTAACCTAAACCAGAAGGAAAAAAGGCAGAAAGACACGAAGAGACATATTATATCATTTGCTATTAATTTTACATCTTAACACACATATAATGCCAGTTATTAACATTATACCAATTGATGTTGTATGATACAATTCTTTAATGTATATACTGTGAAATAAACAAATTTGTATATGTTTATCATGTGTAGTATTGAGTCATTCTGAATACTCAGCCAGTCCAGAGGAGACATACACGAACTATTATTCCCCCAGAATCTGTGATCTTCTGTGCAATATACAAGTCAGGTGTTAACGTGGAGGGGAGGTAAATTAAGGGGGAAATTTAATTAAGGAATACAAAGTTAAAAGAGGTGGGTCTGGAAGGTAATATGATTTATGATTACAGAAATAAATAAAAAATAAAAATAAAAATAAAATATTCTCCCAACAAACACCCCCCACACTTCTTTTGAATATCAAGGGGTGCCGTGGTAAGTTCTGCTTAAGATATATCGTCACTCTTCTGTTAGAGTTACATATTTGTTATGATAATGATAGTCAATTATTTTAAAATGGATGTCCATCAACAAATTTTTGGAGAATTCAATAGGGTCATATTTCTTTCTTTTTCCGCTTCGTCTTAACCAATTATGTAACTCATTAAAAGGAAGCTGTGTTATGACTTTTACCAAACAATTGTTTTAACTACGGAAGAAACATTTTGTCCCATTTTTTTCCATATCTGTTTCTTGAATAACCAATATCTACTCCAAATAGTCTAGTACTGCAACTGTACCGACCGGGTTAGCCGGGTGGGTAAAGTACCTGCCTTGCAACCCAAAGGTCGCGGGTTCGAATCCCGCCTCGGACTCGGATATTACGCTGGTGCCGCTCTGCCCCGATGGACCTCGCGGCCACGATACACGAAGGAAGCAGGAAAAAACTGATTCCTTCGTGTATTGCTCACATCATACGAAAAAATAAAAAAAACTAACTGTATTTTCTCTATTTGAACACTTAATGGATCAAATTCTTCTCTGAAGAGGGTTGAATTCCCCACCTTAACACGCGTGTTCCTGTTGGATTTGAAGATGCGTGCAATATTAAACGCTTATTATTTTTATAATCAAAACATTCTGTATTTGTCCATAGTTTTAACGCTTGCTGTGTAACATAAATGGTCACCATTTCTTCCTATGTCGAAATTTTACTGTACTTACAAACATAGAAGCCGTGTGCTGGGTACCGATGCTAACAGTGAATTCCTTTAAATATATTTAAATATTTTATTCGAAACATATACATATGTGAAATATCAGTAAACATATGCCATCATTAATTTAATCACTATTTAGTCTTAATTTTATCGAATACATTAAAAATCCTTTCTGACATTCTATGAAATCTCAAACGCCTTTTCCGGTTAGATTACCATTTAACATTTTCTTCATCCGACATGATGCAGTTTCCTGCTTATTAGGTTTTTATTTCATTCAATCCATATTTCCTACACATCCCTTGAATACCGTGCACTATGTATTAATTAGTATACGTGGAATTCAAATACATTTAGTACACGCACTGAATTTAATTTAATATGCACGGAATTCAAATACATTTAGTATGCAAGTAATTCAAGTTTATAGTTTCGATCTTTATTTCGTTCGAAGTAAACAGGACAGAAACTGTAATTCGGTTTGAGAAAATGGCTGGTACATCGAGCATTATTCTAGCTCTTAAAACGACTGTGGCATTGATAAATAAATTTCGGAGTTGATATTTATAGATCTTTTAAAACAACACTGAGTTTCTGAGAGAAATAGTATAGTGAATTTGCTTTCCTTACTTTCAATTTTTTTTCAGAAACATTCCTTAAAACTTTATTATATTAACTATCGGCATCTAAGGTGTATATATCTGTGTGTTAATCCCTAAATCGACTAAGAGCAGTGGCAGCAGGACACGTGCCCCACCTGTTGGTTTTCGGAAAATATACGCCAATCCTTTTAAATTCCTTTCAGCTACAATTTGTTTTCATTATTTACATAATTATTTATCTAATTTTGCATTGTGTCCCAGTTATTTTCAACTGACTACAGTTGGCAACACCCATGGTAGTTCGATCGCCATTCTAGTGCACAAAACGGTGCCCCTTCTCTAATATTTTTCTGGGTCCCACACTGAGCATAATAATGTTGTTCAAATAAATTGCATTCAACGGTCGATTTTCTCCTTTAAATGATAAAACCCCTTGTTTTCGACACTAAAATCTTACTACGCAAGGAAGAAACCGCTTCGACTTGAATGAATTAATACCTAAGTTTCTCTCACTCTCAGCGGAGAATGTTTGTCTTTATAGTCGTTTGGACACCCGTCTTGCATCTTTCTTCTTTAACGCTATCAATGTATTGTGGAATTTCTTCAAGTACATATCATCATTTAACCAATGCATCATTATCATATTTTCATCCATACCACATAAATATTTTCACATTTCGTCTCATTCTTAACAGGTTACCAATTTTATTTGATAACATCAGTATCCATATTCAATATAATCTGTCTCTTTGATGCAACTTATCGAAAATTCCATTATTTTAATACATATTTAAAATATTATTATTAATAGTTATTTATTATAAAATATAAATAATAATAAAATATTATTTTTAATAGCTCCTAAATGATTGGGAGCTATTAATAATATTATTATTAATACTAAAATCTAATTACAATTCTTCTCTAATCTGGTATACTAAATTTCCCCCTTTTTTTTTTTTTTTATAGGTCAATATTCAAAATCGGCATGGCTGGACTCCTTTCATGGCTTCTATGGTAACTGCCAAGGCGAGAGCATCCAGATCTGTATACAACCACGAGAACCTGATTAAAGTAGCGACTCTCTTAACAGAGCACCAAAGGGATTTGGATTTTCACCGACACGATGCTTCACCTGCACTGGTCTTACAGCAAAACATTCTCTGACGTCTTTAATCGAAATGTTTCTTCGTCGCGGGTGCAATCCCAACATTAACATTAAACGCTATTGCTGTTCGTTAACACCCTTTTATATCGTTGCTAGACATAACCGGAAGGACTTGGTGGATCTGTTATTTGCTGCAAACGTAAAAGCATCAAATGAAACTTGGGTGAAACAAGAGTCCCTCGTTCTCAAGATTCGGAATTCGAAATTACGTTGTTCAAAAATTAAAACAAGTCCCTTCTCTAAAACATTTAGCCCGTGTCGACATTCGGAAAATTCTTCAGGATCAGCCGGAAGACGTTTACGACCAATTAGAAATTCCTCACACCTTGAAACTATATTTGAAACTGCGAAGTGAGTAAGAGGTTATAATGTTCTTCAACATTTGACATATTCTGTATAATTTCTAATTGACGATTTTTTAATTATGACAATTTATGCAACTTTTTAGAATCTACGCATATTGTCTGCTTCTCTGTAAAATGCATTGTATATCAAAGCTATATATGTTCAATAAATATAGTTGATTTTAATCGATATTATGTGTAACATTTTTATAAATCTTTCCCATCGTTCGTCATCATAAATTTTTATTATATTCATTTCCGAAATTGAATTTCAACTTTCCTAATTATTAATGCTGCTAATGTTTCCTAATTATTAAAACTGTCTGACTTAGTAACTCAGACAATTTGTAAATATTATACAATATTGCATATACAAAGATAAACAAACCATATACAAAAGCTACTTTCAAATTCTCAGTTACTAATTCAGACAAATGTTTAATAAATTACTGACAAATATTTTACAACATTATACATAAAACGATAAACTAAACTTATTCGAAGGCCACTTTCAAATTCAAGACCTGGATATGAATTAACACCTAGTGAACTAAAATCCTATATATGAGTTAACAATAATTAATTTGATCCCATCAGGCAAGAAACGACCATCCAAAATTCTCTTTCAACAACTTCATGCCTCTATTTTCCAAGTGCACAAACGAAACGCTGAAACCAACAGATTAAAATATCACAAAAATCTATCAATGATACAATTCTATAGTTATATCAGCAGGAGAAATAAATAAGACAGTTAAATAATTAAAGTAACTTGTACTAGCAACAGAGTGTCTATATACATAACTACAAAACATAAATCACATATACAAGTCAACAAAATATACATATATTAAAGCAACCAGCAAAAATTCATTAGTACTATAAAATATACATACTAACAATAATAGTAGCATAAATACACGCAAATAAAATGAACAATCATACATAGACCTAATCGGTGGCTTCCATAAGTGAAATTTCACAAGAAGAAAGAATCACAGAAAATACATTTGTACACCACCTAAATAGATTCAAAGTTTCAAAAGGTTTCCAAAATTCAAATAATCCATAAATTTCAAACCAAAGGTAACTAACATGGCAAGAATTTACACACAATATTTATACAGAAATCCATCGTAAACTTATATACATTACATACACCATAATGGTTCCCAGCATCTGAAAAACCACAAGAAACTACAGCATATACAAATTCAACAAAAGAACACATATACATCTGTAACACGAAACGTCCAAAAAGTTAAGGCAACTCTACAAAAGATTCTGTGATAACGCAAACTTACAAACACCGCTTGTGGCTTCCAAAATTTAAAAGTTCACAAACTACACGTCCCTGTGTATACAATCAATATTATAAATTTACAAAAACGCAGCTTTTGTTGTGAATCAGACGTGCAAACACTGAAGCACATTTAGAAAATGTATTCAAAGTAAATATACCTAATTAAGAGCCAAGTCAAATGGCAACTCGTGAAGTCATCAAAAGTAAGTAAAAATCAAGTTACTGAAAGGTAATTAGTAGATTGGTAACAGTAACTAGTTGATCACACAGAAAATATTAATATCCCACTTCTCTTAAAGACTTTTTAACACGTCTCTTCCCTGCAAAGACATTTAAAAGTCTGATTGCATCTTACAATTGGACCAAGACCTTTTTGTTATGTCTGCATGGTGAGCACTCCTGCTCTCCAAGTGCTCGCTGGAGTCTTCCCTCTAGACCTTGAAATAATTAGATGCGGCATGTTGTATCATCTATTCAAAGAAATCTCCACTACCACCATTGGATTCACCCAATCTAGTAACCAATCGCAAGACAGAGAAAAGGCGGCTTATCGCTCACCTGCAGCAGGCCTGGCAGTACAGATGAACGACTTCCACTAATGGAGCAATTACAAAGAAATTCATCCCTGAAGTAACGTTCACGTTCCCAACAGCCCTAAGCTGGTTTTCCCCTGGCCTGTACATAACGCACCTGCTCACAGGCCATGGGCCGATACAAGAAAACTTAACTTCTCTGGGTATCACGGGTGATCTACGCTGCCACTGTGGCACCATATAATGTATGACTGTCCTGACTATGAAGACTTGAGATCTACTCTGATAACAAAGATTATTAATTTGCCAAAGGACCTAGAACATATACTAATTCATACCCATGACAATTATAAATACTTCACCACTTCTGCACTGGATGTCTTTAATAGACGAAGAACATTAAGGAGCCTAAACCACTAAGACCAATAACTTGAGACAGATTGTGGTCACCCATCTCCAGTAGCATCAACCGCATCGAAGATCTATTGAACTGAAATTCACTTCATTCATCCAAGTTCCATCGGGCTGACATCTGCAACTGAATCTGCAGGCAAGATCAACCGGTATCAGATCCCATTCAAGACTCCAAACCCAGACACTGGAGAAACCAGCAGCTTTTCTTACACAAGCCACATTGGCAATCAAACCGAGCACTGTAGCCTGGCTTTCTTTTACTCTCCTCCCCGGAGATTGGTTCCTGTCTCCTCCCCCTCTGCAATCCCCTTCTTCTGCCTGGTGAGGCATGGGCCTGCCTCACTGACTTTCTGGGGTCGCCTTCTCTGTCATCCTCATACGGGGATGACAGAGAAGGCCAACCTTATACCTTATCAACTTTTCAAGTCAATGAAATATTGATTCTACATTGGTAGCTAACCACTAAATCTCATGTATTCATAGACGGAAGGATAGAGATGATATATGGTCAACTTTTTCCTATTAAAAACTTCAGATATTTCGTTGAAACCACGAAGGAAACTTGCTATTTATTCGCTTCGCAACATTCTCTGGAAAAGAATTCTGTGCATATATTAACAGTAGAAGGAAGAGTTGGAATCACATTGGGCCACTTAATGTCAAGTGGTTTAACTGGTGTTGATACTACTCAGGTTGCTTTCAAACTGAATAAGTGTTTTGCATCACCATTCTCATATGAGGATTTCTTTAGGGAAGGGGATGTCAGAAGTTTATCAAACTCTAACGGGGAGCTAAATGATTTTGGGATAGCTGAAAGAAAGTGGAATAGAAATTGTTGAACATAAAAAACGCGTCTGAGATAGATAAGATCAATCACTTTATATTAAGAAGGAAATCCTTTTATATTAAGAAGGTAGGAAAGGTGGCAAGTAAAACCTTAGCCAAAATTATAACAGCATCTTGGATTATGACGTGTTATGGCAGCATCTTTGGTCCGCAGAGACTTCCCCTGAATCGAAGATGTACGAATATATCCCAAAATTCACAAAGGGGGAGGGGAAATCAAAAGGTAACATGAGGAATTACAGACCAGTTTGCTTAACGTATTATCCGGGGATGATAATGGAGTCTCTGGTTACAGAGTTAATGCATTATCATGTAGAATCTAGACAGAAATGCAATTATACTCTAGGCACACATAGATTTGTTAAGGGAAAACTTGTCTGACCAATCTGATTAGATACTACAATGCAGTAACAACGGAACTAGGTAAGAGCGATCATTTAGTTTGGGGACTGCTACAAGGTTTTATCTTTTCATCATCTGCATCCTCTGTTGATTTCTCATTCTCGAAATACTCTCCCTAGAACTTTGCTCACTTTCGCCACCGTCGTACCATGCTTCATGCATAACAGCTTTCGAAAGACTGCGGAGTTCTTCCGTTGTGACTCTGCGAGCATCGTTTCAGACGCGAAATTTAGCATTAGCGCTAGTAGAGGCATATGATGCAAGAAAGCCAGCTTATACAGCATCAGCCAAAAAGGGAAAAAAATAAATAAATAAAACTATCCATTTCACCCATCCATTCACTTCTTCAACCACGACAGATGGAAATTTGTCCCAACAATCAACTACCCGCTGGCTAAAGGCAAATTTTCACGCATCTATAGACAACCGTCTTTCCTCAGTTCCAGTTTATTCCCCCCCTCAGGTTCGTAATATGAGCAAGAGAAAGAAGCTCATTAGCATTGAGCCTGCTCAATGCACTCAAGGCCTTATACACCTCAATCAGATTACCTCGCAGGTGTCTAGTCTCCAGACGCTGCAATTTGCAGAACCTAAACCTTTCTTCGTAAGGGCAACTCTGTGTTCCCCTCATCATTCTTGTTGCCCTTCTCTGTACTCGCTCACGTAACTCTACAAAATTCTTGCCTTTCAGAGCTTTCTTCGAATTGAGGAAGGATGATTGAGGATAGATCTGCAGAAGTTTATCTTCAGCCAGCGGGTAGTTGGCTGTTGGAACAAAATTCCATACGTTGCTGTGGAAGTGGGTGGTTTGAATAAATTCAAGGAAGAACAAGACAAATATTTACGGGGGATGGGCAATTATGGTGGGTAGTTTTTTTTGGGGGGACTGATGATCTATAAGTTTCTTTCTTGCATCAATCGGCAACACTAATACTAATACTAACGTTAAGAAATCTTTATTGCAATAATAATAATAATAATAATAATAATAATAGTACAATTCAATACATTGCAATGTTGCCCTTCATGGCCACCAGGCTAGGGGTTAACAGTAATAATGCAATATAAATAGAGAGCATTGACGTATAAAACATAGGAAATGCACATGTGGAAGTACAACCCAAAACTCCAAGTATGATACAGTTATTTCCAGTACAAAATATAACAAAGATATTGGCGGAAACAAATAATTTCATATACATATAATGATATAAACAAGCAACGTTCTTTGCACTGAACAGAAGTGGTAGTCCATCATTACTCACTATCATACTTTCATTTCGGTCTTTCAATCTATCGATCAACCCACGCAAACGTTTTTTTTTTTTTTTTTTTTTAGGTCCTAGCCACTGAAAAAATCGGGAAACTAGGTGGCAGGACCTGCCAGAGTAAACTGCAACTACTGGGTACCTGGTCTGCCTCCACGGGGCGAAGTGTGGGCAACGTCGGGCCTCAGCAGGGGTCTAGCGGCTAAATGGCCAGAAGAACAACGGTACACGATATCACATACCTCAAGATCCATCTCTGGCCTTTACAGTGAACTGTATCACACCACAATGTAAACTACGCGGAGATGGGGGAAATCCCTGGTGCCGTTTGACCCTAAACACACTTTACACTTTACTGTCATACTAAAAGGTTAGTATGCCATCCTCACATCAGGTGGTATTGTTGGCTTGTGGCATTAAGACGAGCTTCGAGGGGGAAGGATCAGGGACAGGGACGTACAATTCAAGGATGAGACGTCTGTATTCCCTGTCAGAAGCGAACTTATTAAGGTCAGCATCCAAGGACTGGGCACATGAAAGTAACTGAAAAGGCAGGAATCTATCGGATAGTGGAGACGGCTGAGATGTGGACATAGAGTTGGAGTCGCTCTGAGAGAAGGCTGAGGGACTCTCCATGAGTACAGGTCCCAGAATGATGGTGCCAAAATCTCGCTAACCATCATTTTGATAGTCGTAATAAGACGTTTCACCCTAATCAGCGTGGGGAGCCTGTGAATTTGAATCATGCTGGCCATTTCAGTTGTCCTTAGCTGTGGACGAAGTTTGTGTTTGTTTATGGCCCATTTTAAGAGCCAAAACTCAACAGAAAAAAGTGGCCTTATTGTGCTAATGGCAGCTGATGTCCATGCCTCTGCAGCATATAAAACCGGAGAGTATACTGTGGTTTTTATATATTTTCTAGTGGTTGTGACTTCATTGATATAATGTAGATGATGTTTGGCAATCCATCGGAGTCGAGCTGCCAGAGTGAGGAGCTTGTCTATGTGGTAACTGAAGCAGAGTTTAGGATCAAACACAACCTCGAGATCAATATGGTTATTGACGATTGGAATTGGAGAATTACACAGAATGGGCATAGTACATGAAGAACACTGCTCATTTATAAGCACACACGGTCTTCTCCCACTCAACCGTTCCTTTATTCCTACCAGTAACTTTCCCATAATACACTCCTCCAATTTGTACAGCAGTCTTTTATATGCTACAGTAACAGAAGTTTTCCTGAAATCCAAGTATGTGATATCAAAATTATTTTGATATCATATACAGTTGCTTTGTGACTGCATCATAGTATTCAATCAAATTGGTCAGAAAAGATTGCCTCTTAACAAAGCCATTGTATCACTGCAGTGTAATTCCATTACTATGCCCTATCGAGGTGATTCTGCAATTCTTCTCCATCCACTGACGCCATTATTTTACCTAGAACAGAGGTCAAGCTTAAAGGTATGTAATCAGAGTACTCACTTCGCCTGTAACTGCACTGCAATCACCTCATCTTGGGGATGAGATTTCTTTTTACACCTCTACAAGAAATGTTTCTAATAGCAAACCATATTTATGAATATCATTGGAGAAAATTTATCAAGTGTAAAAGGAAAGGAATTCATTACATACGTTGTAACAATTTTTTTAATTTTATTTTCTTGATTCAATTGCATAATTTTGAATTTTTCATGGGTTAAGAGTGCACGTTGGAATATTAACAGGCGTTCCAAATGGGTGAAATTAAATATAAAAAGGTGCAATATAATTTCGAGCGTTCACAGACAATGTAATATTCAAATTTTCCGATAAAGTATTTTGTATAATTTTGGAAATCCTCCTGCACGAATGTGCTATAACACTGATGACGTCCTGCTCTACGCTTATGTAACTTTAGGTTACATCAAGATTTCTGCAAGATTCCGCTTAATGTGAGGAAACAGGTGGAATTCCTAAGGGGTTGAATCAAGCTATCTGGGCGTACAGTGAAGTGTTTCACTCAGTCCGTTCTAATCCGCCTTCCGGACGCCTTAATTCACTTTCTGATGGATATATTCTGCCCAGACACGATAGGAGGGAGTATATGATGAGAGCCCTGTCAATCAATTCGGCCCTGGAAAGATTGTGCAGGGCTCAAGGGGTAGAATTTTTTTCAGCCTGGTCTGTACTTGTTAACAGGAGAGACTGCTTCTACAGGGATGGGATACACTTAAATAGAAAGGGTGCAAGAATGTTTGCTGATGCTATCGAGGCAATGTTAGGTGGGTCGGAAAACTGCTAGATTGGGGGGATACAAGGACTAATAGATTAACAGTAGCCACTGGCAGAGGTGAAAGTGATTCTTGCACTGCTTCTATTGGAATGAGCCGCAGCCTGGAAAATAAGATGCAGGATATTTCAGAGACTGCTGGGAATCATTGGGGTACAAGTAAACACATGGGTTGTGTTAGGGTAGCTAAGAAAAAGAACAGGTGCATGTATACTTGTGTGTACACCAATGCTAGGAGTTTAGTAAATAAATTTGATGAATTTGAGGTATTGCTCAAAACATCAAAGGCAGATATTGTGGGGATTTCAGAGACGTGGTGTCACACAGATATAAGAAATGCAGAACTGGAATTTGGGGAGTACAATGTCTACAGAAAGGATAGACAGGATAGGAAGGGAGGAGGGGTTATGCTATTAGTTAAAAAACACATAAAATCCAAGGAAGTGAAGCCAGTCGACATCGCTGGACAGTGCAGTGTCGAGTCAGTTTGGTGTGACATAAGCATTGGGAGATCAAAATTGAGAGTAGGAGTGTGCTATAGGCCTAATGACTCTGATGAGTATAATAAGAAACTGTTCGGAGAAATAGAGTGGGCCAGTAAATCAGAGAGTCTTATAATGGGGGATTTTAATTTCCCAGATATTGACTGGAATTTGGGGGCTGGTCACTCACACAGTAGCAAGGCTTTTGTGGATTTATTGGATGATTGTTTTCTACATCAGCATGTTCGGGAGGCAACTAGAGGGAGTAATATTCTTGATTTGATTATCAGTAGTGATTCTTCATGCATTAAGAATCTGCAGATAAATGAACCACTTGGTGGCAGTGATCACAGTGTGCTGAAGTGGGAGTTACTCAAAGAGGTAACTACCATTAGGGGTAAAGGGAAGGGGTATTGCTTTCGTAAAGGCGACTACAATGGACTGAGACAGTATTTAAATTCTATACAGTGGCATCAACTGATGATATTGCCAACAGCAAATTCAAAATGGGAAGCATTCAAAGAACTTATCGTGGAAGCTACTAGGCTTTACATACCAACTAAGAAATATTGTTCAAGGTTTAGGCCTAAATGGTTGTCAGATGAACTAATGAGGCATATGGCAGAGAAGAAAAATGCATGGGATACATACAAATTAACACGTGACACGGACGCCTATGATAGATACAAGTTGATCTGTAACCAAGTTACAAAGGAGGTTAGGCAGGCGAAGGCAGATTACGAGAGATCCTTGGCAAGGGATGCGAAGAAAAACAGCAAAGAGTTCTTTACTTATGTAAACTCTAGAAGGAAGGGGATGAATCAGATTGGTCCACTTGAGATCGATGGGTCAACTGTTGATGACCCTGCTCGGGTAGCTAACAAACTAAATGAATATTTTGCATCGACATTCACACATGAGGAGTTATTCAGCGAGGGGAATGCCAGAGGTGTATTCAACTCTAGCAGTAAGCTAGAGAATCTTGTAATAACTGAGAGCAAAGTGGAGGAGAAATTGTTGAAGATAAACACAAGAAAGGCACCTGGGGTGGATGGGATCTATCCAGTTATATTAAAGGAGGCAGCAAAGGAGGTAAGCAAACCCTTAGCCATAATTATGAGAGCTTCCTTGGACTCAGGGGAGGTACCCATTGACTGGAGATGTGCAAATGTGACCCCAATTCACAAAGGGGGATCAAAGGCTGACACAAGTAATTATAGACCTGTGAGTTTAACTTCTGTTCCCGGAAAATTAATGGAGGCACTGGTGAAAGAAGCACTGCAGGATCATCTAGACAAGACTTCAGTTATAGCTAGGACACAGCATGGTTTTGTTAAGGGGAAGTCTTGCCTGACCAATTTGATTGGATACTATGATGCAGTCACAAAAGAACTGGATGCAGGGAATAACTTTGATATTATATACTTGGATCTTAGAAAGGCTTTTGATACTGTTGCACATGGAAGACTGCTGCACAAATTGGAGCAGTGTGGCATTGGAGGCAAGTTGCTGCTATATATAAAGGGGTGGTTGAGGGGGAGAAGACAGAGAGTGGTAATCAATGGACACTGCTCATCGTGGACTAATGTTATTAGTGGAGTCCCTCAGGGTTCAGTATTGGGGCCTTTATTGTTTTCTGTATTTATAAATGATATTGATGATGGTATATCAGGCTTAATGTCCAAGTTTGCAGACGATACGAAGGTTGGCAGGGTTGTCAAGGACACTACTGACACTATGCTGCTGCAACAGGGTCTGGAAAGGTTGAGCAGGTGGGCTGAGAGATGGCAAATGAAGTCTAACATTGACAAATGTAAAGTACTACATATGGGAAACAGCAACCCCAGAGCAACGTATCAACTCTGTGGTACTACACTGACAGTGGTAGAGAATGAAAGGGACCTGGGGGTGGTGGTGCAGGCAGATATGAAGTTCTCTGAGCAGTGCAGACGAGCTGCAAGAGTAGCTCATGGTGTATTGTCAATGATATATAGGAATTTTTCTAGCAGGGATAAGGAGGTGATTATTCCCTTGTATAAGGCAATGGTCAGGCCACACCTAGAGTACTGTATACAGGCCTGGAGGCCTCATTTCAGGAAGGATGTAGAGCTGCTGGAACGAGTACAGAGAAGGGCAACTAGATTGGTGAATGGGACAAAGGGGTTCTCTTACGAAGAAAGGCTTAAGTTTTGCAAATTACAGTGTCTGGAAACTAGGCACCAGCGGGGTGATCTGATAGAGGTGTACAAAGCCTTGAATGGTTTGAGCATGCTCAATGCTGATGGGATTCTTCCTCTAGCTCAGAAAAATCACCTGAGAGGGCATAAATTCAAATTGAGGAAAGACAGATGTAGGATAGATGTGCGGAAATTTGCCTTTAGCCAGCGGGTGGTTGGTGGGTGGAACAGACTTCCATCCCTTGTCGTGGAAGTTGATAGCCTAAATAACTTTAAGGCTCAGCTGGACAGGTATTTCGAACGAACAGAGGGGTGAAGTGGAAGTGGTTATTTTTATTTATTTATGTTACTTTTTTTTTTTTTTTTTTTTTTTTTTTGGCTGATGCTGCATAAGCTTGCTTTCTTGCATCAAATGCCTCTACTAATGCTAATGCTAATGCTAATGCTATTCCAAGCTGCTCAATATGAAAAGTCTAGCATATGGCTAATGTCTTTCACAATTATGTTAAACAATTTAACAATTATGTTAAATAATGCGATTCGTTTCAGCAACTGTGTGCGAAGTAGGAACTGTGTGCCAGGCCATTGAAAACCGTATTTTTTTATTTGCTTTCACAAAACCTGGTATATTATATATAGCTTCGCGAAAACGGCGCATTACTAAAACGTGAATACAATTCAAATCACTATCAAATTGCTTCGGCAGATGGCAGCACAATCGATAAAAATAATTAAAAAATCATAAATATTGTGAATGCAAAGTTCGAGGATTAAATGATTTTTGAATGAGTAATGTCGTAAGTACATCGTAATTTAAGGCATATGGAATGCATAGACGGCAGTGGGATAAAAAGACTAGTGACATTACCATCAATAAAAATTGTGATCTATAACAAGGACAATCATACATCGAATACCGTTACGGATATCTGCAAAAAATGTATAATTACGTGCATCAAACACAATAATTCTAAACAAAGTCTCTGAGTGCCGAACACGTGCGCTTTATCGCTGCTTATTTTCTCGTTAATCCAGAGGCTACTGTCTACGCGGGCATTTTCTGGTAACCTGCAGCCCTCAATATATTTCCATACATCCTTTTTCCAGCAACTTCGAATCCAGGGGTCCCTGAAAAGATGAAGAATTTTTTAGTGGTATTCATTAGTGGCATTAGCAGCAGTGTTAGAAGTAATAATTTATTTTTCCCTCATTAATTTTGTCTATCAATTGTAAAGATAAACAAAGAGAATTACACCAAATCAAACAAACACACGAAAGAAAAGAAAAAAAAAACGATCATAAATTTAGGTAATCCTAAGGTAATGATGAATTTCTGAGCATAAATCTTTCTATATTGAAAATCTAATTCCATTGCAAACTGAAAAATCTACCGATAACTTTTAGTGTGTTTAATCTTAGTTATACTCTTGCAGGAGAACGTAAAGAGAGTCCTGAAATATGAGGACTGCGCCAATCTATTTCATGTAAGGTGAAGAAATAATTAGTTCTTGATATCATTTTTGTTTTTTATGTCGGCCTCTTCGTGTTATCAATGGCGGAGCAGGAGGAGGAAATCGAAGAGATCTAACTCCTCCAACCAGAATAAATTGGAGTAAATACGATTAATTTAATTTTCAGTTACTTTCAACCACAATATCATCATCATTAAATCGATCCCACAGAAAATCACGATGAATATCTCTTTTTTTTTTTTTTACTCTTGGATCTATCGGAGATAAAAGGATGGATGGATTATTTTCCGCACTGACATTAGCGAGAACATTAACGTTTCAGTCTTCGTAAGCAATAACCCAAATTGTTTTAGGTGGCTGATATTGTGACTTCAAAATCACTGACTGGAAGGTAAGTCAATGATTTTATTGTTAAATTCGGGTATCAAAGTGACGGGATCAGAGACTAGTAGAATCGATCGTGGAACTAGTTGAATTAGTAGCTCAATATCATCCAGATATGTTAAGGAACGATTATTCCCCATTGTAGATAGGATAAGTACAGCAACAAACAGCGTAAGACAGCAACAAAGTCAATATTCAGCTTGAGAATTTTTATGGAGATGTACGGTTGGAAAGCTATCATCAAGAGACATTAGAACAGTTTTGTCAGTTTTAAATTTCAATATGGTTTTAATCAATTTTTCAAATTCACTAAAATCAAAAAGGACTCGTATATAGATCTCGCCTCATTTGGTTTGTTATTTTAAAAAGTAATATCTATATATGCTAGCAGAAATTTGAAATTTTATTGTATGTACAATAAATGCTCAAATTATTGAAACGTTTCTGCAAAAGTAACTAAGATTATTATGCTTTGTGTATAAGGTCTCTCAATTGTGTTTATTCTAGGCTCGATTTTATCGTTTTATCGGGCGAAAAATGCAAGTTTCCTTGCGGAAAAACCACGCGATCCTCTTCCAATACCACTCGATCACGATGTAACAGTAATAGAAGCATGTGATGCAAGAAAGCAAGCGTATGAGCTTATGTACAATCAGCCAAAAAAAAAAAAAAAAAAGAAATCACACTACCATTCCAAAAGTTTGTATAGTTATTCCTTGAATTCATTTAACCTATCAACTTCCACAACGACAGATGGAAGTTTGTTCCAGCAATTAACCACCCGCTGGCTAAAGGCAAATTTCCGCACATCTGTCTTTCCTCAATTTGAATTTATGCCCCCTTTGGTTCGTCATCTGAGCAAGTGGAAGAATCCCATCAGAATTCAGCGTGCTCAGCCCATTCAAGGTCTTATACACTTCAATCAGATCACCTCGCAGGTTCCTAGTCTCCAGCTGCTGCAATTTGCAGAACTGAAGCCTCCCTTGGTAAGAGTATCCCTTCGTTCCCCTCACCAATCTTGTTGCCCTTCTCTGTACTCGCTCAAGCTACACCCTTCTACAAATCTACATCCTTCCTAAAATAAGGCCTCCAGACCTGTACACAGTATTCAAGGCGTGGCCTGACCATTACCTTATACAAAGGAATAATCACTTCCTTTTCCCTTCTAGCAAAATTCCTGTATATCATTGAGAACGCTCCATGACCTGCTCTTGCAGCCTGTCTGCATTGCTCAGAAAACTTCATATCTGACAGCACAATTACTCCCAGGTCTTTTTTTTATATTCTTGCACCCAAATGCAAGAATATAAAAAATAGTACCACACAGTTGGCACATTCCTCGCGTGTTACTTCTACCCATATGCAGTACTTTGCTTTTGTCGATGTTAAATTTCAGTTGCCACTTCTCAGCCCATCTGCCCAAATTTTCTGGATCCCATTGCAGCAGCACACTCCATTACTGTCATTAACAACGCTGCTAACCTTTGTATCATCTGCAATATTCGACATTAAGCCTGATATACCTTCATCAATATCATTGATAAATATACAAAACAACAGTGGGCCCAACACCGAACCCTGTGGGACTTCACTAAAAACATTAGTCCACGAAGAGCAGAGTCCATTGATTACCACCCTCTGTCTTTTCCCAATCAACCACCCTTTTATCCATTGTAGCAACTTGCCATTAATACCAAACTGCTCCAATTTGTACAATAGTCTTCCATGTGCAACTGTGTCAAAAGCTTTCCTGAAATCCCAGTATAAGATATCAAAATTATTTTTTGCATCCAGTTCCTTTGTAACCACATCATAATAACCAATCAAATTTGTCAGACAAGACTTTCCCTTAACAAACCCATGCTGAGTCTGAATTATTGCTGCAGTCTTGTCTAGATGATCCTACAATGCATCTTTAACCAGTGACTCCATTATTTTACCCGAAACAGATTTAATCTAACTGGCCTGTGATTACTGGTGTCACTCTTCGATCCCCCTTTGGGAATTGGGGATACATTTGCACATCTCCAATCCGTGGGAACTTCCCCTGAGTCCAAGGATGCTCTCATATTATGAGTAAGGGTTTGCTTAAAAAAATGTGAAAGAAAACCATAAAAAATTGTTTCTCTCCTGAGAGTATTCGTACTCAGTCCGGACATATAAGCGTAGCTTCCAATAATAGTGAGACAGAACTTTGATAAATTAAGAAAGAAACCATTCTACGGTCGATAATATAATAGAGCGCTTTATTAGAAATCTAATGAACAACTAAGTACACAATTTTTACAATCAAGAAATTGAAGTAATATCGCAATCTCTTTTTTAACGTAATTGGGGAATTTCTTACATAAAATTTTGATGATGAAGTTAAAAAGAATAAATCCATAAAACTTGGTCTAATTTTTAAGCTGTTCAAGAGAATTATTCCAAATAATAAAGAACCAGAATATAAAAAAACATAAATAAATATATATATATATATATAAACAATTTTCCTGTATAAATGTTTTTGATGAAATTACGTACCACGCATAAAAGCCATGACGCCTTTGAATTTTCCGAGCACATTGAAAATCATCATTTATATCTTCGTCCAGGAAATCTAATAAAATAAATTAAAGTGTTTTACATTTTATACTTAATTCTCTTTAACACACTTCAAGATTAATGGGGCATATCCTGACATGGAGTCTCTCTCTCCCTGCATTAACTGCCAGGGCGCCACTTTGGAACTGTATGAATGAACCAGAAATATAGTTAGTAAAGATAGAGGTGATTAGATAAAGAGAGATCTGTCATGAACAGATGAACAGGGCTCTACAAATTCGGTAGCCATGGCAAGTAGTATTTTACAGATTAGTGTAGATTGTGAGGTGTTGAACTGCCAGTTCTTTGTTCTACGATCTTCTCATCAGTATGCATCTCTCAAGGATTGGCACAGCTCTTAAGAAGAGTGACATAAGATGATCTCATGGAACGTACGTTCTGCATTACATACAGTAAGTGTTTGTATTCATTGCCAAAATGATTAATTGTGGCTACTCTGTCCTAATGGTTGTGCTGGAGTATCAAGAGAACATATTTTAGGGAACGGATTTTATTAATTGAAGGAATGCGACAAAAATAATAATAACTTGTTAAATAATAATATCTAGCATAAAGAGTAACTTCTTTCTTCTGAGCCTTCAACCAATACATGTTACTGAGCACTATAAGTTTTAAAATCTGCATTTTTTGGATTTTTATAATACAGTACTAATAATGATGACCCTCGATAACCGTGTCAACCAAGGGCATGACGTCAAAGAGTCTCCATAAAAACCTAGCAGCAATACGCATCGCAGAGAACACATACATGGAACTAAAGAAAGTCAACAGAATAGTCACAGAATTCCTCGACCAATCAGTACCCATCACCGTGTGAGAAAAATCCCAATTAGGAGAAGAAAGAGATAAAAATAGCCAAATCACATCCGGCTTTCGTTGAGACAGCGCGAAAATTAAAGTTCGGTGAAGATCACTCCATAACTGGTTTCGCACGCACTATTGAAACAGCAAACATTATACTTTTTTGATCGGGGAAAAAATTAAATAAATATTTCGTATATGGTTCTTTGGTAAAAAAAAAACATTATAATATTTATCCTACAACGCTTTATTCGAATGCACCATGGTCATAAGTCACGAAGTATCCGGTAATTTATCGGAATTGTGCTATTTCTATTTGCATTGCTTCGGTGCGCTGGTAATAGTTAAGATAGTTGTGATTAATTTGAAATACATTTATTTGCTACAGGTGGGCAGATACACACAGACGCTGCGTCTGCACAATTTTGTGGGAGAAGGGGAAAAGACGATAGATTTAAACGACTTTTAGCATGGTGTTTGCTGGACTTGCTGTTATATGTATCTCGGAAACTAGATGAACGAAGATACTTTGTTGACATTAGACTTGAATTTCTGTAGATGGTAATTTTCAGGAAATCTGTATGAAGGAAGGTTGCTCCAGAAAACCGCAGCTGAATGAATAAACGAGGAAGATGAAAGTTGGTTCTGTGAGTTTGAAGTTGGACAGTAAAACGATGTTGACTGGTTGCGGCACTTGTTTGGACTGGTTTGAAAGAGGGTGCGGGAACTATAGAAGCCAGTTCAAAAGAACAGTACCCCTGGAAGTATCTGTATAAAAGGCATGCAGCAGAAACATAATGTCTATGCTAAAGAGAGTGGCGACGCTTTGTTAGAGATGGGGTTATGAATTTAACTAATTATCCTCTTTTGAATGGAATCCAGAAGCCTGTGAGAGGTTTCGGAGGAATCACCACAGATGTGGGAACATCTGGGGAGATGATCCCAAACAGCATTCCATGATAGCGCGGACTTGCGACTTGTGCAGAGTGAGCAGCCATTTGGAAGAAAAGTAACTCAGAGAGTGAAAGAGAAAACCTAGTTTTTTAGATCCAAAGGAAGCAATATCTGTGAGGTGCTTTTTCCAAGAGAGATATTGCAAATTAGTATAATTCCAAGTAGAGATACAGTATATGATCTTCTCAAGAAATGTAAATGTCATCTAAGATAAGAATAGGAACAAAAGAATCATTTTTGAGAGATATAAGACAGGACTGAGTTTTACAAGGTTTTAAATCAACTAAGTAATCTTTTCCCGACTGGAGAATTACCTGGTGATTGTCATTTAAGGAATTCAAGCTTTTTACGCACGGCATGGTTTCTCACATTGGAAGATAGAATGCAATGTGCTCATTGTGCTATCATCAGAAAAAACTGTGGATTCGATTTCCCCTCAATGGTATAAGGTCATTAATATACAAGAGGAAAAGAGTGGGAGAAAGAACTTTTCCTTGGGGAACATCAGCATTAACGAAGAAGTTAGAAGACGGGGAGCCATCCACAATCACCCAGAGTCAGCGGTTAGAGAGAAAACTGGATATCCAATTACAAAAAAGAGTCCGTAAACCATAAGATGGACGTTTATTTAGAAGACCTTTATGCCAAGCGCAATTGATCCAAAAGCCAAAAAATCTTTAGTAGTAATTTGCACTATAGATTATCATTGATGACTTAACCTTCATTACCCGATTCCTGTTTTTTTATGTTTGGAGCTTCTGCTACTGACTATAACTTTTGACTTCAATATCACTCCACTAGCGTTGGTTCCCTCATTGCGGAATTTCTTTCGTTGTTCGTTTGATTGTCCTTTAAACGTTGTTCGTTTGATTGTCCTTTAAACGTTGTTCGTTTGATTGTCCTTTAAACGTTGTTCGTTTGATTGTCTTTTTTTTTGCTATCATTTCTTTTCTTTTTTTTTCCCTTTTTATTCTCTCATCTTAACTTTTTTTTCGCCTCTCCTTTTAGTAGCGGGACTTGCTGTCCTCAGGTCTTACTGAGGCTTTATTTTATTTTCTAGTATACCATCGCGTTGAACCACTGATGATGCGGAACTACAGGGGTTACTGGGTTTCTCTATGAGTTCTTTAGTGGTGCTGAATATTTGTAAATCTTTAAACCTAGCGATACGAGAAAGCAGAGGCTCGCCACCTCGTTTCAGGGACGGAAATCAGAAAGTGATTCCTGGTTGCTAAGAGACCAATCAAAAACATAAAAGCATATCCTGCATTTACATACAAGAAACTAAACTTCTCAAAACTGACTTTTACAGTGTATTGTGACAACACAGAGCACATTGAGGATTTTAACTAGTACTCAGGTGCCTCCCAAGACATACATACGTGGTTAACATTCAGCAAACTCTGAACCTCAGTTCGGAAACAGTTCGATGAGAAGGCCAAATCAGACTGACAAAAACTTATGCAGGGTGACAGAAAGGCTGCAGCCAGGCAAATAACAACTCAATACAACAGTAGTACCTATAGAGGCATCTCAGAAGGCACAGCGCGTCGCACCCTTCCGCGATAAGGTATCGCTGCCGACGACCAAAGCGGGTTCCACTCCCTTCAGCAAAAACAACAGGGTACGGTTACAGTGGGCTCAGGAACGCCATCACTGCAATTCATATGTGCATCGGTTTGCACTCATCACTAATCTGGTCACCATTGTTTTAACTCTCTCCAAAAGTTCTACGTCTTTTTATAGGTACAGTCTACAAACCTGAATGCAGTTCTGTCTAGTTATCTCCAAATGCTGTCTAATCATCGTCGTCTATAGAAGGATGTCTTTCTTCTCTCTATTTGTAAAGGTTCTATAAATCATGAACAGAACACCATGTGTTCTGTTCTACAACACCTATTGAAAGTCGAAAACTGTGCGAAGTAATTGTGATAGCTTAGAGTACATCCCTATGGTAAACATTTGACATTTTTGGGTCCATACCACTACGAATCTAGGCTGTTCTTTGGACTGATGGGAAGCCTACTCGCTATTAGATGGGTGTGCCTAAAAATGTGGTCACTCAGATAAAAGTTAATTGAGTAAGGAACTTTAGAAGTTTTTAATTTTCAAAGAAGCTAATTACCAACAGCCACCCAATATCATGTAGTGAAACTTCCCCGCCCCTATTCCCCGAGAACTTTATCAGTGGCGCTTAGTTCTTGAAGCGATTCGTCGAGTCCTCGTCATGAAAACGGCTTCTCTTATGAAAACCTCATTGATCAGTTATAATTTTTTTGAGTTCAAACAAATGATTAATTTTCACAAATACTGAATATCGAAATTGTTTAATATAAGTACCTACCAGTGCATCGTTTATGGCAGATGTTTGGCTCGCTTGGTGGGCTGCACCAATACTTATTCTTGATCTGAAATTAAACACAAAAATAATACATTTGGTGGAGATAAATGAAAGTTACCAGGCAATAAAAAGTGAATCAAATCTAATGGATTTCATTCGGGGTTCGCTACAGAACAGAATAAAGAATTTAACGAAATGCAAAAATGTATAACAGTCATGTTAAATTGTCCCATGCGACCACTGGATTCTCAATGGAAAGATCTTCATGAAATTTTTCATTCGGCTCTTTAAAAAGATTTTGTTGAACTATCAAATTTCATTAAAATCACCAAAGAGAAACAACATGCCCATTTCTCATTTTCCCCTCAACCATCGCCTATCCCCCTAACAACTACTAGTAAAAAAATCTCACTTCGCGGCCTACTATTAGAGAATACAGGTTTTAACCTCTAATGTTGTAGTTGTTGTTGGGTTTTTAGGTACATCAGCGACTTCGATCATATTACACCGTATATTGGAGGTATTACGCACACGCATGCTGTATCACCTTGGACGAGGAAAGAGCGCAACATACAGGGACAACATCATGGATCCCGCCCGCTGGGAATCGCTCTGCAAAAAAGAAACGACTGCGAAACTACCTCTACTCCGTATGGCAACAACGTTGGATGAAGTCCACAAACGCAAGTTTTTATTCCAAAAGTACAAACAACATATCCAAAACCGCCCTCGTGGTTCTCCCCGGGACTTTATTCCACTTACTTATTAACAGGGCACGGTGCCATACGCAGAAAGCTAACAACACTGGGAATAGCCAACAATCCATCTTGTGCATGTGGTTCACTGGAGAGCTGGGACCACCTGATGTATGACTGCCGACTCTATAAGGACCTTCGGGGTCTATCTATTTATCACTGAGCTACAGTTTATCCCTAAAGACAGAGAGCACCACATCATAGACCTAGAGAATGACATCACCTACAAAGCATTCTCCAAATATGCCCAAAGTCTCTTCACAAGAAGACTGGCCCTTCCGCAACTAGCAAACCCAACTGAATAGACAGCAACCCGCTACCATGAAAACTACAGTGCAACAAACCCAAGCAGCAACGGCTCGTTGCCTGGATGGCGTTACCTGACCACCATAGGACAGGATGATGCTCCCAAGAAAATCAGAGCAAACCAGATTAAGACATACCCATCCCCGGATGTGATTCAAAATCGGAGGCGACTGATCACAGAACACAACGAAGCCCGGAGAGTGAACTGCACTTCCTCGACAAGTCATTATGAAATGTGACTAACTGAAACACGCCTACTGAATGACCAACAAACCTGGCCAGTAAACTCCACTTCCCGGAAAAGAGTGATGAAAACGCGACAAACACTGGACGTGGCTACCACTTGCAAGGACTTCACTCAATACAGCATGGACGGGACCTGAGACTCATGTACGGCAACTGCCTGATTCCTCTAGTGGGACTGACAAGTCCCGCTGACCAACGGGGTCATCTTCTCTATCGTTCCCATTCTTTTGTCAAATCCCACTCATGTTCAGTCTCCCTCCCCCACTCTATTTATACACCAGAGTATTTTTTTTTTTTTTTTTTTATTAGCATTAGTTGAGGCATATGATGCAAGAAAGCAAGCTTATACAGCATCAGCCAAAAGTACGCCCCACAAGTCAAAATTGAACCTCGCACAACAACTTTTGGCTACCAAATTCTAGCGTTTTCCCCCTTTTTATTTTTTATTATTATTATTATTTATTTATTTATTATTATTATTTTTTGTTAAGGTCCTAACCACTGAAATCCCAGGAAACAAGGTGGCAGGACCTGCCAGAGTAAATAATATCTAAACTACTGGGTACCTGGTCTGCCTCTACGGGGCTGAGTGCCTCAGCAGTCCTCAGCAGGGGTCCAGCGGCTAAATGGCCATAGGAACAACGATACACAACACATATACAAAATCCACACACTTTAAATCTCTGGCTTTCCCAGTGAACTGGTACACCTACAATGAAAGCAACGCGTAGATGGGAGAAACCCCTGATACCGTTTGACATTAAACATACTGTACACTCTTACACCATATATATTATGCCTACATACTGTACACTCTTACACCATATATATTATGCCTGTAAACTGCGTATACACCGTGGTGCATTTGCCTATTTGATGGACGAAAATCCAGGAAAGAAAACCATGCGATGCTCGCCAAAGACTGACTAACTCAGCTACGTTGTTAAAAAGGCCAATAAAAATTTCTTGAGTCATTGACAGAATTTAAACCCATTAATCCCTTAGGTACTTTATGTGATAGTCGAACCCTCAAAAATGTAGAATAAGGGATTGAACACGTAATCTGTTTCTTCTCCGATTGTTGGCGAGTGATTAATGAAATAATATCACTAATTCAAATATTATATCTCGATTTTCAAATAATGCCATCATTTTTATATATTAGTGAGCGCTCTTCAAATTAATGTGCCTTTATATAAATATATAATATTGGTGTAAATACACCATGTTAACCCATAAGTTTAACTACATACGTAGTGTAACGGCATCGTTTAGATTTTATCTCATATCAAGACGAGATACCAAGTATTGCACTACTTCGAATAAATAACGCTTTTCTAGTAGAGGAGACTACTGTTATTTATTCTCGGTGGGCACTGGGAATAAATAACTTATATATGAATAAGTAAAACGCTAATAATCAATTAACATTAAATATATAAGATCCTTAATCATGTACATTACCCTACCAAACAAAAACGTTCGCTTCCAGGCATCATTGTCCGTTATATTACTAATACTAAAACCCTTGGGAGGGTTGTAGTTATAAAAATCATATATTTATTCAAATTAAGTGATATCTTGATGTATTACTGTGGGCTCTAATCACCAAAGGAAGGCCAACAAGCTCCGTGCGTCGTGAAAGACTTTCTACCAATCTCTGGCACAAAAATGGTGGTATTGAGCTCTGGAGCCGTTGATGTAAGTTGGTAGAGCGGCGCTAGACCACCTTACATCAATCGGCACCATTGGCGAACAATGTTTTATGTACGTCACCGTAAGTGTTCTTACATCCCTGACTGCTTAGTTCGCCTATATGGACGAACTGCACCTGATTGTACTTCATTTATCTCTTAAAGCGCATTCGTCAACTCAAATAACGAAGTGAGCTTTGTACTGACTGCGTCCAAGTTTATCCCAAAGACGTCCAGTCTAGTTGAGAGGGACTCTGTGTTCCTTACTAAATGTTCTTGTTTATACTCCGGCACGACCACCAGGTAGAGTGTTAACAAGAAATCGTCAATACAAACGTTAATCGTATTTAGTACTCACGGGCTTGAACCCCGGTCCACTCAAAGAGGGCATGCTACTGCACTGACCACTCAGCTACGCCAGGCCTGCAATATTCCGATGTGATCCGCTTACAACAATGCTTTCCCACCTTGCCTTGTGATAACAGACCGTTGTCCTATTGGAAGACATATTCTTTCTATAAAATTGCCAAAATGTATGAACCCAGTATTGTCCAGACCTTCAATGTAGGTCGCAGCATTCATGGTTACATGCACTGATCTTTGATTGTTGATATCGTCTTGGAGGAGCTATGACTGCAAAACCTGCATTTTCTTGCTACTGACGTCTGACTTCAGGCTGTCAATTAATACTTGTAATATCTCTCGTAACTGTTCACCTGCAACAGCTAGTGATCGCCAAGAATGACAATAAGATTCCATTTGTGTCCCACGAAACAGGGGGTATGACCTACTCAGTTAATAATGCTGTCGAAAACGTTTTTGGGCTTTGCCATCGGCACCCATTTATGGACGCAACTTGCAAGCTTCAGATGGATACGGACTGCGCGGGGAGCACAGTGGTATCGTCACGGTCCTCCCCACATCGCGAGGAAAAGGCCTTGGTTCGAATCCCGTCGATGACGCGAGGGACTTTAATGGACTTTTTTCACTCCGTGGTTGAGTTAGTCTGTCTCAAGCGTAGATAGCAAGGTTTTTCCCCCCAGAAACTGGGTTTTTTCGTCCAGCAAAACAGGCAAATCGACCAGAGAACACACGCAATTTATACACACATTACATAAAATAGCTGATACGAGGCTTGCGTATATGTACGTATATGTGTATATGGCTTCCGTGTAAAATGGCTTTCGCCACACAAGAAGGCGTCCGTCGGCGTTTTACACCAGGTAATTGGACTCATCTGACCAGTACACTTGTTTATAGTCTCCAGTGTCCAACCAACGTATTGTTGACACTACAACATTTGCCATCGACAATGATCAGCGGCGAGGAGAGGATATCTCTTTCGATGTCTGCTTCAGAGCCCCAAACTTCTGATTCTCAGGCGTATCATCATTTGGGATATTTTTCTTGCATTCTTCATATTTTATTGCGAAGTCAACTGTCACAGATCTGGCGTTTGGCCCATACAACGCGCTGCACCTTTGCATAATTATTTACAGTGCTGTCTGCGGGATGTGGTTCGACACCATTCTTTATACGCCTCAACCACAGTGGGCAGGGAGCAACCGACAAGACATTCCGTTTCAGATATGGAAGCACCAGACGCACGAGCTCTTACAATCATGCTCTTTTGAAACTCATGATATCTTTACTACGCTCCAAAACTGATACTTTATCACTTTCACTTGCACTACCAAATGCAAATTACCACTGCTCTAGCGTATATGAAGCTGTTCGGCATTTTATACGTTGGGCTATGCGGCGCAGTCCATTACTAACGGGGCGGTCATATTTCAGTTGTTGTTGTCGTTGTTTTTATTGGGTTTTAAGAGCATTAGCGACTAAGGCCATATTGTTTGTGTATATTGTCTGTAAACTTCGTGTGTTCTGTGATCTATTTGCTGTTTTCTGGACTAAAAGACCATGCTACTCTCGCCTGAGACCTACTAACTCAGCCACGTTGTGAAAACCTAATACAAATTCCTCTCGTCATCGACGGGAGTCGAACCCAAGTCTTTTCCACCCGGTGTGGGGAGGATGGAATAAATTCTGCCAACTGTGCTACCCTCGAGGACCACTGTGTGTACAGTATATAAGGACCACCATTTGGAAAGTGTGATATAATTACACTGGTGTGCAAAACTTAAAGACCGACACTATTTCTGAAGGTTACAACCACAAAATCAAACGAAACACCCTGTGACGATTTGCATAACTGTGGCCGTTCAGTAGAAATCCGGTGCACACGTAAAAATTTGAATCGTGATGAGAGCGCTCACATAAACAGATAAACGCAGCAGTTAAGTGCAAATTACCGAATGGTGAGCACAATTTTTACAGACGTTCGATTAGTTTCATTCAGTGCTACAGACAACGAAATGGCCAGTACACAACATCTGGATGACTTTACCCGGGGTCGAATAATTGGGAAGCTCGAGGAAGGTTGAAGTGCGAGGAATGTGGCTGCAGAGTTCGGTATCGCCCATAGCATCGTCTCACGTAAGTAGTGGGCCTTCAGAACGACAAATACAGCTGTTCGAAGGACCAGTGGTGATTGTTCACGAAAAACAACGCCCAATGATGACACTATATATACTCCTATAGGCCAAGAGAGACCGACACCAGGCAGCAGGATCCATTGCAAACCAGCTGCACAGGAGCACAGGACGCAGGATATCACGGGTTACTGTAGCCAGGCGACTCCACAAAGGTGGACTGTTTGCCCGACGGCCAGTACGCTGTGTCCCTTTAACACCTGTCCATCGAAGACACCGTTTACAGTAGTGCATCGAACACAAGGACTGGACAGCAGCGCAGTGGCATAAGGTACACTTTACTGATGAGAGTAGATTCAGTCTCAGCATCGATTCTGGACGTCAGCTAATCTGGCGAGAGGTTGCCACACGGTAACACCCCGCAAACATCACTGAAAGGGATCGATATGGCGGTCGAGGTGTTCTCGTCTGGTGAGGCGTTATCTTGTATGGACGTACACAATTCCTGATACTGGAAGGCGGTACTGTAACCGGTGCAAGCTACTTTACAGAGGTAATCGTTCCCCATGTGCTTTTGTTCCGAGGTGCCATTGGCCTGAGTTCAAGTTTATGGATGATAACGCCACGCCTATTCGCACTGCAGCTGTTGATATGATTTTGAAAAGTGTGGACATTGTTTGTATGGATTGGTCTGCCCGTTCCATCGTTCTAAATCCCATTGAACACATATGGGACGCTCTGGGGAGATGCCTAGTAGCACGTGCACACCCACCAGAAATTGTTCACCAGCTGAAGATGGCGCTGACAGTTGATGTTGTTTGGTTTTTAGGAGCATTAGAAACTAAGGCTATATTGATTGCTCCGGGAATATGTGGTGGGCATTCCCTGACCTTTCCGCATCCTCCGTATTTGGTGGTCACGGGCTCGAACCCCAGTCTAATCAAGAAGCGTGTGCTACGTACTGCTGCTCCTGATCACCTGACTACGGAGGCGCCCGATGTTACCCCAAGAACTTATCAACAACATTGTTCTAAGTATGAACAGGCTGTGCAAAGCCTGCATCGACATTAGGGGTGGCCATATCTCCTACTGAGGACCACTTCTTCCCTTTGTTCCATATTTGGGAGTGATGCATCTGTATCATGACAGCCAGTGCTATGTTGCCATTTTTGAATAAAGTCCCTCTGTACCGTTTTGTTTCCGTTGTTGTGTCCGTGTTGTTTCCTTCATCATTTCTGTACCTCACGAGATTCCTTTGGTATCTATTATATTATTCTATTATGTCCATTAAACTATTATATCCAGGCCACTCCAATGATAAGCTACAGGTGAAAAGCTGACTGGTCCCTAAATTTTTACTTTGCGCGATTTACCAGCCCTGTCTATTCATAGAAGGTCAAATTTTACCTCAAGAATAGTAGGTGGTTTTACACTAAAGGAAAGTAATATGACTTTGCCAACGTGTTGGTCAATAGGTATGTATTCATTAGACAAAGAACATTCTTAAGAGCTTTGCTCCATATATTTGTAATTTTTTTTTATTAAATTATTTGGGATATGCTGCTTTGTGAGGTGAGTTTTTTTTTTTTTTTTCTCTTTTAAGGTTTATTGAAGGCGAGATATATGCTGGTATCAAGTAAGTTAAAATGAGAAAAGCATTATGCGTAAATTTCAGCAATTTAAAACTACTAAAGAGAGGTATTGTAATATATGTACAACACACCTCTTAGGAATTTCGCTATACTCAAGAGAATGGTATGCAAGAATGTACCTGAAAAAGTCCATAACTAAAGCTGCCATCTTTATCAGGTCCTGTTTTTGCCTTCTTGTCAAGAATACTTGAATGCTTTATTAAACATAACCCTAAGGTAATGGAATAAAAAATATTATCTTTTAAATTTTCATATCCATAATATAATGCTACTTTAAAGGATAAAGTATCTCTTACCTTACAAAAGAATTCTACGAAATGATTTTAGAGAGCAAACACTCTTTGGAGTACCTTATTTTCAAATTAATTCAAAATATGAAGAGCTGAAAGAGAATCCCAGATATTATTCAGCCATAGATGTGCAGTTTTCATTAGGCAGTTCGAGAAAAAAAACACAATAATCCATTAAGATGGTCTACACATTTTCTGTCACAGTTGACCTGGTCTCGAAAATTTTATAACAACCACGGTGATGCTCCATGGAATAATTTCTTCATTACATCCAGGGAAGTAATTTCTTCATTATTTCTTTCTCTAGATTACTCTAAGCGCAATCTAGGGAAAGAAATAATTTTGCAACCGACATGCCCAGGACCGTTGTCTTAAGAAGCTGGACACCCTTGGCTAATAACATCGGTCAATTGGTTGCTGTGAAATTTTAGGAGCATCAGCAACTTAGGTCATATTGAGCTGTATATAATGTCTGTAACTTTCTTGGGTTCTGCAGTCGATTTACTGTTTGCTGGATGAAAATCTCAGTTTCTAGGGGAAAAACCATGTTATCCTCTTCTGAGACCGACTAAGTTAAATTGTGAAAAAGATCCATAAAAATTCCTTGCTACTTGACGGAATTCGTGTTCAGGTGTTTCAAACCCCGTTTGGAAATGATGGTATTTACAACAACTGGGCCACTCACAAGGGCGCTAATAACATGATGCTCAATTTCAGTTTAATATATAAATAATTTTCATTTGTAGAAACAGAAACCACACAAATCCCTTCAAGGCACGAGATTGACAGGGGTTTACAATCTGAGTGAGACACTTTAAGTAACAAAAACCGATTAATAGAAGAATACACAATGGGACAATATGTTATTATAGTATGAATGACAAATAAACATTATGTTGATAAGATAATAAGACCAACTGCATACATATGCAAAGTGTGGCAATAAAGTTCCCAGACTGCTGCTGTTCCAGTCATGTTCAATGAGTTTGAAAATAAACATAAGGGCATGTTGTAGTTCAAACTTCCTCCAACAGATGGTGGTACAGAGATTGTCCAGTAGGCTGACAGAATGCAAGTACTAACCAATTTATTTGGTAGCATTAACGTTCCATTTTATGGGTTCGCAATGGACTAAAGAACGAATATCAAATTTTGCTTTAAAGTGAGAAAATCTGCAACAAATATGTACGAAATGTATAAAACTGTTTATGGTAATGAAACGTAAATCGTGTCAGTCTGTTTCAATAGTATAAGTGGTCAAAGCGGACGTGAAGATGTTCGCGATGATTGAAGAAGTGGGCTTCAGCCAACCTCTCGAAATAAGGACAGAGTTACAAAAGTTCGGGAAATTGTGGCAAGAGATCTTCCTTTGACCGTCAGAATGATGGTTGATGACATGTGGACATGTGTTTATGTAAGGGGCGGCTCCTAGAACGTCAGTTGAACTCCACCCTGTATCTCTGTGAAGAACAGTATCACTACAAATGGGCCAGATATGTGTGTGACGTAGTGTGTGTGTGTTCTGTTCTTGCCTCTTGGCTACACAGAAGCATCAGTCACCTGGATAGATGATTCTGGGTACTCGTCCACACCACGGGAAGGTGGGCCAGTTCCCGTAGAAGGGACACCTATAGTCTCAGAGTATGAGACAACAAAAAATATATATATAATAAAAATAATAAATAAATAAAATAATTTTTTTTCCCTCTCTGGGGCCCACACCAGAGGGAAAAAAAACCCGATAGGAAAAGAAATAAAAGAATAATAAAAATAATTAACTAAGATAACAAAAAAAATATATAATAAAAATAAATATATATATATATATATATATTGGTTTTTAGTATATATACAAACATACATATATACATAAAAATATATATACACACACATACAAACATATATATACCAAAAACCGAAAGTGGGGAAGAGAGAGAGAATAGATCTTCCAGTTGTGTAACCATTAAGGGGCATGTTGTAAGTGCATCAAAATACTTCGATGCCTCCAGCCAGATGGATTTGATCAACCTCGTATTACTGGAATCATACTTTTCCTTAGTTCAACCACTTGTTTAGTAAACTCTTGTTGAGCATCTACAGTCTCTTAAAAATATAGCTTCTTCTCCTGGAGCTCCTTCTCCTATACTCTCAAGAATTTCACGTATCGTTGTCCTAGCATTTTCATAGGAATACGGGAACGATTCGTCAAATTCTGCATGAAGATTTAGGGAAAAGGAATGTCTGTATATAATTTGTCACACCGCTTCACGAATAAGCAGAAGTAACGAAGGGTATCATCATGCGAAAACTTCATCCACACTTGTCAAGACAATCCTAATTTCCTCGATTGAACTTTCATTGGAAATGAGTGTTGGGTGTTTCGGTAAGACTCGGAGACGAAGCATCAGAGCGTGCAATGGACTTCAAAATCATCACCAAGACCCAAAATATTTCCTTTCCAGGAGTCCAGAATGAAGATAATACAGATTTTCAATAGAGCGTGATTCAAAGGAATTTGTACCTGATGTCCATGCTGTTTTCTACATACAGGTGCTTTAACGATTGTTGATATGCATTCCCCAGGTAAATCCACAATTTTAAGAAAAAGGTATTTGATTCTTGTTGCATGGAAAGGCCCTCCACCCATTCTGCACATGTTATGAATACATTTCTGAAGAAACACAGTACAGTGCAGATCCACTGTTCACTCTACCCTTCCGATCTTGTATTCTAGTAGATAGACCCAACTCATCTAGCGATTGTTTTCTTTGCAACAGATGTAAGATATAGGTGCACCGATCTCAAATTACAACTTGGTGCATTACTAGCAAAATTTGAGTCATTGAAGAAAAGGGTGCTTGCATAGAATCAAATGTAATTGGTAGCTCTTCAGGGACTAAAGTGTCTACTGACCTGACAAATGATGCACCCTCGATTCGGGTGCCAGAAAAGAATAGACTGCACTGGTCTAGGTTTATTGGGAGACTCTATTGTCAAGGAAAGGGGTAACATTTTTTGTAATAAAGATAGGTGGTCCAGAACAGGTGTGCGTTTCCAACAATTTATGATGTTACTGACAGATTGTCAGATTTTAAGAGAGGTAGAGAGAATTATTATTCATGTAGGGACTAATGATATTAAAGTACACGACCTGACCATTTTTTTTTAATAAATATACAACTATGCTAAAAAAAAAAAAAAAACGCCGAGAGTTAGGTCAGAATGTGCATGTGTCTGCAATTCTACCCCGACACGATAGGAGGGATTATAAGCTGAAAGCCTTGTGAATTAACTTGAGACTTGAGGGAATCTGAAAGGCTCTAGAGGGGAACCTTTTATCAGCGTGACCCGCATATGTAGGTAGAAGGAATCTGTTTTGTAGAAATGGTATTCATTTGAACAAAGGTGTAAGGTACAAAGATTTTTGCCAGTATCATTGAGGGTACCCTATAATTCAGGGAAATTGCTACATAGGGGGGAGAAGAGTAATTTAGAACCGTGTTTATCCGATTATATGGATAAAAGTAATGTTTGCACTCATCTCATGAATTCTTGTTTGTTGCCACAACAGCCGATGTTGATAAAATGTACTCAGGGTAGCAAGGTTTCAAATGTGGAGAAAGATAAAGCTTGGGAAACAAAACCCAAATAATTTTAAGGGGTATGTCAGAGCAGTAAACTATTGAAGATTACTTCATCTCAACTGTGTCTACAGTAATATCAGAAGTGTTGTCAATAAAATGGCTGAATTTGAACTCCTGGTTAGGACAACTAATACGGATATAATACGGCTAACAGACACGTGGTGCCACCCGGAAATTGGTGATGACAAGTTCTACTCCGGTATGTATATTGTATTTAGGAAAGATAGGAAAGACAGAAGGGGTGGAAGGGTAGTGCTTCTTATCAAAAGCAGCCTGAGCACGAAAAGAGCTTTTGCTAAGTCTGAAGTTCTGGTTTGTTCTGCAGATTATTCAATCTACAGAACAAGAAATTGTGAAAAGTATGACGAGAGTCTTTATATGCAGATGAATGGACAAGCAAGCGCGAATGTCTTATTATAGGGGACCTCAATCTGCCACAGATTGATTGGAATAAGTGGGAGGGAAACACATCACTTTGGGATTTTTTTTTTTAAATAAACTAGTTGATTATTATTTGCGCCTGCATGTAAGTGATAATACTAGCGGTGAGAATATTCATGACTTCATCATTACTCACGAATTAGATGATATCACAGGGCTTAAAATGCAGGAACCATTGGCAGGTAAAGGTCATGCAGTCGTCAGTTGGAAGGTGAAGAAAGGTGTAGCAGTAATAAAAGGTAAAGGCACGACTTCCTTTTAATTTTCAGAAGAGGGGACTTCAGCAGTTTGAGGCATTATATGGCATCTATTAATTGAGCGGATGTGAGAGTGAGGGCAAATACACTTGAATTATGAAACACCTTTAAAGCAAAAATTACAGAAGCCATAAACGCATACATACTATTTATAAATGTTGCAGGAGGGTATGCCGAAATGGATGACTGATGACTGGGAAGCCGGCTGGTCAAAGAGAGCAACAAAAGATAGCATGGGACAGTTTTACCGAGTGATGAAAAATACTGAAGCCAACAACAGATAAAGTTGATCTATGATAGTACTACAAATAAGATCAGAGATGACAAGGCTGCGGACGATATAGCGTTGGTTAAGAGAGCAAAGAATGGGTACAAGGAATTATTCGTGTATCTGAATACAACAAAGAAGAAAGCTAATCAGATCAGACCCTTGTGCACTGGCTGTGGGAAAGTCTTAAATAACCCAGCTGTTGCTGCGGATGAATTGAATAGGTACTTTGCATCGGTGTTTACCAACGAAAGATCCTTCATTCTGAGAAAAGGCTCTGCGAGTGAGGCTGAGCAGTATAAAATTATTGATGTCGTAATTACACATGATTGTTTATTAGAAAAACTTGTGAGCATAACGGCAAGTAAGGCTCCAGTAGTTGATGGCATATACCCTGAAGTTTAGAGAGAGAGAGCGCGACAGAATGTATTGAATTATTGAGTTCAATTACGAGGGCATCTTGGGGCGCGGAGGAGATTCCTTTAAATTGGAGAAGTGCCAATGTATCGCCAATACATGAAGGCAGTTCTAAGAGTGAAGTTCGTAACTACAGACCAGTTAGTCTGACTTCAATGGTAGGCAAAATCTTAGAGGCAATGATTAAGATCGCAATCAAGGGAGATTTAAATAGGTATGGCATTCTGATGGACATACAAGGTGACTTTCTTAAGGGAAAATCATGAGTAACTAATTCAGTAGGCTATTTTGACACAGTTTGTCATGAACTGGATTTAGGGAACAATTTAGGCATAGTTTATTGGGATTTTAGCAAAGCAATTGACTCGGTCCTTCATGAGAGGTTACTGTATAACCTTGAACCGGTTGAGCCTACTGGTAAAATTCTAATATGGATTGCTTGGTAGCTGCAAGGCAGATCCGAGGGTTGTGATTAATGGATATTCTTCAGATTACTGTAACGTCAGAAATGGTATACCTCAAGGGTCAGGACGAAGAGATAGAAGGCGTGATGTCAAATTTTGCAGATTTCTTGAACATTGGCAGAGTCGTTAGTATTAGTATTAGCAATGGTTGTTGTTGTTGTTGCTGTTTGGTTTTTAGGAGCATTAGCAACTAAGGCCATATTGCTCCGGGATATGCGGTGGTCAGTCCCTGACCTTTCCGCATCCTCCGTATTTGGTGGTGACGGGCTCGAACCCCGGGCTAATCAAGAAGCGTGTGCTGCGCACTGCTGCTCCTTCCCACCTGGCTACGGAGGAGTTAGCAATGGCCACATGGTGAAAGGAAGCTTATGGCTTATGCTGCACCAGCCAAAAAATAAATAAATAAAATTTTAAAAATAATAATAATAAGAAGAAGAAGAAAATTAAAAAAAAAATAAATAATTAATAAGAGAAAAGGAAATAGACAATTTATGCGTTTCCCTCCTCTCTTTGAATTTCCCCAAACTGTGAGCCTTTACCACCCACGTAGCAACTTATTCCAGTAATTTATAACTCGTTGGCTAAAATAAAACTTCCTGCAATCCAATCTAAACAACTTAGCCACAATTTGAATTGATGGCCCCTTGTTGTAGAATCATTTATAACCGTGAAAATTTTGTCCTCATTCATTTTACTTATGTCTCTCAGACTCTAAAACACCTCAATGAAGTCTCCTCTAAGGTGCCTAGTTTCCAAGCTCTGCAACCCACATATTCGAAGTCTTTTCTCATATGGACGCCCTTTTGCTGATCTCACCCTTTCAAGAAGTACAAGTTCTTTTTAGCATTGGCATTAGTAGAGGCACATGATGCAAGAAAGCAAACTTATGCAGCATCAGACAAAAAAACAAAACTCCTATTTCACCCCTCCGTTCGTTCCAAATACCTGTCCAGCCCAGCCTTAAATTTATTTAGGCTATCAACTTCTATAACAAAGGATGGAAGTCTGTTCCACCAACCAACTACCCGGTGGCTAAAGGAAAACTTCCGCATATCTATCCTACATCTGTCTTTCCTCAATTTGAATTTATGCCATCTCAGGTGATTCTTCTGAGCAAGAGGAAGAATCCCATCAGCATTGAGCATGCTCAAAATATTCAAGGCTTTATACACCTCAATCAGATCACCTCGCAGGTGCCTAGTCTCCAGACACTGTAATTTGCAAAACTTAAGCCATCTTCGTAAGAGCAACCCTTCATTCCAGTCACAATTCTTGTTGCCCTTCTCTGTACTCGTTCCAACAGCTCTACATCCTTCTTAAAATGAGGCCTTCAGACCTGTATACAGTACAGAAGGTGTGGCCTGACCATTGCCTTATACAAGGGGACAATCACCTCCTTATCCCTGCTAGAAAAATTCCTCTATATCATTAACAAGACACCATGAGCTACAATTTCAGCCCGTCTGCACTGTCCAGAAAACTTCATATCTGCCTGCACAATTACCCCCAGGTCCTTTTCGTTCTCTACCATGGTCAGTGTAGTACCACAGAGTTAATACGCTGCTCTGGGGTTACTGCTTCCCATATGTAGTACTTTACATTTGTCAATGTTAAACTTCATTTGCCACCTCTCAGCCCATCTGCTCAAATTTTCCAGATCCTGTTGCAGCAGCGTACTGTCAATGGTATTAGTATTAGTATTAGTATTAGTATTAGTAACGGCCGTATGGTGCAAGAAAGCCTATGGCTTATGCTGCACCAGCCAAAAAAAAAAAAAAAAAAAAAATCCGAACAAAACAATGATAAAAACAAAAATTAAATAAATAAATAAATAATAATAATTAATAAATAAATAAAAATAATAAAATGAAATTAAAAATTAAATAAAAAGGAAATTAATCCTATCATTCTATGCGCTTCCCTTACCCGAAAGTACTATCCAGATGACCTTTGAATTTCCCCAAACTGTCGGCCTCTACCACCCATGAAGGCAACTTATTCCAGTAATTTATAACTCGCTGGCTAAAATAAAACTTCCTGCAGTCCAATCTAAACATTTCCCCGCGTAACTTGAATTTATGTCCCCTAGTTCTAGCATCATTTATAATCTTGAAAATTTTGTCCTCATTCATTTTACTGATGCCTCTCAGAGCCTTAAACACCTCAATCAAATCTCCTCTAAGGTGTCTAGTTTCCAAACTCTGCAACCCACATATTCGAAGTCTTTCTTCATAAGGACGCCCTTTTGCCGATCTCACCAGGCGAGTTACCCTTCTTTGCACCCTTTCAAGAAGCTCGATGTCTTTCTTTAGGTGCGGTCTCCATACTTGAACACAGTATTCCAAGTGTGGTCTAACATAAGCCTTATATAATGGGATTATCACGTCCCTATCTCTATTTGCAAAAGTTCGATAGATCATCGATAGGACACCATGGGCCTTTCTTGCAACCTGTTTACAATGCTCAGAGAATTTCATGTCTGACCGTATCGTAACACCCAAGTCCCTTTCCTCCAGTACTGGGTTTAGTTGAACTCCACCAAGTGAATAAGTTATTTTAGGATTACTGTTTCCCAGGTGTAATACCTTACACTTTGTTGGATTAAAGCACAGCTGCCATTTTTCTGACCATTCTTGAAGTCTATCTAGGTCTCTCTGAAGAAGCTCAGCTTGACAGTGATCATTAACTACTCTACCAATTTTAACATCATCTGCAAATTTAGACATCACGCCCTCTATCCCTTCATCAATGTCATTTATGAAAATTAAAAACAACAGTGGTCCTAATACTGATCCTTGGGGAACCCCACTTCTTACATCAACCCAATCTGAGGAATAGCCATTTATCACAACCCTCTGCCTCCTGCCCTGAAGCCATCCTTCTATCCATCTAAGGATTTTCCCAGTGATTCCAACCTGTTCCAGCTTATAAAGCAACCGCTCATGTGGGACTGAGTCAAAAGCTTTGCTGAAATCTAAATAAACAATGTCGAAATTATTCCCTAAATCCAGCTCGTGAGTGACCCTTTCGAAATAGCGAACCAGATTTGTTAAACATGATTTTCCCTTTACAAAACCATGATGAGTATCCTTGAGAATTTCAATTCGATCCAAATGATCTTGAATTCCACCCTTGATCAATGCCTCCATGATTTTCCCTACTACTGAAGTCAGACTGACAGGTCGATAATTTCCCACTTCACTTTTAGAGCCACCCTTATATATGGGAGATACATTTGCACTTTTCCAATCCAAGGGAATCTCTCCAGAGTCTAGTGATGCTCGCATAACCAGCCTCAGTGGTTCAATGCACTCGCTTGCCGCCTCTCTCAAGCGTATCCTCAAGCGTATCCTAAAGCGTATCCTTGTATCCTTAACAACCCTCCAAACCTTCGTATCGTCTGTAAACTTGGACATTAAGCTTGATATAACATCATCAATAGCATTTATAAATACAGAAAACAACAACGGACCCAACACTGAACCGTGAGGGACTCCACTAATAACATTATTCCACGATGAGCAGTGACCGTTGATTACCACTCTCTGTCTTCTCCCACTCAACCATCCCTTTATCCATAGCAGCAATTTGCCTCCAATGCCACACTGTTCCAATTTGTTCAGCAGTCCTCCATGTATCATGCGCAACAGTACCAAAAGCCTTTCTGAGATCCAAATATATAATATCAAAGTTATTCCCTGTATTCAATTCTTTTGTGACTACATCAGTGTATCCAATCAAATTGGTCAGATAAGACTTTCCCTTAACAAAACCATGCTGTGTCCGAGCTTTAACTGAAGTCTTGTCTAGATGATCCTCTAGTGCTTCTTTTACCAGTACCTCCATTAATTTTCCTGGAACAGAAATTGAACTTACAGGTCTATAATTACTTTTGTCGCCCTTTGATCCTCCTTTGTGAACTGGGATCATATTTGCACATCTCCATTCCATGGGTACCTCCCCTGAGTATAAAGAAGCTCTCATAATTATGGCTAAGGGTTTGCTTACTTCCTCTGCTGCCTCCTTTAATATAATTGGATAGATCCCATCCACCCCGTGTGCCTTATTTGTGTTATCTTCAATATTTCTCCTCCATTTTTCCTCTCAGTTATTACAAAATCATCTAGCTCACTGCCACAGTTAAATTCACCTCTGATATTCCCCTTCCTAAATAAATCCTCATGTGTGAATGCAAATAAAAATGTCGCCCCTTGGAAAATGCAAAAATTGGAATTTTTGCATTTATTAACCATAAAAATAGCGCCCTCCAAATTTGGTGCCAGTGCACGTGTCCCATCTGCCTCACCCTAGTTACGCCACTATTTCGGGTGGAGAAGGCCCTGGTTCGAATCCCGTACGATGACGCGAGGAACTTTAGTGGACTTTTTTCACTCTGTGGCTGAGTTAGTCTGCCTCAGGCCGACTAGATAGAAAGGTTTTTATCCCCCAGAAACTGGGTTTTTTTCGCCCAACAAAACAGGCGAATTGACCAGAGAACACGCGCAATTTACAGACACAGATACGGGTTAATGTATTAAATTACGGGTAACCCTAATATAATAATAATAAAATGACCGTGTGGTCTTCCTGGAGTACGAGTATAAACATTTATTTAATTTTTAAATGCAAGGTCTTTCACTTGGGAAATACCAACCCACAAATAAATTATGCACTTGGTGTGGTTGAATTAAAAACAGTGGAGGAGGAAAAGGATCTGGGAGTTACTATACAGGCAATAGGAAGTTTGTTGAACAGTTAAACAGGCAGCTAGGAAAGCCCATAGTGTCTTATCGGTGATTTATCGAACGTTAGATGATTCATCGAATCCTGTAGGGATAGGAATCTCATAATCCCACTGTATAAGGCAATTGTAAGACTACATTTCGAATATTCTGTTCAAGTATGGAGACCCCATCTAAAAAAAGACACTGAACTTCTTGAAAGGGTCCAAAGACGGGTAACTCGGATTGTGCGATCGGAAGAAGGACCACCGTATGAGGGAATTCTCCGTTTATGTGGGCCACAGAACTTGACAACCAGTCACCTCAGAGGTGACCTGTTTGAGGTTTATAAGGCTCTGATTAATAAAATGATGAAGGTAGAATTCTCACTGTTATAAAGAATAGGGATTATAAATTGAAATTACATGGGATGAGATGTAGATTAGATTATAGGAGGTTTTCTTTTAGGCAGAGAGTTGTTGATTGCTGGAACAAATTGCCCTCGCATGTAGTTGAGGCTGACAGTTTGAATAAATTCGAAGATTAAGTAGACAGTTACCTATATGAGGAGGAAAAGTATATAATTTGTATTTTGTTATCTGCTTGTATTTTCTTTTTAACCAGTGTAGCAAAAACCTGTGGCTTCCTTGCACTATATGATGAATACTATTACTATCTAGCATTTTCTATCTTTTCCAAGGTGAATATGCACATGAGTAGATATGTGATTTTGTAAAGAACAGCTTCTGGAATGTCAGTTCAAATCAGCTTCTTGTCTCTGTGAAGAACAGTACCAATGTCAGTGGACCAGATATGTAATTAGTGTGGGTTTGTGAGTATTGTGTTCTTATCATTATTGTTAATATCGTTAGCCCTATGTTGCAACGTAGCCTGAGGCTTTTGCTGCACCAGCCAAAAAAAAAAAAAAAAAAAAAAGAAATCTGAGTTCCCTGAAAGAGAGAGAGAGAAGGGAATCACCAAGAAAGAAAAGAATGATAAAATCCAACTCAGGACACTGGGTGTACCAAGCCCATACCCACCAGATGTGATCCAATGGGGTTATGCTGCTCTGGCCACCGAATCACCAGTCACTCTGACAGATGATTCCGGGTACTCGTCAACACGACACTAAGGTGGGCCAGTACCTGTAGTGAACGTACTGTCTCAACTCGAGATTCTGCTCCACCTGATTTTGGCAAAAGTTGAGGCAGATTCCTCTAGGGAACCCACTCCAGAGGAGAATTTTTAAAAAAATCCCGTAGTGATGGATTACAAAAAAATCGAGAGCTCTCCCAGAAAAAAATAATAATAAGAATAGAAAAAAAAATAATAATAATAAAATAAAAGGAAAGAGAAAAATAGAGAGAAAACGAAAAAGGAAAAAAATTCATTTTTTTATATTTCGATTTCAGGAAAGAGATTTCAGGATGTTGAGGACATAAAGTAAAATACATCCGCCGAACTGAAAGTTATCTCTTTGGACACCTTTGCTGACTCTTTCCAGAAGCTTTTAGAAAGGTAATAAGTGCATTCAGTCGGTTGGTGATAACATTGAATAAAAATAAAACGCTGCCATTTTTTAGTGTATTGTGAATGCCACTGCCGTTCAGTTTAGATGTACAAAATTTAAAATAGAAAATAGAAAATGTTACCACATTTTTAATAATTTTGCAAAAAATTTTGGCGAACCTGCACTAAACTGTCTGCTAATCAAAATACTTTGTACTTCCATAAACCACGTTGTGACTTTTTGATAAGATAATGTGTACCTTGGTTTATGATCATTTATTTATTTATTTATGTAATCTTTCTTTCTATCTTTTCTATGCTATTAGTTTTAATTTATTTAATCTAATACTATTACATTAATTTTTACCTAACACAAAAAGCCATTTATTTATTAATTAATAATTGTTTATACTATTCTATGTATTTTTTATTATATTTCATTATTGTACTACACCCGCTAGGCTATAACTGCTTAGCGCTCATCAGAGTGCTCGTCCCATACGTTCGTCGTGTTCTTCGTATTTTCAAAACCAACCCACGTGATAACCATAATTTTGTTTCCCAGTTTCGTAAAAATGCCCTCCTACGCCTTTGCCCACCTCACCCCACGGTTCTTTACATCGATGCAGGTGCACTGATATCTCACTGTACTGAAACTGCAACTTTTCACCATCCTGAATCCATAAATTCTATTTTTTTTTTATCCCAACCACTATAATGGCTAAAACAGTAATTTCTATATATATATTTATTTATAGATATGTATTATTTTATTCATAATTTTTTTCCACACTCTGGGCTATTAGTTTATACTTTAGGGTTGAGCTTGAAAGTGTCTGCAATTCTGCCCAGACACGATAGGAGGGAGTATATGATGAGAGGCTTTTCGATCAATTCGGCCCTGGAGGGATTGTGCAAGGCTCAAGGGGTAGAATTTTTTTCAGCCTGGACTGTACTTGTTAACAGGAGAGATTGCTTCTACAGGGATGGGATACACTTAAATAGAAAGGGTGCAAGAATTTTTGCTGATGCTGTCGAGGCAGTGTTAGGTGGGTCGGAAAACTGCTAGTTGGGGGGGATACAAGGACTAATAGATTAACAGTAGCCACTGGCAGAGGTGGAAGTGATTCTTGCACTGCTTCTATTCAAATGAGCAGAAGTCTGAAAAACAAGATGCAGGATATTTCAGAGACTGCTGGTAGTCATTGCGTTACAAGTAAACACATGGGTTGTGTTAGGGTAGCTAAGAATAGAAACAGGTGCATGTATACCTGCGTGTACACCAATGCTAGGAGTTTGGTAAATAAATTTGATGAAATTGAGGTATTGCTCAAAACATCAAAGGCAGATATTGTTGGGATATCAGAGACGTGGTATCACACAGATATAAGTAATGCGGAACTGGAATTTGGGGAATACAATGTATATAGAAAGGATAGACAGGACAGGAGGGGAGGAGGGGTTAATGCTATTAATTAAGAAACACATAAAGTCAAAGGAAGTGAAGCCAGTTGACATCGATGGACAGGGCAGTGTCGAGTCAGTTTGGTGTAACATAAGCATAGGGAAATCAAAATTGAGAGTAGGAGTGTGCTATAGGCCTAATGACTCTGATGAGTATAATAATATATTGTACAGGGAAATAGAGTGGGCCAGTAAATCAGAGAGTCTTATAATGGGGGATTTTAATTTCCCAGATATTGACTGGAATTTGTGGGTTGGTCACTCGCACACTAGCAAGGCTTTTGTGGATTTATTGGATGATTGTTTTCTACATCAGCATGTTCGTGAGGCAACAAGAGGGAGCAATACTCTTGATCTGATTATCAGTAGTGATTCTTCATGCATTAAGAACCTGCAGATAAATGAACCACTAGGTGGCAGTGATCACAGTGTGTTGAAGTGGGATTTACTCAAGGAGGTAACTACCATCAGAGGTAAAGGGAAGGGTTTTTGTTTTCGTAAAGGCGACTATGATGGTCTGAGACAGTATTTAAATTCTATACAGTGGGACCAACTGATGATGTTACCAACAGCAAACTCAAAATGGGAAGCATTCAAGGAACTAATCTAGGTGGCTACCAGGCTTTACATACCAACTAAGAAATATTGTTCAAGGTTTAGGCCTAAATGGTTGTCAGATGGACTAATGAGACATGTGGCAGAGAAGAAAAATGCATGGGATACATACAAATTAATGGGTGACATGGAAGCCTATGATAGACATAAGTTGGTCTGTAACCAAGTCACAAAGGAGATTAGGCAGGCAAAGGCAGACTACGAAAAATCCTTGGCAAAGGATGCAAAGAAAAACAGAAAAGAGTTCTTTACCTATTTAAACTCAAGAAGGAAAGGGATGAATCAGATTGGTCCACTGGATATTGATGGTTCAACAGTTGAGGATCCTGCTCAGGTGGCTAACAATCTAAATGAATATTTTGCATCTACATTCACGCATGAGGAGTTATTCGGGAAGGAGAATGATGTAGGTAAAGTAAACATTGGCAGTGAGCTGGATGATTTTGTAATAACTGAGAGGAAAGTGGAGGAGAGATTGTTGAGGATAAACATAAAAAAGGCACCTGGGGTGGATGGGATCTATCCAGTTATATTAAAGGAGGCAGCAAAGGAAGTATGCAAACCCCTAGCCATAATTATGAGAGCTTCTTTGGACTCAGGGGAGGTACCCATAGACTGGAGATGTGCAAATGTAACCCCAATTCACAAAGGAGGATCAAAGGCTGACGCAAGTAATTATAGACCTGTTAGTTTAACTTCTGTTCCAGGTAAATTAATGGAGGCACTGGTTAAAGAAGCACTGCAGGATCATCTAGAGAAGAATTCAGTTATAGCTCAGACGCAGCATGGTTTTGTTAAGGGCAGGTCTTGCCTGACCAATTTGATTGGATACTATGATGTAGTCACAAAAGAACTGGATGCAGGGAATAACTTTGATATTATATATTTGGATCTTAGAAAGGCTTTTGATACTGTTGCACATGGAAGACTGCTGCACAAATTGGAGCAGTGTTGCATTGGAGGCAAATTGCTGCTATGGATAAGGGGATGGTTGAGTGGCAGAAGACAGAGAGTGGTAATCAATGGACACTGCTCAACGTGGACTAATGTTATTAGTGGAGTTCCTCAAGGTTCAGTGTTGGGTCCATTGTTGTTTTCGGTGTTTATGAATGATATTGATGATGGGATATCAAGTTTAATGTCTAAGTTTGCAGATGATACAAGTTGGCAGGGTCGTTAAGGATACTACTGACGCTATGCTGCTGCAACAGGATCTGGAAAGGTTGAACAGATGGGCTGAGAGGTGGCAAATGAAGTTTAACATTGACAAATGTAAAGTACTACATATGGGTAACAGTAACCCCAGAGCAATGTATCAACTCTGCGGTACTACACTGACAGTGGTGGAGAATGAAAAGGACCTGGGGGTAATTGTGCAGGCAGATATGAAGTTCTCTGAGCAGTGCAGACGAGCTGCAAGAGTAGCTCATGGTGTCTTGTCAATGATATACAGGAATTTTTCTAGCAGGGATAAGGAGGTGATTATTCCCTTGTATAAGGCAATGGTTAGGATACATCTTGAGTACTGTATACAGGTCTGGAGGCCTCATTTCAAGAAGGATGTAGAGCTGCTGGAACGGGTACAGAGAAGGGCAACAAGATTAGTAAATGGAACAAAGGGTTGCTCTTACGAAGAAAGGCTTAAGTTTTGCAAATTACAGAGTCTGGAGACTAGGCACCGGCGAGGTGATCTGATAGAGGTGTATAAGGCTTTGAATGGTTTGAGCATGCTCAATGCCAATGGGATTCTTCATCTTTCTCAGAATAATCACCTCAGAGGGCATAAATTCAAATTGAGGAAGGACGGATGTCGGATAGATGTGCGGAAATTCGCCTTTGGCCAGCGGGTGGTTGGTTGGTGGAACCGACTTCCATCACTTGTTGTTGAAGTTGATAGCTTAAACAAATTTAAAGCTCAACTGGACAGGTATTTTTCGAACGAACGGAGGGGTGAAATGGGAGAGGGTTTTTTTTTTTTTTTTTTTTTTTTTTGGCTGATGCTGAATAAGCTTGCTTTCTTGCATCATATGCCTCTACTAATGCTAATGCTAATGCTAATACCAAGGCAAGAGTGTCACTACTCGTATTTCCTTACCTAATTTCGTCTCCCATTATCTAAACTGGAGTAACATTGCTTGTGACCACAAAACGCAACTTATACCTAAAATGAATATTTTGACAAAAAAGAAATTTTATTGTGTCATATTATTGTGCTGAAACCTTTTGCTTTTATGACGGCCTTCAATCTTCGCGGCAAACTATCAACCAGCTTTTTATAAAATGTCGGGTGATATGTTCCTCTACTCGGCCTTTAATGCAGCCACCAGTTCGGCCTTGTTCTTTGGTCGATCTCGACGAGCGCGTACCCGAGGATCGAATACATCCTAAAGATGCCCGATAGGTTTCAGATCAGTTCTCAGGGCTGGCCAATCCAATTTTTCCACATCCATATCCTCAAACCACTTTGTTACGACCCGAGCAGTATGGTACAGCGCGTTGTCTTGCTGATTCAGATATGGGTTTCCCCGAACTATTGCTATAATGTTGGAAATGCATAATTGTCCAGGCTGTACTGGTATTGCACAGCATTCATGGTTTTGTCGATAACGACTAATGGACAGACGCCAAACCATGAAAGGAGCCCCATACCGTAACACTGCCTCCAACAAACTTCATTGTTGGGAGGATACAATCAGGAAGGAACTGTTCCTCTGGCATTCGCCACACCCAGGAACGACCATTCCCCCAATATGTTGGCAGTGATATGGAGAGAGAAGACACAGACCGTGTTAATCGGCGTCTAGCATTTGTTGAGGTGATCGATTCTGTTGAACGTTTGCGGTAATTCTGCTGAACGCGTCATTTTGCATGCCCACTTTTGCAATTCTGTTCGAAGCCCTGTGCGCATATTTATAGCAGGTTCTGTGACGTGTTGCATGCATAGGACCTGTTTCCCCATCCATGTAGAGGATATTAATAATAGGGCAGTGCATATAAGATCTCTCTCTCTGCAGCCATTCGCATGGTAGGCTAGTAGATATACCTAATTACAGAAACCACATACAGGAAATTCCCATAAATAACGTACTATATATATTTATACACTGCTCGACAAAACATATTTATACACTGCTCGAAGCAACAGTGTCTAATTTTTTTCATGAAAATTTTATTTTGAACAGTGTAGACATTGTTCACAAGCAGGTGGAGTGGGAGATGAGCAATGCCCATCTCCCTTCCCAAACCTTCGCCTGGTGGGCGCTATCACTCTAAATTCTATACGCTCTCTTAACAGTTCCCCCTTGTGGAAGGTGGGTTGCTGCTACTGGAATGTCCATCTGTCCCTATCCTTCAAATTCCTGGTCGAAGTCTTCCTATCTTCCACATTCTTGCCCTTGAACTATCACCCCGCGCTCCTTTCCAACAAAAATTCTATTTTTTTTTTTTTTTTTTTTTTTTTTTGAGCCCTTCCTGATAAGCTCAGGCGACGCCAGAATTCGCTCCACCAGAGTTTGAGTCCCTTCTTCCTGGCATGTTTCAAAGAAGCTGGTGATGCTCCTAGGTTAAACGGCTGGATGAACAACGTAACTCAACACTACAAATTCACAAACTACACAATACACACACTCTCTGGCCTTCTTTACAGAGTTTTTGTTACTGTTACAAAGTTACAACGCTGGGTTGGGAGAAACCCCTGATGCCGCATGTCCTGTAACACTTTCGATACAGTTGCTCTGCATACATTAAACAGATCAGCAGTTTTAGTCACCGATGCCCCAGATGATTATTTAACAACAATTATCCTCTTTAGAATTCAGACATTTTCTTCATGTACCTTTTAATATCATCACTAAATAACATCAGCTTTTATTGTCTTTCCTTCACAGAACTACCTCCAAGTATTTCATGTAACTTTTAATATCACCACTAAATAACATCAGCTTTTATCGTCTTTCTTTCACAGAATAACCTCCAAGAACCAAAAAAATAAAATAAAATAAAATAAAATTGCAGAGCATATTCATAAATAAGTCAGGCAGCAATTACAAAAGCTATAACTTTCATATCAGATGTTTTCATTGTTTTTTTTTTTTTCATCCCTTTATCAGCAGGGTAAAGTGGTATGTTGAAATGGGGCATTTCAGGATGAATTATTAGATCTGCGGCGATATATACACTTCGACCAGTTCCAGCGTGACAATACAGTGGTTTTGTAACTTTTCACTCGTTTGAAGAAGTCTGGGTTAGATAGAGACTGGGAAATTTTCTAAAGGCCTCTTACAGTCGAGCTCTAGTCCACATGTCCCAGGCAGAAGGTATTTGGATTTCCAAGTGAGTAATATAGTACATTCCAATGCGGAAATTTTGATGTGTACTGGTCAACATCCATGCCTAGTTCGTGGCCAAATTGACTAAAGAAAAGTTTCATCTTTATCATTTATTTCTTCTACTTCTGCTCATTGGAACACCCATTTTGGGTATTTCCTGAGAAGGAAAGCTACAGAAATTGCTGTCAAATGTGAATAATTATCATCGCTCTTTTCAAACAATATGCGGTAATAGAATAGAATAGGCTGTAATAACCATTCGTGTTTGGGGCTGCCACACAAGAGCACCCAGTTTAAAAAATAAGGAATGTCCTTAACTCATGTTAATGATATAAATGTACTGCACTAAACCTTGTCTTGGTAACCCTTCTATCAGAATGCTGTTTCTAAGTACAGTAAGATAATGTACCTGAAATGTATAGAATTAGCTGGGTGTTAAGCGTTATTGCAACAAAGGCTATGAGGCGTCAGTATATTGTGTCTGTAATTGGGTGTATTGTTCCTCGCGTCATTGACAAGATTAGGACTCAGTCCATTTCCAGTCGGTATGCAAGGACATTTATTTATTTACACACACAACACAATTCTATATACATTCTCAAGATTTATATACATCCATTTATATGTACATGATACAAGATTTATATACAATTTATATACATTCTCACATATATATCCATTCGCGACATGTATACAGAAAGTGTATTTGTAAGTTATTAGCGGCTTCCAGGGTTCCCCCTATATCCGCCGTTTGTTAGGCTTTTTGCCAAGTTGCCGGCTTAGAAAAGAACTTAAAAGAGCATCAAAATTTCACGTATATATTTAACACAACAAAAAAAAAAAAAAAAAAAAAATTCTTTAAATTTTTTAAGTTTTTGAATTTTGAGAAGAAAAAAAAAAAAAAAAAAAAAAAATGCATCTGATAGATGAAATATGTAATTAGGTGTGCATTAGTGTTGTGTTTGCGTTGTGTGTTAGCCGGCACCCGGCATTTAGCAGTAGGGGGCTGTGGCAGGTTTGTGTCACAGCCCCTCACTCCCATCCCTAGCCACATGGAGGCAGCCAGGATCTACTTTATCTTAAGAGGACACGGACTGATCCGGTCCTGTGGTTAAGTTTTTGGACGTCTGATGTCCCATCAAGTTAATCCTGTGTGGCCGGGTAATGCATCAGGGAAGGTCCCCTCAGAATTACCAGGGCACACTTTTTTGGTTTTATTTCCCCTTAGATATGAAATAAAATAAAATAAAATAAAATAAATAAAACAATTACAATAAAGTAAAGTAAAATAAAATAAGATAATTAAAATAAATAAAATAAAGTAAAATATATTAAAATAAAATAAATAAAATAAAATAAATTAAACTATAATAATATAAGGACTATCATTTACTTTTCGATATCCCTATACCCCATCTCTCACAGGGCTCAGTCCTGGCCAAGAGTGGGAGGGATGTACTATTCCATCTCTTGCAGGGCTCAATCCTGACCAAGAGTGGGAATGATGTGATCAGTTCATATTGGTACGCAATCTGGCATGGTAGTGTCCATTTCTTCTTGTCTTTCTTTTTCCCCTCTCTTCCATTTTCCTTCTTCTTCTTTCTTCCCTTCTTCCCTCTCTTTTCTTTCCTCCTGGATATGTCCTTGTGTGTACCTTTTCCTATGCAGTCTTAAGCATGGGCACTGGGTATGTTGTTCAGTGTTATGCCCCTTGGTATTAGTTTTTTCTTTCCCTTTTCCTCTTGTTCTTCTTCTTTCCCTTTCCCTCCTTTCCCCTTCTTCCTTCTCTTCCCTTCTTCCTCTTTTCTCCTTCTCTTCCCCTTCCCTTCTTCTTTGTTGTTATTCATGTCTCAATCTTTGCTTGTTGTCCATGTCATACTATTGTGACCTGGGAATTTCACCCCATTACCTCTGCTCACTTGATGTGCCTTTGGCTTTGGCAATGTTAGGGTTAACTGGCCTTATTGTGCCTGGTACTGTTGATGTGAGGTACAAAGTTTTTGGCCCTTGGTGTAATTTGTGATGTCAGTGTTGCAGTCAACCTGCTTTGTTCTCATTGGCACTTAACTGCTTGCAGGGTGAGATGTCTGAGGCATGGGCACTGGGAATGTGATTCAGTGACCTGCCCCTTGATTTTATTCTGTCTCTCTTCTTCCCCTTTTCCTTCTACTCTCTTTCCTTCCCTTTCCTCCCTTCTTGTTGTCTTCTATGCCTCAATCATTCCTTCTTGTTCTTGCAGTGCTACTGTGATCTGGGACAAATATTCACTACTTCCTATACCTACCAGATGAGCCTTGGGCCCAGGCACTGGCAGGGTTAACTGGTCTTAGTGAGCTTGGCACTAATAGTTTGTGGTTCATACTGTGATCTAGGACACTTATTCACTACTACCATGATCTAGGACAATTATTCACTGCTACCTATACCTACCAGATGTGCCCTAGGCCCAGGCACTGACAGGGTTAACTGGTCTGAGTGAGCCTGGTACTGATAATTTGTGGTACATATAAGGTTTATGACCGTTGTTGAGGTTCCCTAAGAAGGTACTATTGTAGTCAACATGTATTTTCTTAATGGTGCTAAACTACTTGTGTGGTAAGTGCACCGTGTTGTCTGAAACATGGGCACTGAGGATGTAGTTCAGTACCATGCCCTTGAATTTATTTTTGTTGTTTTCCATGTTGCAATCATTACTTCTTGTTATTGTCATATTTCTGTGGCATAGGGTATACTCTCCATTTCCCTTACTCACTTGTTGTGTCTTAGACTTTTGCCATGTTGGGGTTGACTGGTCTTTTGTTCCTGGTACTGTTTATTATGGTACATGTACAGTTTATGTCCATTGTTATGACTATCTGAAATGACAGTGCTGCAGTCAGCATGTATTCCTTTTTATTGTGGTATTTTTAGCATGGGTACTGAGAATATATATCAGTCCCTTTCCGTAGGTTAGTCTCCATCCATGCTGTGTCCTCTCCCAATTTTAGGTATGGGCTTGTGTGTTGCCTCTTGCTTTACTCCGGCATACCGAGGAGGGTTCTTCTTCTTTTGAATGCACTTGTTGCAAAGTTTACTAATGCTTGAAAGTTATCTGGTGATTCCAGCACTTTGGGGAAATCCTCAGTGTGATACACTTCTGTTACAAGCTGGAATGGTTGTCTCAGGTCTGTGTAGTTTATGCATTCGAGCATTATATGTTGTACGGTTTCCAGTGACCCGCATCTGCAGTTGGGGGAATCAGCCAGCCCCAGAGCATGCAGTCTTGCATTTATGCTTCCATGACCCGACAGGAGGAAGGTAGTATATAAATCTGGGCTCAACCAGGGTTTATTGTTTTTATTTATTTCCTGTGCCAGGGGGATGAACTGGTATGTTGTTCTCCCTTTGGTGTCTTCTCTCCATTCTCTTTGCCAGTCTGTAATGAACATTTCTCTTAATCTTCTTTTTTCTTCCTTATCTGTCTCATTTGGATCTGTTGTATATTCTCCTAGGGAATGTGGGGTTCCTTGTCTTCTATAGTATTTTAGATATACCTGTATAATTTCATATGTTATTGGTATTTTACCACATATTATCTGGAGTGCTGATGTAGAGATGGTTCTACATGCTCTGGAGGAGGCCAGCAGGAAAATTCTCTGTGCCTGCATTAAGTATTTTTTTACTAGGCAGTGTTTAATGCTGGGTGCCCAAGCACCTGCTCCGTAGCATATAGTGGGTAGGAATAGACATTTGTAATACATTGCCAGTGTAGATGATTTTACGTTCCACTTTTTCCGGGCAATTCTCAATAATTTTCCTGTTAATTGTTGGGTTTTATTTCTTAGATATTTTGCGTGCTCTACAAAGTTTAGTTTCTCATCTAATATGACTCCTAAATACTTGTATGTGGATTCCCTACCTATACTCTGTTCATTGATTTTTATTAATGGGGGCCTGTTTCTGTTGAGTTTTCCCTTAAAAAGGACTTGTTTTGTTTTTTCTGCAGACAATTCTAGTTTATTTGTTGCACACCAGGAGATTAGATCATTTAAGGCCTCTCTTGCTCTGGTTTCCAGCTCAAGCCGTGAGTTACCCTGTAGGAGCAGAACAAGGTCGTCTGCATACCCTATTTTAGTTATTTGGGGGAAATCTTTTGCGAGCCACTCATCAAGGACCATGTTCCAGCAAACTGGGCCAAGAACAGATCCCTGTGGGCAGCCGCGGGTCACCGGTCTTGTTACGGAGCATGCTCCACTTGAGACCACAAGGTGCCTGTTTGAGAAGTAGTCTGTAATTAGACGATAGATCGGAATTGAGACCTCTGCCTCTCGAAACCTTGCCAGCACACTTTGCCACCATAAGGTGTCAAAGGCACCTTTAAAGTCTACAAAGAGACCTAGGACATATTTAAATTCCGATGAAGTGATAGTATTAAGAACTTGTTTGATAGCTCCCACAGCTGACTTGCCAGGGGTGAAGCCGAATTGGCAGTGTGAGGAAAGATTTTTTTTGGTATAGTATTGTAGGAATCTGCCTACTATTAGTTTTTCTAGGACTTTGCCTATGACAGGAAGTAGGGCAATGGGGCGGTAGGAGGAAGCTACCGCCCCATTGCCCTACTTCCTGTCATAGGCAAAGTCCTAGAAAAACTAATAGTAGGCAGATTCCTACAATACTATACCAAAAAAAAATCTTTCTCACACATGCAAGGACATTGATTACAACCGATCAGCTACCCATAAGGGTATCAACTGCATCGCTAAATGAATATTATATTTTTATTAGCCTACTTACAGTTAGCCGTCATGTTTATACTGTAATCTTCTAAAAATTTCCTTGCTAAGACGCATCGATTCATTCTTTTTCCGGAAGCAACTATACCCAGGCACATAACATAGAGGAACACATTTTTAAAAGTCATGATTAGCACATATGAGCGAACACATAAATCACTGCTAGGAAAGGATCACTTCCATAGTGTTCTTGATACCATTCAGGGTTATTATGAAGGCTAACTGATGTTACTAGCAGCAACGTGTTGCTAACGGAAACCACGTGATAACAACACAAACTGTAGGCGTAGTTTATTTCTACACTTGTAACTCCATCTGAACAGAAATAGCAACTGTTGAATGCCTAATGTGTAAATAAAATATTTATTTTTTGCATTAAAGGGGTATTACAGGTGGGAGAGTAGAAATTACTGTGCATTGATCTTTGTAATTATAATTATTACTGTAATAGTTTATTATAATAATTTTATAATAAATTAACAAAATTTCATGTGGCTTATATTGTTCTCAACATTTTTAGGTTTGTGACACATAAACGTATTTCATTGGACAACGAGCAACCAGCTATGTATCGATCAAAGTTGGCCTGTACATTTGAGCTCAATGAAAAAAACAACATAAAAATAATAAATTAATCAAAAAATAATTCCAAGGGTAGTTTTAAGCTGAACGCTTTATTTTATTTCCATAAATCTCAGATATAGGTTCAAACACACATTAAAGAATCTTTTAAATCTCCAACAAATATCTATAATTGCATGGAATCTTTGGAAATGTGTTAGCATTATAAATATACATGTCCCCCTCTGGTTGCTTAATTGAGTTTATTTATTTTCTCTGGAATATAAAAGTCAAGAATTGATTCATTTGCCATTGACCATTCACGAAAATAAGAATTATACAGTTTAGTTGGTCCAAATGAATATTAGTTGTTAATGGATTTAGGAGTAAATAAGAATAAATGGCGAGATTTGGAAGTGATGTATCTGAAGGTCTGGCAGATCCGAATTGCGAGGAAGCCCATATCTAGAGGGAGAGGCCAAATAATGATATACAGGGTGTTTCAGTTAAACGTTTCAGAACTTCTAAGAGGGGTAGGGTACATCCTGACAACTCGAAATCATATAGCGATGTGGGGTCGGAAATGCTTTCCTGAAGCGGTGTTGTACACAGAAGCCCCATAAAAAGAAAAGAGACCGTAAGTGAGAAATCGTTTTAATAATACATGAAAAGAAGCAAAAGGTACATGGATTAAAGTAAGTGTTCGAAGTTTCTTCCACGGGCTACAATGCACGCCTCACATCTCCGACGCATGGACATCCGAACATTCTGGAATACTCCAGGCGAATTTCGAATTTCTTCGGCAGCTACTGCGATTCTTGCAACCAGCTCCTCAGCATTGTCAACAGGGGTGTCATAAACTAGCGATTTCATATGACCCCAGAAATAAAAATCAAGACATGATAGGTCGGGTGACCGAGCAGGCAAACGCACGGGACCACCACGTCCGATCCACTGTTGATCAAATGTGACATCCAGGTAGTTACGAACATCTCCGCTATAATGGGCAGGGGCTCCATCGTGTTGGAACCACATTGTCTGTTGCGTCGATGCAGAAATCTGTTCATCTCTCAAAAGTTGTGGCAATACTTGCTGCAGAAAGATCAAGTAGATAGGTCCGATTAGACGACACGGTAACAGGTAAGGTCCGATGAGGTGATCTCCCATAATACCGGCCCATACATTGACCGAAAATCGAATCTGTGCTGCACGACGTCGTATTGCATGCGGGTTCTCGACCGCCCAGATATGGTCGTTATGCGTGTTGAAAATTCCTTCCCTTGTGAAGGATGCCTCATCGGAAAACAACACTTCAGCAGGAAAAAGGGGATTTGTAGCACATTTTCCAAGGTACCACTGTGCGAAAGCAATATGAGGTTGAAGAAACTTCGAACACTTTAATCCATGTACCTTTTGCTTCTTTTCATGTATTATTAAAACGATTTCTCACTTACGGTCTCTTTTCTTTTTATGGTGCTTTTGTGTACAACACCGCTTCAGGAAAGCATTTCCGACCCCACATTGCTATATGATTTCGAGTTGTCAGGATGTACCCTACCCCTCTTAGAAGTTCTGAAACGTTTAACTGAAACACCCTGTATATACCATCATTAGTCTGCGCGTGTAGCACAGTGGTATCATCACCTTCCTCCCCGCCCCGAGTGGAAAATGCCCTGGTTCGAATCCCGTCACTGACGTGTGGCTGAGTTAGTCGATCTCAGACGTAGATAGCAAGTTTTTCCTCCCAGAAACATTAGCATTGGCATTAGCAAGGGCACATGATGCAAGAAAGCAAGCTTATATATCATCAGCCAAAAAAAAAACACCCCCTTCTCATTTCACCCATTCACTCGCTCCAAATGTTTCTCCAGTTTCTTGTTAGCAATCCTGACATATAAATTTAGATTTGATAGCGCCTTGTGTAAATTTATTACACTTACACAAGGTGTGGAACTGTAACAAAGGCTAAAGCTATGAGGAATCAGTATTTTGTGTCTGTAAGTGGGCGTATTCTTCGATCGGGTTGCTACTTGCTGGACAAAAAACCATGCAAAGCTCTCCTGAGACTGACTAACTCAGCCACTATGTGAAAAGCCCCATAAAAATTCCATCATTTGTCGGATTTCGAACTCAGGTCTTTTGCACCCTGTGTAAGGAGAACGGTGATTATTCCAAATGCCACATATGGCATTTGAATTATAATAATTATAATAATTATAATAATATAATTATAAAAATTACATTTCATATTACAAATTATATATATATATATATATATATATACAGTATATAATTTTATCTTTATATAGAGGTACTCAGTAAACATCAATTATAGATCACCACAAAATTAAAAAGATACTGTACATCTTTTTATAATGAAATAAACGTATTAATTTTTAAAAAAAATAAGTTTAAGTAACTTAAACCCAAATTACATGGCACCCATGGTTGCGGCACCCCGGTTGAAAACCACTGCATTAGGACTTCCGATGAATGCATTTAGAATTCTGATGAATTTCTGCTGCGAATAAATACAGTACATATATGCTTTTTGGATGCTTTGTGCAGGATTTAACCATATTTTCATGTGCCCAGGGCTGTGGTGGGTACCACATTTAATATAATTACCGTGCTCCCAAAATCGGGCCTACAGACGTGAATTCGAATCCCTTCAATAACGCGAGAATTTTTATGGGTCTTTTTCATAACGTGACAGAGCAGAGTTAGTCAGTCGTAGTTTGTAGTTAGTTTGGAAATTTGGGTTTTTTGTTCAGCCAATAACAAATTGACCACAGAACGCATGTGATTTACGGACATATTTTAAACGTCGCGTATGGCCTGAGTTTCCGATGCGCCTAAATCCATACAGCAACAACAACACCATTAGAGCAAAAATTCAGTTAGACTTTCCCTCCAATTTTATACTACAAGCTTTTTATGAAGTAATCTTTAAGGACTCTTTGAATGGCTTTCACAATAAATTCTTTTTCTGAATATTACCTTTCTGCTTTTGAATTTTTATCTAACTACATTTCAGACGCAGTGTGTATTAAAAGATGGCATTAAGAAATTTTCAGGAGTTTGGGGAATACCCATATTCATTACTGATAAGAGTATTCTCATATTGACTTTTATTCAAAAGTATTGGAAACATTCCTACAATAAATGTAATTGAGAAAAAAGTATGATAAATATGCGCCTTGATAGCCATGTATAATCATAAACAATCAGGTATATTGTTTTTAAATCTGCAACTGACTGCCATGCCCCTCACTCTTTTCCTTCTGCTTCTTCCAAGCTTCCTGATAAACATCTAGTTTGGGTGGATGCCTGCTTACGTTTTCTGAGGAAGCATAGTGCGTACGATACATCCCCGCCACTGTTATGGAGAAGGTTCCAGTTCTATCTATGACTGAAGGAACTTTTTTGGACTTCTTCAATTTCGTTAGCTATCTCAGGCAAAGGGCAGAAAGTTTCTTCTTGAGTTATTTCGGATTTGCGCAACATGAAAACCAGTCTGCGAACACACACACATTGTACAGCCAGAGGACACACGTTTCATCTACGGGGTTTTCACTCAATATGACTCCGAAAGAAGCAGGCTCGCTTCCCTACCCACAGTTATGATTGTGTAGTCATCATATCACGTCCGCTTCCTGTGGAGTGCAGCATATCGAACTAACTGCAGCTTTCATGTTTCCTTTCATGCATAGCCAGTGCACCTTTTGTACGAATTTAGTGAAAATGTAGGCTACAGAAAGTATGAGAATAGGTACTGTCGCATCCTAATATACTTTTCATCCACATTGGCCTTATAAAAAAAGTTCTCCGTCTCAGTATTTTCCATTTAATCCACAAAAATCATTTTCAGATTTTATAAACACTGGTTGGCTCATCTTATCAGTTCTTAATGTCTTGGTATGGTTTTCGATAGTAAATGATCATATTTCAACAGAAATTGAGTTTTAATTAATTTCAACCTAATAAACTGTATTTTAAAATGATTCACTTCAAACCAATAATATGATCAAAGGATTTTTATGAAAATGTGAATATTTCCTATTAGAGCTGGTCATGATCAGGAAGAAATCATACGTGGATATGGGTGTGCAATTCGCGCAATTTGTCATCCGCTGGCTAAAGGCAAACTTCCGCGCATCGGTTCTGCAAACATCCTTCCTCAATTTGAATTTGTACCCTCTCATGAGTGTAGTCTGAGCAAGAGGAAGAATCACATCAACATTCAGCTTGCTCAATCCATTCAAAGCCTTAAACACCTCAATCAGATCAGATGCCTTGTCTCTGGATGCTGCAATTTACATAACTGAAAAGCCTTCTTGGTGAGAGAACCCATTCCTTCTCCTCACCAGGGCATCGAGATTGGTGAGAGGAACAAAGGAAGTGCTCTTACCAAGAAAGGCTTCAGTCCTGCAAATTGCGGAGTCTAGAGTATATGCAGTTCTAGGCAGGACAATTAAAGATATTAATGTCATTAATCTGCGAGGGGACCTGATTGAAGTGCTTTAAGGCTTTGAATGGATTCAGTAAGTTCAAAGCGGATGGGAATCTTCCTCTTGCTCAGACTACACTCATGAGGGGGCACAAATTGAAATTCAGGAAGGACGGTTGCAGAAAAATGTGCGGAACTAAGGGAAATTCCTGGAACAAACTTTCATCTGTCGTTGTGGAAGTTGATAGATTAAATAAAATGGGAGTTTTTTTTTTTTTTTTTTTTGTGACTGACGCTGCTTTCTTGCACCATTTTCCACCACTAACGCCAATTCTATCAAAATCTTTCTTTACAACGCAACTGGATGAAAAGAATAATTTTGACCTATTATAGTTATATTTACAAATATTTTAATACACATCCGTATAAACAACTTTTAGCACTTTTAGGTAAATTGAAATAATGTGGCATTAACAGCACGACACTAAAGTGAATAAAGAAAAGATTGTTGATAAAAGACGGAGTGCAATGAGAGAAGTGGCTATAAATGGCAAATTCTGTCCATCGATTGTTAGCACATGTTGAATCCGAGACGGCTCAGTTTTAGGCTGTTTAGCACTTATATTATTTAATGACATTGATTTAAGCATTTCAGGTTTATAAGTTTACTGTGGTGTAATGCTAGGCACGACAGTTAAGGACATTACTTAGGTGTACTACTCCAAATCTATATAAACTACTTGAATGATCTTAAACTATTTTATAAGGGTTACCTAGAAATTTAATTTCGATTACCCATGTGCATTGTGTCTGTAAAATGTGTTCTCTGGTCGATTTGCCTGCTTCGCAGGACAAAAATCCCTAGTTTTTCAGGGGGAAAAATCCTGTTATCTGCACCTGAGGCGGACTAATTCAACGACAGAGTGAAAAAAGCCCATGAAAGCTCCTTGCTTCATTGACGGAATTCCAACCCGGGCCTTTTCCGCCCGGTGAGGGAAGGATAGTGACAATACTAGTATACTGATGATAACTGCAAGGTATCACATTTTACAACAATAATTCCATGACAACATGCCATTTGAGTAGCTCCAAACAAACGTATGCGGAAAATGCAAAACCCTGAAGACATTAATAAACTATGACATAAAATCTTCCGAGCAGTGCAAGAAAGCCTATGGCTTATGCTGCACCAGCCAAAAAAAAAAAAAAAAATAAAAAAAAAAAAAACGAATAGAACAATGATAAAAAAAAAATAATAATAAATAAATAAATAATAATAATTAATAAAAGAAAAGGAAATTAAATCTATCATCCTACGCGATTCCCTCACCCGAAGGTACTATCCAGATGACCTTTGAATTTCCCCACACTGTCAGCCCCTATCACCCATGTAGGCAACTTATTCCAGTAATTTGTAACTCACTGGCTAAAATAAAACTTCCTGCAGTCCAATCTAAACGTTTTCCTCCGTAACTTGAATTTATGTCCCCTAGTTCTAGCATCATTTATAATCTTGAAAATTTCGTTCTCATTCATTTCAGTGATGCCTCTTAGAGCCTTAAACACCTCAATCAAATCTTCTCTAAGGTGTCCAGTTTCCGAACTCTGCAACTCACATATTCGAAGTCTTTCTTCATAAGGACGCCCTTTTGCAGTTCTCACCAGGCGAATTACCCGTCTTTTCACCCTTTCAAGAAGCTCGATGTCTTTCTTTTGATCCGGTCTCCCTACTTGAACACAGTATTCCAAATGTGGTCTAGCAAAAGCCTTATATAATGGGATTATCACGTCCCTATTTCTACTTGCAAAATTTCGATAGATTATCGATAGGACACCATGGGCCTTCCTTGCAACCTGTTTACAATGCTCAGCGAATTTCATGTCTGACCATATCGTAACACCCAAGTCCCTTTCCTCCAGTACTGGGTTTAGTTGAACTCCACCAAGTGAATAAGTTATTTTGGGATTACTGTTTCCCAGGTGTAATACCTTACACTTTGTTGGATTAAAGCATAGCTGCCATTTTTCTGACCATTCCTGAAATCTGTCTAGGTCTTTCTGAAGAAGCTCAGCCTTGACAGTTATCATTAACTACTCTACCAATTTTAACATCATCTACAAATTTAGACATCACGCCCTGTATCCCTTTATCGATGTCGTTTATGAAAATTAAAAACAACAGTAATCCTAATACTGATCCTTGGGGAACCCCACTTCTTACATCAATCCAATCTGAGGAATAGCCATTTATCACAGCCCTCTGCCTCCTGCCCTGAAACCATCCTGCTATCCATGTAAGGATTTTCCCAGTGATTCCAACCTGTTCAGCTTATAAAGCAACCGCTCATGTGGGACTGAGTCAAAAGCTTTGCTGAAATCTAAATAAACAATATCGAAATTATTGCCCAAATTCAGCTCGTGAGTGACCCTTTCAAAATAGCGACCAGATTTGTTAAACATGATTTTCCCTTTAGAAAACCATGCTGAGTATCCTTGAGAATTTCATTTCGATCCTAATGATCGTGAATTCCATCTTTGATCTTTGCCTCCATTATTTTCCCTACCACTGAAGTCCGACTGACAGGTCGAGAATTTCCCACTTCACTCTTAGAGCCATCCTTATGTATGCGAGATACATTTGCACTTTTCCAATCTAAGGGAATCTCCCCAGAGTCTAGTGATGCTCGCATAATTAGCCGCTCAATGGATCAATACACTCACTTGTTACCTCCCTTAAGATTATAGGGTATATTCTATCAACTCCAGGAGCCTTACTGGTCTGTAGGCTCGAAGGTTTTTTCATTAAATAATCTTGCAAAATTTCAATATCATTAATTACATATTTTTCAACTTCCCCCCCACAATTTTCCATTGCCACACAAAAGGTTTTTCATTCGTAAAATATCGATGCAAAATAACAGTTGAGTTCATCTGCAATGGCAGCTGGTATATTTAATATTATCCCCTTTCCCTTACGTTAAGGTCCGATCTGGTTTGTTCTGCTCTTCTTGGCATTTATATATGTGAAGAATTCCTTATCCCCCTGCTTTGCTCTGTTTGCTAGTGATTTCTCATAAACTGCCTTTTCCTGTCGAACTTTTCTGTGGCTCTATTACAGATCATCTTGTAGCTGTTATAGGCTTCAGTACTTTTTATTGCTCTGTAACCTTTCCATGCCACCTTTTTCTGCTCAAATAATGTGGCAACTTCACTATTCATCCAACTTGGAACCCTCCTCGTGGAGTATTTTGTCAATGATACAAAAAAAAAACTTTGCTAGCAAGGTGAAAGCGGCGATTATTCCATTGCAAGACACGATTGTTAGTCAACATTTTGAATATTGCACACATGTTTACAAACCTCACTTTAGACAGGACAGAGATCTCTTGTAAAGAATGGACAAGATAGTAACAACATTATTTTGAGACGCAGAAAGTGTTATTACTAAGAAAGACGAGATTTCTGAAAATCGCAACCTAGGTTTTAGCATGGAGAAACTAACTGAGGCCATCATGGGTAGCACAGTGGTGTAATCACCATCCCCCCCCCACTGGGTGGAAGTTACTTCTGTCGGAATACCATCAAGGACGTGAGGAACATTCATGGGTTTTTTCACACGATGTGACTAAGTTAGTTGATCTCAAGGAAGGGTAACTTGGTTTTTTTCTTCCGGAACTATTGTTCAGCAAACAAACCACAGAACTCATGCAATTCACAGACATATTATATATATCACAATATGGCCTAAGTTGCTCATCACCGAAAACCCATAAGTGACTGATTCATGGACCTTGAGAGTGTTTTAGCAAGCAACATATACACTGATGAACCAAAACATTATGACCAGCGGGTGAACTACGGCGCGTGTGCGGGTCGGGACACGGTATAAAAAACCCCTGATACTGAGCTGCGTTAATCAGTGTTACTCTTGTTACAGCAGATCTGACCAATTCCAAAAAACAGTCACAGAGATCATCACTAAAGCAGCGAATGCTGCCATAAAACGAAGAAAACCTGCTTCAGGTGCTGTACCATGATGGAGTCGGGAGCTCCAGAGGATCCCGAGAGAAGTCCAGGACAAACGAAAAGCATTCTAAAGAGCCAGACGCTCCTGACCTGCCCCTGAAGTGGACGCACTGCGAGAAATCTACAAGGAAGCCAGAAACAGGTGCACCTCCCTCATATGCAGGAGTAAACAACTCTGGTGGGGAAATATGGTCGCGACCACTGGCAACACTGACCGCTGGGAGTTGGTCCACAAAGTAAGCACTAATACACTTCCCAGGGAAGAGGCAATTTCAACCACCATAACACCACAGGGAGATGTTACCAATTCTTGGGAGGCATCTGTCAACAATATTTTGGACGCAACCTGTCACCCTTACGTAGACCTGCAGAAGCCCAAAAAAATCAAGATGTGCACAAAGAATCACGACTATCGAACAGAAGATAAGGAACCGGATTTCACGCGATTGCGCACCTTATTAAAAGTAAGAAATGTCCGGGTTTGGACCTCTTGGAGCCTGAAACTATCAGGGAGGTGGTGGAGATAGCCCACGATATGCTACTGAACCTCTTCAATGTATGTCTCAAAACTGGGACCTTTCCAAAGGACTGGAAAAAAGCAAATATTGAACTCATAATTAAAAGCCCAACAAAACCACCAGACCAAACGACTTCCTACAGACCAATTTTCATATTAACAGCCTGCAGTAAACTCTGGGAACGACTCCTGTTAACCAGAATACAGGCAAACCTAATGTCCACAAACCGGTACAGCTTCAGACCGAGAACATCGACTGTGGATGCCCTGAAGAGCCTCCTTGCACGTGCAGCTGCCACAGAAGCCAAATACTTCCTGGCTATCTCTATCGACTTCGCTGGTCGTTCGACACCCTTTGGTGGTCAAGAATCCTGGCCGGGCTCCGGAGAACTGCGATACCGAGCAACCTCTATGGAGAAATCCAAAGCTACCTCTCCGAGTCTACGGGAAATGTAGCTTTGGATTTCTCCATAGAGGTTGCTCGGCATCCCAGTCCTCCGGAGCACGACCAGGATGCTGAGCCACCAAAGGGTGTCGAACGCCCAGCGAAGTTCATAGAGATAGCCAGGAAGTATTTAGTTTCTGTGGCAGCTGCACGTGCAAGGAGGCTCTTCAGGACATCCACAGTCGATGTTCTCGGTCTGAAGCTGTACCAGGTGAATGCTCTATATAAAACACTCACCAGAAAAATCAACAGAGGCTGTCCTCAAAACTGCGATTTAGGACCCACTTTATGGAACATCGTCTTGGATGAATTCCTAAATACCGATATTGGAGAGGCGTCTTCACAAGCCTTTGCAGACGATCTCATCCTGATGATAGAGGCAGATAGCAGAATCCAGCTGGAAAGAAAGGCAAATCATGCCCTTAAAATGCTTCAACAGTGGACCAATACCCACTTCCTTAGGATCTCTGCAACCAAAACGGACTCCATTCTCCTCAAAGGTGCCCAATCTATGGGTGTCTTAATCTTAATCTGTGGGTGTCTCCTGTAACCTAGGTTACAGGAGACACCCACAGATTAAGATTAAGTTTGCATATGGCACACATGTTGTATGCAAACATCCAAAGTAATTACGACTGCATGGATGTGTATATATTTATACGTATGTATCACTGTTGTGCATATGTGCATACATATGTACCTGTACATCAGTGTTTTTCTTTTTAGGTCCTAACCGCCTAAATCTCAGGCAATTACGTGGCAGGACCTGCAGAGCAACCTAAGTCTACTGGGTTCCTGGTCTGCCTCCACGGTGCGAAGATGGGGCAACACTCGGCTCCAGCAGGGGCCCAGAGGCTAAATGACCAGATGAACAACGGTACACAACATTACACAGGTACAATACCCACACACTTTAGCATTAGCATTAACATTAGTAGAGGCACATGATGCAAGAAAGCAAGCTTATGCAGATTCAGCCAAAAAAAAAAAAAAAAAAAAAAAAAAAACCCTTACACTTCACCCCTCCGTTCGTTCGAAATACCTGCCCAGCTGAGCCTTAAATTTATTTAGGCTATCAACTTCCACAACAAGGGATGGAAGTCTGTTCCACCAACCACACTTTTAAACCTCTGACATTCTCAGCAAACTTGTACACCCACAAAGAAAGCAATGCGGAGATGAGGGAAACGCCTAGTGCCGCATGAGAACAATATACCTTACACCTTACTTAAACATCATCTACGCCCACCAGGAGAAGATATATTTCCTACAATACAATATCTTAAGAATCTGCAGCAACAACTACCAAATGCCAAACTTATATTAGGCCTTGATGCAAACTGCAGATCACCTGTCTGGCACAGTGAGACACCGGAACGGAAAGGAACAAACAAACGCCAGAGCCTGAGGGAGTACATATCAAGCAGCGACCTATCCATTCTAAACAGACCAAACTACCCCACACCTTCTCGAACATTATGTGGGAAGTGAATATCTCCCTAACCGTTGCAAATCATTCCATAGCAGGACACCTCTCTCCTTGGGAGGTACAACAACACTGGACCACTTCAGATCACAGAGTGTTAACTTACAACCTCCACAGATCACTCCAAACGAAACGTGTCACACGACTTCTATTACCAAGATACGCCATATCAAAGACTGATTGGAAACATTTTAAGCAGCTGCTGACGGAGAAAGCATAAAAATTCAACCTAGACTGGCATCAGCGAGAGGTAACAAACCTAATCACAGAAGTGGCAGATATAGCCATCAAGAAGAAGATGCCTTCCCTCAAAGCCGTTCCTTGGTGGGTGCCAGAGCTCACATATCTCCAGAAAACGGTAAATAGTGCCCGCAAGGGATTTCAGAGGGCGCGTAGATCCTGGCCACAGGCAGAGGTCGATGTACTACGACAACAGTACCGTGAAGTCATAAATGACCACACAACTAAAGAAAAGAAAGAAAGAAAGATAGCCACATCGGAAAATCTAGTAAATACAGAAGGAAATGCTGACCCCTGGGGAGTGGTGTATCGGGTTACCACAAACAAACTCCCCAGAGGGGAAGTCGTTATGGCAACCGAGACAGCTCTGGGAACCTATACCAGATCATGGAAATCTTCTACAGACAATATCTTGGACCGTATCTTCCTTCTTGCAACCGAGCCCCAAACCCAGGAACAAAGAAAACTATGTGAGAACAATAACTCATACACAACCACAGCTGTTGAACCTGCCTTCTCACCAATGGAGCTCAGCATAGCGGCAGCGAGGATTAAAAATAGAAAAACTCCTGGTATAGATCAAATTTAGCCCGATATGCTCAAAATGATGGTTGTTGTGGTACCCCAATCAAAACATGAAGAGGGCTGCAGCCTTCATCTAGTGGCCCACACGAGAACATCATCACTGCCATAAGTGGCGCTTTCTCTGATGTTGGAGAGATGGTATCTCATTCCTCATTGTCTTACAGTTGTATCGTCACCGCCCTCTCCACACCAGTGTAAAAGGCCCGGGTTTAAATTCCATCGATGATGCGAGGAACTTTAGTGGGCTTTTTAAACTCTGTGGCTGAGTTAGTCGGTCTGAGACGTAGATATAAAGTTTTTTTCCCCAAAACTGCGGTTTTTTAATCCAGAAAAAGAGGCAAATCGACCAGAGAACACACGCAATTTACAGACATAAATACGGGTAACTCTAATATAATAATAATTCCTCATTGTCTCCAGGTGTTATAACGTCTAGAATCTGCTTATAGGCTAAAACGAGATTCAATAGAAAAAAGAACTGTACCGCATTTGTCAGTCACATGTTCGTGGAACCAGATTCAACAAGCTTTGCGGTTGTTTTTTTTTTTTATCGGATACTAGATTCGTTACACAGAATCCACTTGATTGGAGCTGTTAACAGTCCAGGTGGAAATTTTTTCACCTGCAGTCGCCGTAACCTCAGTTCACGACAGGATACTATAGGGTTCATCTTGCTGTTAGAGGCAACTAGCTGTCTGTTTTGGTTGACTAAGCCGTCACACGACCTTGGCTAGCTCTGCAAGTAATACGTCATTTCTCTTGAAACTGTTTCAATAGTGCCGAGAAGACACTGCGTGGCAAATCAAGCCAATGTTTCACCTCTGCCTCCGACTCCCTGGCTTCAACTCGTCCAATGGCCTGCCATCTCAAAGCATCATCTAAAGTTTAGAAACGACGACGACTTGCCATTCTGAGTACTAGAGATGTGGCTGTTCCACTGGAATAGCCAAAAAACTGAAGGAAATTATGTGTTCACAAACAATGTTTTCATAAGTATAAATAATTTGCATAATGTTCAGTCTGTAAGGTTGTAGAATGATTTCTATTGGATATTTGGAATTTGCATGCCAGGATGCCCATTATATAAAATATTACCTAGGGCCACACAGTTGACATAAAACATTCATGAAAAACATTTTGTTTCGTTAACTTTGTCGAGCAGAGTATGTGGGGAAATTTCAATGTTGTAATAAAGTTTTAATCTCCCTTGGGCATCTAATATGTATATATAATCTTTATTGTATACAAATGTGCTGTATACAATCTACCCTTCACAGCAGCAAAGCCAGGGGTTTTACATTGACTGGTGGAGAAAGGCTTTGGTGAACGGGGCCCACATCGAAATTCGGGTTCATCCCCCAGAACCAATAACAGAATAAGTTTCAGAAATTATTTACAATGTATTCATGAAGTTATTATAGTTTTTACATTGTTTACAATATTATACACATTTTACTTTTAACTTTACACTGGTGTGCAAGATTTAAAGCCAGCCAAGTTTTCACCTGTAGCTTCTCATAAGAGTGGCCTAGATGTAGGAAAAGCATAAAAAAGGAAGATCGTGAGGAATAGAAATGATAAAAGAAAGAACACCGGCAAGACAACGGAAACAAAACGGTACAGAGGGACTTTATTCAAAAATGGCAACATAGCACTGGCTGCCATGATATAGATCCATCATTACCAAAGATGGAACAAAGGGAACAGTTCGTCCTCAGTAGGAGATATGGCCACCCCTAATGTCGATGCAGGATTTCCACTACCTGTCCATATTTAGAACAATGCTGTTGATAGGTTCTTGCGGTAACATCGTCTGTTCCTCTGTCAGCGCCGTCCTCAGCTGGTGAACATTTTCGTGTGGGTGTGGACGTGCCGCTACGCGTCTCCCCAGAGTGTCCCATGTGTTCGATGAGATTTAGATCGATGGGAACGGGCAGGCCAATCCATAAGAACAATGTCCTCACTTTCCAAAAGCATATCAACAGCTGCAATGCGATGCGATGGGGTGTGGCATTATCATTCAGGACTGTTAATGACACTAATGATAGTACGCTGCTGCAACAGGATCTAGAAAAGTTCAGCAGATGGGCTGAGAAGTGGCAACTGAAGATTAACCTTGACAAATATTAATACTGCATATGGGAAGCAGTCACTCCAGGGTCTCGTGTCAACTGTGTGGTACTCACTGACGGTGGTAGCGAGTGAAAAGGACCTCGGAGTAATTGTGAAAACAGATATGAAGTTTTCGGAGCGGTGCAGACAGTCTGCAAGAGTAACTCATGGTGTCTTGTCAATCATATACAGGACAGGAATTTTTCTAGCAGGAATAAGGAGGTGGTTATCCTCTTGTATAAGGCAATGGTCAGGCCACACCTTGAGTACTGTATACAGCTCTGGAGGCCTCATTTTAAGAAGGATGTAGAGCTGTTATAACGAGTACAGAGAAGGGCAATGAGATTAGTGAATGGAACAAAGGGTTGTTCTTACGAAGTAAGGCTTAAGTTTTGCAAATTACAGTGTCTGGAGACTAGGCACCTGCGAGGTTATCTCATTGAGATGTATAAAGCCTTGAATGGTTTGAGCATGCTCAATGTTAATGGGATTTTTCCCTTGCTCAGAATAATCGCCCCTGAGAGGGCATAAATTAAAATTGAGTAAAGACAGTTGTAGGATAGATGTGGGGAAGTTTGCCTGTAGCAGGCGGTGGTTAATTGCTGGAACCAAGTTCCATCTGTCGTTGTAGAAGTTGATAGCTTAAACAAGTTCAAGGCAGAAGTAGATAAACATTTGGAGCTAGTGGAATGGGTGAAATGAGAAGGGGATGGGTGTTTTTTTTTTTTTTTTTTTTTTGACTGATGCTATATAAGCTTGCTTTCTTGCATTATGTACCGTTGCTAATGCTAATGCTAATAAACACGAACTTGGGGCCAATGGCACCTCGGAACAGACGCACTGGGGCAGGATTACCTTAGTACAGTAGCGTGCACCGGTTAGAGTACAGCCTTCCAGTATCTGGAGTTGTGTCTCTCCATCAAAGATAACGTCTGCCCAGACGAGAACACCTCGAGTGCCATATCGATCCCTTTCAGTGATGTTTGCGGGGTGACAAAGGTTGGCAAATGGTGACACCATTTGCCAACCTTTCGCAATATTAGCTGGTGTCCAGCATCGCTGCTGAGACTGAATCGGCTCTCATGAGTAAAGATTACCTAAAGCAAAATTTTTGTGGTTGTAACCTTTAGAAATAGTGTTGGTCCTTAAGTTTTGAACACCTGCGTACTATACTGCTAACATTACTGTGTAGTTTTCCTGGTTGATGTTCGTCCATCAAGTATCTCTCTCCGGTATTTCCGATCCTTGTGAAATTTGTAGAGCTCGTCATCGATTGCTTGGATTATGATGAGAGCAGATTCAGTCTCAGCAGCGATGCTGTACGTCAGCTAATCTGGCGTTTTGTTTCCCCAGTAACAGTTTTTCCACCAGCCAGATGGCTGCGAAAAAAAGGTTACTAAGAGCTAGTATATTAGTGTGGGTTTTAAGTGTGGGAGCTGACTTAGTCCGGATTGAGAGACTATCCAGCCGCATGGTTCCCAAATGTTAGTCTCCGAGATCGCAGTCATTATTCCGTTTGTGCAAGGGAGTGAAGACATAATCTGCTATGCTGACTATATTAAGCTACACACCCAGATTAACCCTGGCGAACATATCTCAAAAATTAATGAAAAGATTAATCGAAAGCTACACGACTTAGAATCCTATCTCCATCAATTTGGACTACTTATTAATCCTGCAAAATCAGCCCAAATTTTCTTTTCTTTGAAGCATCAACCCACTGAAGTGCAAGCTTCTCTAGATGGTATTCTCCTTCCAGTGGTAAATACACAACGGACTTGGGAGTCGTGTTCGATTGCAAACTGACCTTCAAGCCCCACATTGACAAGCTCATAACAAAATTCTGCAAAATGCGGTGGATTACCAAACAAGCACTTCACGTTAAGGATCTGGATGTGACTCGGCGTTATGTATACACCACTGTATACGCCGTCGTGTTATACGCCTCAGAAATATGGGCATCTGCAGCCCCCACGAATATTAAGCGTGTGTACTCCTCCGAATACTGGCTCCGTTGGATCACACATAAACATCATCGTCAACCCCAGCAAAGAACAACTGCGATGGCAAACGCACTGAACTTTGCCCGACTGCCAAACCTTATAATGGAAAGGCGCCTCACACTAACTGCCAAAATTACCACTGGAATAATATCGGAGCCAAACATATGGGAACTGTGCAGCTGAAGAATCCCTCAACCCCGACTGAGGCCAGCTTCAACACGTATAGCCAACCATAATAGACTAGCCCTTAGCGACAGCTTTCTCCCCAAGCAGATGCTTATCACAGTCCAAGCAATCGAAGGCGATCTCTACAAATTTTTCAAGGATCGCAAATACCGGAGAGAGATCCTTGATGACTTAAATTCAACCAGGCAAACTGCACAGTAATGTTGCATTATAATAAATTTAAAAAATGATGTCTGTATAATATTGTATATAATGTCAAAAATACTGTATAATATTTTTATGAATATATTGTGAATAATTTAACTTAAACTTATTATATTGTTGGCCCTGGGGGATGAACTCGAACTTCGATGTAGGCCCCGTCCTCAAGGCCTTTGTCCATCAGCCAATGTGAAGCCCCTGGCATTCCTGCCGTGAAGGATACGTTGTATACATCCTTTTGTACACAATAAATATTATATTTATTATTGTTCCGGTAGTCATTTTAGCAATTAGGACGAGGCATCTTTCCATTACAAGACTTGGCAGTCGGACAAATTTTAGTTCGGTTTCCATTGTAATTGTTCTTTGCTGAGGTGGACGACGATGTTTATGTGTAACCCAACGAACAAGCTAGTATTCGGAGGAATTCTCGCGCTTGATATCGGTGGGGGCTGCAGGTGCCCAGCTTTCTGATGCCTATTACATGACGGTGTATACAGACGAATATACGTACCGATGAGTCACATCCAAATCTTTAACGTGGAGTAGTTGTTGTTTTGTAGTACAGCACATTTGGCAGAATTTCGTTATGAGTTTGTCGATGTGGGTTTTAAGGTCAGTTTGTAATCGAATATGGCTTCCAAGTCGTCTTCGATAATATCATTATTCGATTACAAACAGAAATTACTGATTTTTTAAGTGGTTATTCTAAAGAATTTTCCAGCATTACTCAAAAATGTGAGTTTTGTTTATTTATTTTATTATTATTATTTTTGTAATACAGTAATATATAGCGGCATAAAATTAAATCAAGCCAGACGCCATTGTATTATACCAAATACGTCCGGTAGATGGCAGGCGCGGACATGGAGGTCTATTTGTATGTCACACTTTACAGAAATGGGCATACATCGGTTTTTCGGTATGAGGAACGTACTGCAACCACAACATTACTTGCTACTTAAACCTCTATTCGACATGTTCGGTACAATGTCTCAGAGATTTAGTTTATTGATCTACAGAAAATATTGTGTTTACAGGCAGTTTACGTCCGTTTATCGAAACAATTCATTAGAATCGGGGACAGTCCCATCTAGCTGATATAAGAGTGAATTTGAGTATTGTCCCTAAGGGAAGTCTGGTAGCTGTATCTGTGATTGGAAGGATTTGATGTCACCCGAAATCCCTATCAGAAATACTGAATGCGGAAATAAGCTTTAAAAGTTGGGAAAAATTCAGAATATCTGAAAGAGAAAGAAGAGGGCGCTGTTTCACTAGACCAAGTTGCCGTACCATATTAATTAGAGAACGAATTAATGCAATGTAGGCTAATGAGTGCCAAGGATAAGTGTTTTTTTTTCCAATGATTGCAAAAGCTGATTTTTGTACGTTAGAGTTATGTGATACAATGAGCAGCTGAAGAATGCTGGGTTATAGTCAACGTTAATAATAATGTGTTAAAAGAATGTAACATTTGCAACATAATACTCTTATAATTGCATTCTCCTATACAACACGACGTTGATGCTCTTAACTGGATCGCGACGAAACAGATTTAGCGAGTTACGGATGTCATTGGATGGGTTTATGATAAAAGTGAGCTGTGATTATCAGGTTTTTGTAAAGGTAAGAGGAAATCTTGTGAATTAAAAGTATGGTAAAATGTATTTCTCATATATTAGGAAACATATTCTGAAAATACTTAATATTATGAAACATTCTGAAAATATTCAAAGCATATTCTGATACGGTATTCCATGTAGTACATGCGATGTGACATTTTTTTTATCGTGTGAAGAATTGTTACGTTAACAGTAAAATTGAATTAGTTAACTTCAGCTAGATAAAGGTCATCATGCATTGAAGCAAAGCTTAAATAGCAGAGTGGTCATACAAAGGAAAATACTTAAAATATATATATTCCTTATAGCTTAACAACTTCAAAATCTTTGACTTGGTAAAAGATTAGTGAAAGTTATCTTGAAAATTTTCACATAAAATACACATTTTACAGATTAAATTTTAACTAAAAAAAATAATATTAGTTTGTTGAATGTTATTTATTTTAAATAAATTTACAATAAGGATTTTACTGATTAATTTGTTACTTGTATTGATTTTTAATTTATAGTTTGGGACATTAGCAGTGCCATTATTTAATCCTAGAACACTACCGAAATTTGTATTAGTATAGGCATATGATGCAAGAAAGCAAGCTTATACAGTATCAGCCAAAAAAATAAAATAAAATTTCCACATTTCACCCATTCATTTGCTCCAAATGTTTGTCCAGTTCTTTGAATTTATATAAGTTGTCAACTTACACGGACAGATGGTGGTTGATTGCTTGTTCCAGAAATCAGCCACCTGCTGGCTAAAGGCCAGTTTCTGCACATCTGTTACTGGCTTTCCTCAATTTGAATTTATGCCCCACAGGTCTGTAATCTGAGGGAGAATCACATCAGCATTAACCCTACTTAAACCATTGAAGGCCGTATACATCTTAATGCAATCACCTTACAGATGCCTAGTCTCTAGATGCTGCAATTTGCAGAAATTAAGCCTTTTGTAAGAGCTCCCCTTTGGTGAGGGAAACAATCTTGTTGTCCTTTTCTGTACTGATTCTAGCAACTCTACATCCGTCCTAAAATGAGGCATCCAGATCTGTACACAGTACTCAAGGTGTGGCATGACCATTGCCTTATACAAAAGGATAACAATTCCTTATTCCTGCTAGCAAAAGTCCTATATATCATTGACAAAACTCCATAACCTGCTGTGGCAGCCCAACTGCACTGCTCACAGAACTTCATATCTGATTACACAATTACCCCCAGGTCATTTTCATACCCTGAGTGTAGTATTAGCAATGGCCACATGGTGCAAGGAAGCCTATGGCTTATGCTGTACCAGACAAAAATAAATAAATAACAATAATAAAATAACAAAAAAAAAATAAATAAATAAAATGATAATAATAATAAGAAGAAATAAATATTTTAATAAATAAGAAAAAAGGAAATAGACAACCTAAGCGTTTCCCTCCTCCCGTAGGTAATTATCCAGCTGACCTTTGAATTTCCACAAATGTCAGCCTCTATAACCCATTTAGGTAACTTATTCCAGTAATTTATAACTCTCTGGCAAAAATAAAACTTCCTGCAATCCAATCTGAACATTTCCCCCCGTAACCTGAAATTATGCCCCCTATTTCTAGAATAAAAAAGGCACCCGGAGTGGATGGGATCTATCCAGTTATATTAAAGGAGGCAGCAAAGGAAGTAAGCAAACCCCTAGCCATAATTATGAGAAGTTCTTTGGACTCAAGGGAGGTACCCATAGACTGGAGATGTGCAAATGTAACCCCAATTCACAAAGGCGGATCAAAGGCTGACACAAGTAATTATAGACCTGTTAGCTTAACTTCTGTTCCAGGAAAATTAATGGAGGCACTGGTAAAGAAGCACTGCAGGATTATCTAGACAAGAAATCAGTTATAGCTCAGACACAACATGGTTTTGTTAAGGGCAGGTCTTGCCTGACCAATTTGATTGGATGCTATGATGTAGTCACAAAAGAACTGGATGCAGGGAATAACTTTGATATTATATATTTGGATCTTAGAAAGGCTTTTGATACTGTTGCACATGGAAGACTGCTGCACAAATTGGTACAGTGTGGCATTGGAGGCAAATTGCTGCTATGGATAAAGGGATGGTTGAGTGGCAGAAGATAGAGTGGTAATCAATGGACACTGCTCAACATGGACTAATGTTATTAGTGGAGTTCCTCAGGGTTCAGTGCTGGGTCCATTGTTGTTTTCTGTATTTATAAATGATATTGATGATGGTATATCAAGCTTAATTTCCAAGTTTGCAGACGATACAAAAGTTGGCAGGGTTGTTAAGGACACTACTGATGCTATGCTGCTGCAACAGGATCTAGACAGGTTGAGTAGATGGGCTGAGAAATGGCAAATGAAGTTTAACATTGACAAATGTAAAGTACTCCATATGGGAAACAGTAACCCCAGAGCAATGTATCAACTCTGCAGTACTACACTGACAGAGGTAGAAAATGAAAAGGACCTGGGTGTAATTGTGCAGGCAGATATGAAGTTCTCTGAGCAGTGCAGACAAGCTGCAAGAGTAGCTCATGGTGTCTTGTCAATGATATACAGGAATTTTTCCAGCAGGAATAGGGAGGTGATTATTCCCTTGTATAAGGCAGTGGTCAGGCCACACCTTGAGTACTGTATACAGGTCTGGAGGCCTCATTTCAAGAAAGATTTTGAGTTGCTGGAACAAGTACAGAGAAAGGCAACAAGATTAGTGAATGGAACAAAAGGTTGCTTTCACGAAGAAAGACTGAAGGTTTGCAAATTACAGAGTCTAGAGACTAGGCACCGGCGAGGTGATCTGATAGAGGTGTATAAGGCCTTGAATGGTTTGAGCATGCTTAATGCCGATGGGATTCTTCCTCTTGCTCAATAATCACCTGAGAGGGCATAAATTCAAATTGAGGAAGGACAGATGTCGGATAGATGTGAGGAAATTTGCCTTTAGCCAGCGGGTAGTTGGTTGGTGGAATGGACTTCCATCATTTTGTTGTTGAAGTTGATAGCCTAAATAAATTTAAGGCTCAGCTGGACAGGTATTTTGAACGAATGGAGGGGTGAAATGGGAGTGGTGGGTTTTTTTTTTAGGCTGATGCTGAATAAGCTTGCTTTCTTGCATCGTATGCCTATGCTAATGCTAAGTGCTAATCATTTATAACCTTGATAATTTCATCCTCATTCATTTTGCTTATGCCTCTCAGAGCCTTAAACACCCCAATCAAGTCTCCTCTAAGATGCCTAGTTTCCAAGCAGTGCAACCCACATATTCGAAGTCTTCCCTCATGTGGATGCCCTTTTGCTGATCTCACCAGGCGAGTTACCTGTCTCTGAATCCTTTCAAGAAACACAATGTCTGTCTTTAGGTGTGGTTTCCATATCTGAACACAGTATTCCAAGTGTGGGCTAACAATAAGCCTCATACAATGGGATTATGATGTCCTTATCTCTACTAGCAATTCTATACATCATCAATAGGAAACCATGGGCCTTCCTTGCAACCCGTCTACAATGCTCAGCGAACTTAAAGTCTGTCTGTATCATAACACTAAAGATCTCTTTCCTCCACTACCGGATTTAGTTCAACTCCTCCAAGAGTATAAGTTATTTTGGGATTACTATTCCCCAGGTGCAATACCTTACATTTTGCTGTATTAAAGCATAGCTGCCATTTTTCTGACTATCGCTCATATTAAGAGTAGGAGACCGGCGGAATTACTTCACAAGTACAGGTCACTGTTGAAAAAAATCCGTGAATTACGGTTGAATTTGAAAGTATCTTTAATTCTGCCCAGACACGATAGGAGGGAGTATATGATGAGAACCTTGTCGATCAATTCGGCCCTGGAGAGGTTGTGTAAGGCTTGAGGGTTAGAATTTTTCAAGCCTGGTCTGTGCTTGTCAACAGGAAAGATTGTTTCTACAGGGATGGGATACACTTAAATAAAAAGGGTGCAAGAATATTTGCTGATGCTATCGAGGCAGTGTTAGGAGGGTTGGAAAACTGCTAGAATGGTGGAATACACAGACTAATAGATTAACAATAGCCGCTGGCAGAGGTGAAAGTGATTCTTGCACTGCTTGTATCGGAATGAACAGCAGCCTGAAAAACAAGGTGCAGGGTATTTCAGAGACTACTGGAAGTCATTGCGGTACGAGTAAACACATGGGTTTTGTTAGGGTAGCTAAGGATAGGATCAGGTGCATGTGTATATGCGTGTACACCAATGCTAGGAGTTTGGTAAATAAATTTGATGAATTTGAGGTGTTGGTCAAAACATCAAAGACAGATATTGTTGGGATATTGGAGACATGGTGTCACACAGATATATGGAATGTAGAACTGGAATTTGAGTAGTACAATGTGTACAGGAATGATAGACAGGATGGGAAGAGAGGAGAGGTTATGCTATTAATTAAGAAACACATAACATCCAAGGAAGTGCAGCCAGTACACATTGCTGGACAGTGCAGTGTCAAATTCGTTTGGTGTGACATAAGCACTGGGAGATCAAAATCTGAGAGTAGAAGTGTGTTATAGGCCTAATGACTGATGAGTGTAATAAAAAAACTGTACAGAGAAATAGTGGGCCAATAAATCAGAGAATCTTGTAATGGGGGATTTTTATTTCCCAGATATTGATTGGAATTTGTGGGTTGGTCACTCGCACACTAGCAAGGCTTTTGTGGATTTATTGGAAGATTGTTTCGTACATCAGCATGTTCGGGAGGCAACTAGAGGGAGTAATACTCTTGATCTGATTATTAGTAGTGATTCTTCATGCATTAAGAATCTGCAGATAAAGGAACCACTAGGTGGCAGTGATCACAGTGTGCTCAAGTGGGATTTACTCAAACAGGTAACTACCATAAGGTGTAAAAGGAAGGATTTTTGATTTCGTAAAGGTGACTACAAAGGTCTAAGACAGTATTTAAATTCTATATGGTGGGACCAACTGATGATGTTACCAACCGCAAATTCAAAATGGGAAGCATTCAAAGAATTAATCTTGGAAGCTACTAGACTTTACATACCAACTAAGAAATATTGTTCAAGGTTTAGGCCTAAATGGATGTCAGATGAACTAATGTGGCAAAGAAGAAAAATGCATGGGATACATATAAATTAATTGTTGACATGGTAATCCTATGATAGATATAAGTTGGTCTGTAACCAAGTCACAAAGGAGATTAGGCAGGCAAAGGCAGATTATGAGAAACTTTGGTAAAGGATGCAAAGAAAAACAGCAAAGAGTTCTTTACCTATGTAAACTCTAGAAGGAAGGAGATGAATCGGATTGGTCCACTGGATATCAGTGGTTCAGCTGTTGATGATCCTGCTCAGGTGGCTAACGAACTAAATGAGTATTTTGCATCTACATTCACACATGAGGAGTTATTCAGTGAGGGGAATGCCAGAGGTGAATTAAACTCTGGCAGTGAACTAGATGATTTTGTAATAACTGAGAGGAAATTGGAGGAGAAATTGTTGAAGATAATCATAAAAAAGATGCCCAGGGTGGATGGGATCTGTCCAGTTATATTAAAGGAGGCAGCAAAGGAAGTAAGCAAACCCTTAGCCATAATTATGAGAGCTTTCTTGGACTCAGGGGAGGTACCCATGTACTGGAGAAGTGCAAAGGTGACCCCAATTCACAAAGGAGGATCAAAGGGTGACAGAAGTAAATATAGACCTGTTAGTTTAACTTCTGTTCTGGGGAAATTAATGGAGGCACTGATTAAAGAAGCATTGCAGGATCATCTAGACAAGATTTCAGTTATAGCTCGGACATAGCATGGTTTTGTTAAGGGGAAGTCTTGTCTGACCAATTTGATTGGATACTATGATGTGGTCACAAAGGAACTGGAGGGAAAGAATAATTTTGCTATCATATATTTGGATCTTAGAAAGACCCTTGGTACTGTTGCACATGGAAGACTGCTGCACAAATTGGCGCATTGTGGCATTGGAGGCAAATTGCTGCTATGGATAAAGGGATAGTTGAGTTGGAGAAGACAGAGAATGGTAATCAGTGGACACTGCTCTTCGTGCACTAATGTTATTAGTGGAGTCTCTCAGGGTTCAGTGTTTGGTCCGTTGTTGTTTTCTGTATTTATAAATGATATTGATGATGGTATATCAGGTTTAATGTCCAAGTTTGCAGACAATACGAAGATTGGCAGGGTTGTTAAGGACACTGACAGTACGCTGCTGCAACAGGATCTAGAAAAGTTGAGCAGATGGGCAAATGAAGTTTAACATTGACAAATGTAAATTACTACATATTAGTATTAGTATTAGTAACGGCCGCATGGTGCAAGAAAGCCTATGGCTTATGCTGCACCAGCCAAAAAAAAAAAAAAAAAAAAAAATCCGAACAAAACAATGATAAAAACAAAAAATAAATAAATAAATAAATAACTAAATAATAATAATTAATAAATAAAAAAAATAATAATAAAATAAAAAATAAATAAAAAGGAAATTAAACCTATCATCCTATGCGCTTCCCTTACCCGAAAGTACTATCCAGATGACCTTTGAATTTCCCCAAACTGTCGGCCTCTACCACCCATGAAGGCAACTTATTCCAGTAATTTATAACCCACTGGCTAAAATAGAACTTCCTGCAGTCCAATCTAAATATTTCCCCCCGTAACTTGAATTTATGTCCCCTAGTTCTAGCATCATTTATAATCTTGAAAATTTCGTCCTCATTCATTTTACTGATGCCTCTCAGAGCCTTAAACACCTCAATCAAATCTCCTCTAAGGTGTCTAGTTTCCAAACTCTGCAACCCACATATTCGAAGTCTTTCTTCATAAGGACGCCCTTTTGCCGATCTCACCAGGCGAGTTACCCTTCTTTGCACCCTTTCAAGAAGCTCGATGTCTTTCTTCAGGTGCGGTCTCCATACTTGAAAATACTACATATGGGAAGCTATTCCCATATGTAGTAATTGTGGTTTTACAATTGCCTTATAGAGTGGGATTATGACCTCCTTATTTCTACAGGATAACATTCGATTAATCATTGATAGGACACCGTGGGCTTTCCTCTTTACACTGTTCAGAAAACTTGATATCTGCCTATGTGGTAACTCCCAGATCCCTTTCCTCCTCCACTGTAACTCAACCCGACCATGTGTATAATTTAGTTGTGGGTTGGTATTCCCCAAGTGTAATGCTTTGTTTTGCTGCCACTTTTCTGACTATCCTTTCAGCCTGTTCAGGTCATCCTGAAGTAGTGCCGCTTGGTACTGATCATTAACTACTCTACTAATCTTTACATCATTTGCAAAATTGACATCAAGTCTTCTGTCCCGTCGTGAGTGTCATTTATGAAAATTAGAAACAACGGTAGTCCGAGAATCAATCCTTGAGGATCCCACTTGTGACTTTACACCAATCTTAAGAATATCCATTAATCACAACTCTCAGCCTGCAGCCACACAACACACCAACATAGAGTTTTTCCAGTAATTCCAACGTGTACCAGCTTATATGGTAACGTCTCATGAGGGACTGAGTCGAGTGTCTTGCTAAAATCCGAATGAATTATGTTGAAATTGTTCCCTAAAAAAAAAAAAAAAAATTCTTATTTATACTCAAGCATGACCACCAGTTCAGAGTTTACAATTGTTAATTTTATTTAGCAGTCACAGACTTGAACCATGGTCTACTGAAAGAGCGTGTCTACTGCATGCACACTCTTGATTACTCAGCTGCATCAGGCTCTTTTCTTGGTTGCATATATTGTTATAGGCCTTAATGTAGTTTTAAATGTTTTAAATATTTTAATAACTTTAGCATCCAGATTAATGTTTGTATTGTTCCAAATTATGTTATTTAACCCTCCTGATATTTTGCTTGCTTTTAGTGCTTGTTATTTACTTCTTAAAGCTATTCCTAAAGTAGTTATCTGTATACTTAAACAGTTAAATTTCATCACTTGTTCTGTCATTTTCCCTTCAAAATCTAATGTAGAACTCGGCGGCTCTTTTACTGTTGTTGGGCTCATTGTTTTTCCAGTGGATATTATTCCCTTTTGCATTCTTATTAAAAACTCCGTTGCAGTCTTTGCATGTTGTTTTCATTTTCTGCTATTCGTACTGCAGCATCCTCACAGCAGCTTTTATTTTAATTCTAATTCCTTTATTTTATTTATTTCATTAATTCATCCATTATCAGGTTATAGAACCAGGGTTTTCAATAAAATTATATATTGGGCCACTAACCTTGACTGTTGACCCTAGATGGCCACTCATCAGTCAGTGGGAAAAGTGACACTTCCTGTCATTTATCATATCCTTGTAGTTAGGCTCATAGCTTTAGATGCAATTCGCAGGTGTTTTGTATTTTCATCAGCAAGTGAGGTCCTGTATCTTGACTTTGTGAATGTTAATGCTAAAATCACTTTCACAAATTTCGAAAAAGGTTGATCCAAACATTGTTAGAATTTTTATAGCCTCTGTGGTGATTTCAGAATATTCATTGTTTATGTACTACCCAATCCAAAATTTAATGTAGTGAGTAGGCTTAGATAATTCAGTAACCATCGATTTTGTTGTAATTTCATACATTTTCAATATAAATTGAGCCTAATCTATTTCAAACCATTCTGCTATTTCCTGTATCCATTCAGATATGATTTTTACTGATAAAGAGTTGGCAGCAGATCATAGCACACTCTGTTTGCCTTCCAGATTTTTGAATCTGTAATCAAACTCGCTGTTCACTTTGTTTAATAATTCTAATATTGTATCAGTTTCATACATACTTTTAACATTCATACATTGTTTAACATTGACAAATGTTAAAGTACTGCATATGGGAAGCAGTAACCCCAGTGTAATGTATCAACTGTGTGATACTACACTGACAGTGGTAGAGTGAAAAGGACCTCGGGGTAATTGTGCAGGCAGATATCAAGTTTTCTGAGCAGTAAAGACGGTCTGCAATAGTAGCTCATGGTGTCTTGTTAATGGTATACAGGAATTTTTCTAGCAGGGATAAGGAGGTGATTATCCCTTTGTATAAGGCAATGGACAGGCCACACCTTGAGTACTGTATACAGTTCCGGAGACCTCATTTTAAGGAGAATATAGAGCTGTTGGAATGAGTACAGTGAAGGGCAAAATATTAGTGAAAAGAACAAATGGTTGCTCTTATGAAGAAAGGCTTAAGTTTTGCAAATTACAGTGTCTGTAGACTAGGCATCTGCGAGGTGATCTGATTGAGGTGTACAAAGCCTTGAATGGTTTGAGTATGCTCAATGCTGATGGGATTCTTCCTCTTGCTGAGAATAATCACCTGAGAGGGCATAAATTCAAATTGGGGAAAGACACTTGTAGGATAGATGTACCGAAGTTTGCCTTTAGCCAGCTGGTGGTTGATTGCTGGAACAAATTTCTATCTGTCGTTGTAGAAGTTGATAGCTTAAACAGATTCAAGGCAGGACTAGACAAACATTTGGAGCGAGTGGATGAGTGAAATGAGAAGGGGTTGTGTGTGCTGTTTTTTTATTTTTTTTTTTTTTGCTAATGCTACTTGTTAATTCATCTTAATTTTTGAAGACTGGATAAGAAAAATAAATAAATTCATTGCATCTCTTACATTAGCATTAGTTAAGGCATATTAGCATTAATAGAGGCGCATTAGCATTGGTTTTTTTTTTTTGATTTGATTTGGTAGTTGTTGGCACATCAGCTTCTGTGGCTATATTGCACCTCCCAAGGTTTTTGCAGTACTTTGATCCAAGCCCGAGGCGGGAATCGAACCCACGACCTTTGGTTTGCCGGGCAGGTACTTTACCCACTCGGCTAGCCCGGTCGGCCATTAGCATTGGTAGAAGCATATGATGCAAGAAAGAAAGCTTATGCAGCATCAGCCAAAAAAAACCCCACTCCCATTTCACCATTCTGTTCGTTCAAAATACCTGTCCAGCTGAGCCTTAAATTTATTTCGGCTATCAACTTCCACAACAAGGGGTGGAAGTCTGTTCCACCAACCAACTACCCACTGGCTAAAGGCAAATTTCCGCACATCTATCCTACATCTGTCTTTCCTCGATTTGAATTTATGCCCCCTTCAGGTGATTATTCTGAGCAAGTGGAAGCATCCCATCAGCATTGAGCATGCTCAAACCATTCAAGTCTTTATATAGCTTAGCTCTATCAGATCACCTCGCCGGTACCTAGTCTCCAGACATTGTAATTTGCAAAACTTAAGACTTTCTTCATAAGAGCAACTCTTTGTTCCATTCACTAATCTTGTTGCCCTTCTCTACTCGTTCCAGCAGCTCTACATCCTTCTTGAAATGAGGCCTCCAGACCTGTATACAGTACTTAAGGTGTGGCCTGACCATTGCCTTATACAAGGGAATAATCACCTCCTTATCCTGCTAGAAAAATTCCTCTATATCATTGACAAGACACCATGCGCTACTCTTGCAGCCCGTCTGTACTGCTCAGAAAACTTCATGTCTGCTGCACAATTACCCCCAGATCCTTTTCATTCTCTACCACTATCAGTATAGTACCACAGAGTTGATACGTTGCTCTGGGATTACTGTTTCCCATTTATAGTACTTTTCATTTCACAATGTTAAACTTCATTTGCCACCTCTCAGCCCATCTGCTCAACCTTTCCAGATCCTGTTGCAGCAGCATACTATCAGTAGTGTCCTTAACAACCCTGCCAACCTTTGTATCGTCTGCAAACTTGCATTAGTTATTATTCTTATTATTATTATCAGCCATATGGCGCAAGGAAGCCCGAGGCTTATGCTGCACCAACCACCAACCAAAAAAAAAATTTCTGAGTTACCCCGAGAGAGAGAGAAGGGAAACACCAAGAAAGAGAGGAGAAGAATAATCAAGCTTGATATACCATCATCAATATCACATATAAATACAGAAAACAACAATGGACCCAACACTGAACCCTGAGGGACTCCACTAATAAAATTAGTCTACGATGAGCAGTGTCCATTGATTACCACTCTGTCTTCTTCCCCTCAACCATCCCTTTATCCATAGCAGCAATTTGCCTCCAATGCCACACCGCTCCAATTTGTGCAGCAGTATCAAAAGCCTTTCTAAGATCCAAATATATAATATCAAAGTTATTCCCTGCATCCAGTTGTTTTGTGACTGCATCATAGTATCCAATCAAATTGGTCAGGCAAGACTTTCCCTTAACAAAACCATGCTGTGGCCGTGCTATAACTGAAGGCTTTTCTAGATAATCCTGCAGTGCTTCTTTAACCAGTGCCTCCATTAATTTTCCTTGGACAGAAGTTAAACTCACAGGTCCATAATTACTTGTGTTAGCCTTTGATCCTCCTTTCTGAATTGGTGTCACATTTGCACATCTCCAGTCTATGGGTACCTTCCCTGAGTCCAAAGAAGCTCTCATAATTATGGCTAAGGCTTTGCTTACTTCCTTTGCTGCCTCTTATAACTGGATAGATCCCATGCACCAGGCTCCTGTTTTTTTGTTTATCCTCAACAATTTCTCCTCCACTTTCCTCTCAGTTATTACAAAATCATCTAGCTCACTGCCAGAGTTTACTTCACCTCTGGCATTCCCCTCCCTGAATAACTCCTCATGTGTGAATGTAGATGCAAAATACTCATTTAGTTTGTTAGCCACTTGAGTAGGATCATCAACAGTTGAGTCATCAATATCCAGTGGACCAATCTTATTCATCCTTTTCCTTCTAGAATTTACATAGGTGAAGAACTCTTTTGTTTTTCTTTGCATCCTTTGCCAAGCATATCTCATAGTCTGCCTTTGCCTGCCTAATCTCCTTTGTGACTTGGTTACTGACTAGCTTATATCTATCATAGGCTTCCATGTCACCCTTTAATTTAAATGTATTCCATGCATTTTTCTTCTCTGCCATATGTCTCATTAGTTCATCTGACATCCATTTAGGCCTAAACCTTTAACAATATTTCTTAAATTTGTATGTAAAGCCTAGTAGCTTCCAAAATGAAAGAAAGCAAGCTTGTACAGCATCAGCAAAAAAAAAAAAAAAAACCTTTCCATTTCACCCATCCGGTCACTAAATGTTTGGTTAGTTCAGACTTAAATTTATTTAGACTATCACAGCTTCCACAACAACAGATGGAAGTCTGTTCCAGCAATTAACAACCTGCTGGCTAAAAGCAAACTTCTG